>NC_051187.1:15352970-15656720 GCF_015220075.1 Falco rusticolus | reverse complement strand
GGCTCTGCAGGGCACAAGGGGGTCTGGGGGGGCTCGGGGCGCAGGGGGGATGGACCCCCAGCACCCACCGGTTCTCAGGTGTTAGCAAATGGTGTTGGAAGGAAACCAAACCTACCCCAAATGCACACCTTCATCACCCAGCTGCAAGAGCTAAGAGATACCCAGGGAAGAGGGGCCTTCGCGCCGGTATGAGCTCCCCGGGGTGAGCTGGGGAAGGCGGAGATGTTCCCGCCACTGTGCGTCACAGTCTGGGCTTTGTACTGGGCTGACCATCACATTTTTCCAAACTCTTTTATTCAGCATCTCCTTTTTTTCTCTTTTTTTTTAACTGCCTTACAGTCCTGCTGTGTCCACGTGGCTTCCAAACCCCTGGAAGTTTGCTGAAGGGAAATCCAGACTCTCCTGTGTCACCTCCTGGGAAGGAAGAGAGGTTTGGTGTCCAGGCTGAGATCCAGTTTGCCTTCACGTGCCTGCTGTCTCCTTCCCACCATGGCAGTTTTCTTCCTTATTTTGGGACTGTCTCCCTAGTGCCACAGCTGCTTTTTGAGGTACTTCATGTGTGGCTTCAGGGTGAGGCCCTGAAAACAGCAGCTTTTAAAAAAAGTACGTGCTTTTGCAATTTCTCAGTAAAAGCAAGGTGACTTGGCCTCTGCCTTCTGCTGCTAACGGCTCTTTGTTTTCTCAGTGCAGGACTTCGGAAAGCACAGCCGAGCCTGCCAGCCCGTCCTGCTCCGTGGGACATCTGGGGTGACAGGAGAAGTAAGTTGCATCTTAATGTCAACTCAAACTTCACCTCTGTTTCTTGCTGCACTCTAACCCCTGCTTGTTATTCCTCATTTGAGTAAATGATGAAAGTGATGAAATCCTCATGAACATCAGCAGGAGCCAGGTTATAGTCTCTGTCTTTAAAATGTCCTTCAAAATATAAATGCCCAAGTGAAAATGTTTCAGAATGTTTTTTCTTCTGGCTCATTTAATTTTGAAGCAGTGTTAGGAGCACTGCTACTATTATTAAACCCAGTATTTAGGAACGTGAAATTGCAATACAAGTAAAGGAGTTTGTGAAGCACTTTGAGTTGCAATGAGAATAGACTGAGTGGATTTAAATGCTGGGAGCTGGGAAACCGTGCTCATACATGGGAAACCTGACAGGGAAATTGTCTGGAAAGGCTAATGAAACTCGTGAGTGAAAGGGAATAGCAAACCGCAGACTTGCGATGCTGGGAAGGAAATCATCCTAATTTCCTTCTGTTTAGTAACCCAAGATGTATAATTAATAACATGAGCAGGGACATTTGAAAAAATATATATTATGCCTATTTTGAAACTATCCATCTCTGCATGTACTGCACATCATGTTAACCCTACAGCTAGAGACTGCGGCTGGGCTCTTGGATCTGCTGCTGGATTATTCAGTAACGTGGAGCAAACCGAATGCTCTGTCTTCCCAAGGCTCTGCCGGCCCCGCTGCGGTACAGGAGTCTGGAGGGCTTCAGGCAGGTGAGCTGGAGAAGGATGGGTTGATCTGTGTACTTAAAGCAGAGCAGGTATTGGGGTACCAGCCTGCCTAACGACAGGAGGGGTGTTGTGTAGATACAGACCCAACCATCCGCCTGTCGCTGAGCGAGAGTCCAACAGTTCGTCACGCGAAATGCTCAATTTGGTTCATTTCTGAGATGAGACAACCTAAAAAAGCCCAAGGTAGAGGAAAAGGAGACATCATTATTCCTTGTTATCTTCATCCCCGCAATCACCCCATGTGTCAGAGCGCGGTGCAGGGCTGTGGCATCAGTACGACTGCACGGGGGGAACTGGAGCCTTTTGCGCCGTGCTATTGCGCTGCCCAGTAGCCTTCAGACTTCAGAAATTAAGCGAACAGAGCCAGCGTGCTGATCCAATGCATTAATTGTGTGGTAACCTTCGCATAACCTTTAGAAAACCTTTGGACATGTGATGCCAAAGCCCAGAGCATGCACCCTCCCCGGGTGTGCAGCAGCATCCCTTGGGGTCAAGGTCCATGGACCGGGGGAGACGCGGGGGTCTGTCCCCACCCAAGCTTTGTGTTATGCCTAAATGGGTGCTGCATCATAACGGTTCGGTTCACTTCTGCTTCCCACGCGGAGCCAGGGGCTGGGCAGGGTGCCCCCCGGCCCCCCCGCAGTGCCTAGCTTGAGTGTGAGCCTGCTGGTGCATAGGGGACTACGGGGAGCTGGCACAATGGGCTGCCAGTGCTTGGGGGCGGCGGGAGTTGTGCCCCCCTGCCAGCCCCCTCGGTTGGCGATGCCCTGCACCAGAGCCCAGCTCCATCCCACCTCCGCAGCAGGCAGCCCCTGGGAGGGATGCAGCCCCCCAGCCCCCCGCCTGCGCCCCCCCAGTGCGCTGGAAGCAATCAAAGCGCCGCACTGCTGCCAGATTGCCTTGTCCGTTCCAATGATCTTTAACTCCGTTTTTCCCCCAGCAATCAGAAGCACTTTCTCTTCGTCCAGGTGGTCTTTTCCTATTTCGCTCTTTCCAGTCCTGGGACCCAGGGCAGTCACATCTCATCATGCCTTTTCTCAAGCCATTTGTACGTCCTGCTTCTTCTGCTGCCATCAATTTCATCGCAGCCTCCTCTCCCTGCTCCACTCCCTCCCGTGCCGACCGCAACATATTTGGGAAGGAAACTCGGCCCTCAGAGCCCCGGCAGGTGGGAACACAAACCCCCTGCCACTGCAGATGGGCACAGGCTGGGGACCCGGCAGCTTTTCATGCAGGCGGTGGGGTGGCTCTCCCTGTTCTGGGGGACAGTCAATCCCTTTGCAAACCTTCCCCTAGCAAGGCTGCTCCAGAGCAGGCACAAATGTGGATTTTTAGGAGCGGCTTGTTGGCTGCTGGGGAAGTGAAGGCTGCAAACACACAGTAACACTGCTTTCCTGATAGTTGTTAATAATAATGGGTAAGTATATTTTATATATTTGATTATAATTTAACATATGTGTTGTTATTATTATTAATAATAACAACAGGCAGCATCCTTTGGCCATCCAGGCTTTGCACCTTTCCAGTCCCGTGCTCTGTGCCTGCACGTCCCCTCCGCTCTCCCCTGAGCAGGGCGCTGAGGGTCAGCTCTGCCGTGGTGGGTCCGTCCTGCTGCTCCCCAGGGGCACGTCATCCCCGGGGGGAGGCAGCCCAGAGTTCCCCTTCCCAGTGGCTCTCCCCTGCTGAAATGCTGAGGTCCACAGCAGCTTTTTTGTCCTTAGCTTGCCCAGGCTTCAGCCTGGGCTAGAAATCATTCAGCGGCAGATTGCAGAACACAGGATCATCTGCACTGTGCATCAACAAAAAAGATAAATATAAGGATATGGAAACAGCAGATCACTTAATATGATGCCCATCCTGTTTCCTGTGCACCAAACATCAACTCAGCAGAACACTTTAACTGCGTGATTAAATGTAAGCGGGCTCTCAGCTCCATCGCTGTTCAGAAAAGCAGTTTAGCGAGTGCTGAAGTACTTTGCTGAACAGGGTTTTTGCTATCTTTCTTTTTTTCCTTGGGCAGAAGAATTAAACTCGTGGTGGTATCACCTATTAATAAGGCAGCAAGTAGCCAAGGCAGTACTCGTGCAGTGCAACAGAGCTCATCATTTTTCTATATATGAGCAATTAAGCTGCACCAGGAGGCCTATGTCTTTATATCATCGCCTAATGACAGTGCAAAAGTATTCAGGGGAAGGAGAGGGAAAAAAAATCACATCCATATTTAATTGGCAAAGTTATCACCTTCACTTTAGAGCCCTAACTTACAGCCCTTCTGGCCAATTTCCAAGTCAGATCTATTTCCCCAGACTGGAAGGTGAGTAAAGTGTCCTTATATTATACTTCTGCAACAAAATACCATTTGAAAGCTCATGAACATGCTCCCAACTGCAGTAAGTAACAGTCTCTTTTTTTTTTTTTTTTTTTTTGTTGTTGCAGCAAATGAAGATATCTTCGAGCTGTTAGATCCCTTTCATTATTTTTTTTTAAAGGAAATTATTTGTGTTATTATTATCCAGCCCCACACTTGGCCTGTCAGATTAAGTTTTTTTATTGCACTAAAACAAAGAGCCATCTGGAGCTTCTTGCATCCTGCTCCTGGTACTGGAGAGTGGCAGCGTGGCCCTTCCCTACACCATGTTTTGATTCCTTCCAAGGTCTTTTTATTTTTGGTAAACTCTCCCAACTGTTGTTTTCATCCATGGATCCCCTAATGTCTCTAGTTCTTGGCTGTGCTGCCTGGGGTTCTGCATCTTTATGCCCTGTCCCTGGGCCACGTGTCTGTGACGCAGCTGGGAAGCAGAAGGTGAGTGGCAGCGGGTGCGGGGGCTCCGCTGTGCCAGCCTGGGCTGTCCAGCCAAACACCGCATCTACCGGGGGCTTCACCTGTCCCACCGGCCCCGGGCCCCCCGTCGGTCTGCAACGCTTTGCTTAGGCTGAAGCTATTTGTGTTTTTCTCCCCTTCTCCCTCAGACAGAGCTGAGCCCGGCCGGTGATGGGGGTGGCTGGACCCCGGGCTCCATACTGCACTGTGGGACCCCCAGCTGTGCCTTGGTGTCCGTGCTGTGCCAGCGGTGCCTGATGGCTCTGTGCCACGCTGTCCGTGCGGCTGCGGAGGAGAGCTGCGGTACCCACCGCACTGATGGTGAGGGACCCGAAAATCACCAGGGGGGGCGGGGGGGGGGGCAGGTCTGGCCCCACCGGCTGCCAGTGGGGGTGACCGCAGAGAAATCCCACCAGCAAAGAGTGGCCCTGACCGCCCCCTCCTTCCTTGGCGGAACCCCCCCTCTTTGGCAGGACCCCCAGCCTTCCTTGGCTTTGCAGTGCCCTGTTGCAGGGGCTATTGCCTTACTGTGTTCTGAAGAGACAGAGAAAGAAGAAAAGAGAGAGAAAGGAGAGGAGAAATATCAATAACTTCCATCTTCTCAAGCCCGGTAACTAGCCTTTGACACTTCGCCACTTCAGCTTCACAAAGCCCTGGCTCTTTGAAGATTAATTGATGTAGGCCACTCAACCTATTTTCAAATCCCTTTCAGTTACCATTTAAAACCTTCCGATTTTTTTTTTTTTTTATAAAGTCACCGAGTCTTTTTATGGATTCTCAAATGATTGTCCAGCTTGACAAATTGGATTCTTAAAGCTGGTTCTTTAAAGAAAAGGATGTGGTTTGACAAGACAAGAAACAGCTCATCTTTGAGACAGGGGGATAAATAAATAAAAAAAAAAATCCCATTCTTCCAGTCCGGTGTTACTCAATGGGTGTCTTGCTCGTCACTGATAATCTTATCTGGCTGTGATGGGAAGGGACCCACACAAAGGGGCCCTGACCAGGCTGGAGGCCTGATACGCCTCTCATTAATAGGACTGTCCAGCCTGTGCAGAGCCCCGGGAAAGGTGATTAATGCCATTTGATGTGAACTCCGACCCCCCCCCACCTCGCCAACACCACGCTGGGGGCAGCTCCTGCCACTGGTGATGGATTGACTCCTGCCTCCCAGTCCACGTGCGGCACGGTGGGCAGGGCAGTGGCAGCCGGGTTGTCACCCCTGACTTGTGCTGAGGTTTGTAAGGTCGTGTTGCTCCCCAGTGCTGTAGTTCATGTTTCTGATGTGGATTTTATTGTCTGTGCTCAAACTCTGCTTTCCTCTGGAGTCCAAGTACCCATCATGTCACCCCAGCCTTTGCAGTCAGCAAAACCGTTGCTGTGTCTAGTGTGGGGATGGGGCAGGGTAGCTACGGAGCCAAGCCATGTACTTCTGATCTTCATGGACCTAAACAGGGATGCTCCTGTACGATCTCTTCCATACCTCCCGGCAATCAACACAAATGTCTTGCAAATAAAACCCATGGGTGGGAACGTGGCTGAGATATTTGCACCACCAAGAGCAGGTGGAGCGAGATGTCTGCAAGCACCCGTCAGCCTTCTGCCCATCAGGCCTCCTGAGATGTGCCCGTGCAGAGCCCAGGTGAGGCACCCCAGAAAACCAGCACTGCTGGCAGCTCCGTGATGAGCCGGGTGATGGGGCCGTGATGAGCCGTGTCAGAGCCCCCGGGCTGGCATCGCTTCTCTCTGCCTGAAGGTCAGCTCGCAGCAACCCGAAGCTGCAGCTGAGGCCGGTGCCGAGGGGATGCTCGGCTCTGGCTGTACAGACAGGTCCTGCAGGGCCACCGGGGGCTTGGTGGCAGGGCTGGCAGCATCACACTGCTGGGGTTTTGGCGTAGGCTGCAGGAAGAGAGGTGAGGAGAAGGGACCTCTGAGCATTGCAGCCTCAGGGCTGCAGTCCGGCCAGGAGCCGGAGCATTCTGTCTTCCCAGGCAAGACAAGATATAATCTCTTTCTGTTGAAGTAATATTTTAATTGCAGGCTTTTGCTTTTCATTTTTCAGTTGACTACCTTTACTTTGCAAATCTCACACCTAGCAGTTACTCTGAATAGTGGAAATGCACCATAACTCCTACCTCTTCTCTGTATTGAATGACTCCAGGTGATACTTTATATCTTATTATGATTATTTATTATGATGTCCAGTTTATTTCTGTAGCAGAGGGAGATCATTAACCTCTCCTGCAGTAAAAGAGAACTCTCTGTGTTGTTTTCAGAGCCATTAAAGCTTTGAAAATGCCTTTTTTTTTTTTTTTAAACTAAAAAACCTACAGGGCTGCAGAATAAAATGCTGACACAGGTTGGCTGATGCGGGAGGAGCGCAAACCCTCCTGCTGTGTCTCACTGAATCACAGACGGAGCTCTGGAGTATGGAGAAAGTTATTTGCTTGCTAGAAAACACACGTATGGCGCTGGGATCCTGGAGGCAGGTTTGGATGGTGCTGGGAGAGGAGGAGGTGGCTCTGTCTGAGGAGGGGTCTCCAAGGAGGGTGTCCCCGGGCTGTGGGTGGGCAGCGGGTGGTGGGTGCAGGCTGCGCCCTGTGCCCTTCTCGGGGGTCAGCAGCTGTTTGGGCTGCTCCATGTGCATCAAAGGAAATTTTCTTCCTCCTCCAGGAACCCCCATGGTCTGTTGCCATCTCGGGATGCTGCTGTTATCTGTGCTGGGTCTGGGGGCTTTTCCAGGTGGGTTTACACGGTGCTGTGCCTGCCTTGGTGAGAGCCAGGAGCCTCTTCCACAGATCATTGCTTTCAGCAGCGGTGAGGGTCACTTAATGTCTGTTTAAGGCCACGAGGCACCGTTGGCAGATGCTGCTCCTGGTTGCTGGACCTGCACTCGGTGGGAAGGGGAGAATCCCCGGTTTTCCATGGGGCTGAGGTTGCAGCACAGGTGTGGCTCGTTGCCGCACACACACTCAGCCCGCTGGGCGGTTTAATGGGTCACTCAGGGAATTTGGCTGGAGAGAGATGGAAGCAGGCGCTGAATGTCCCACCTGGGCAGGTGGCTCCTGGGGATGTGGGTCTGCTCTGGAGACTGTGTGCTCTCAGGGACGAGAGGCGATCCCGGTTAAAATCCTGTCTGTGGTAAGAGGGATCCTACAAAGTCACCTTGCCTCCCAGTCCATGTTGTGCTCCTTCACACCCAGAAGATCCTGAAATAAGATGTTCCCCATCTCCACATAACCGTAGGCTACTTTAATGTGATGGCTGATGGTAATAAAGCCTTTGTAGATGTCCCCGCTTTTTGGAAGCATATCGTGCTGGCCATATGGCTGGGGAATACGGAGGCTACATTCATGATGGGATGCTAATGAATTGGTAGCTTTTTCTGGCCTGTCTGTGCCTCTCAAAAACAAGAAAATGCTCTTCATTAAGCTCTTGTTAAAGTGCTATCATAAAGAGGAAAGTGTCTCTCTATAAAAATCCAGTGCAATTCCTTGTTTTTCTCTTCCCAGGTCTTCCAGATGAAATTTGCTCCATTTGAAAGCTAGGAGATGATTTTCCTAATGGCTTTGACTACATTGCTCATGGTTCCGGCCACACAAACTTGCCTCTATAGCTGTGGTGCTTCTCAGGGGATGTGAGTATTTGCTTTTCTACTAAGCAAACACCATGACTTGAGGGAATATTTTGAATTGGGTGGTGTTTTCACAAGGCCACCTCCCCCAAGCAGCTGTGGCCCCACATACCTGCTTGAAGCACTGCCATCCCAGTGTCCCGGGGAGCTCTCTCCCATGTCGAATGCTGCCTGAGAATGGGTCTTCATTGCACATGGAAACATTATTAATGCTGTTCAGGCCCAGAAGAAGTTGAAGGCTGTGCCTACCTGGGAATGGAGCCCCCATCTCTGGACACACACCTGGGGCTGTAGATGCCCCAAGGCAGCCATCACCCAAGGTTAAGCAGGCAGGGACCCCTTGGCAGTCTGAGCCTGGTGTAAGCAGATGAGTAATTATGGAATATTAACACTATCCAGAGAGCATCTGTAACTCTTCCAGCAGATTGTGTGGTATAACCTTGCTGCCTGACCAGAACGATCCTCTGGCTCCTCATGCTTTCAGCATCCTGTGTCACCCAGGCGAGCTGGATGGAAGTGCCTGGACCTGCAAAACATGAACTGCTGTAAGTGGTGATGTGAGCTGCCAGCCCAACCGCTTGTGGTGGGTGCCCTGCCCGGGCTGAACCCCAGCATGCAGCCCTTGTCTTCTCCTGGGCTCTGAGGAGGTTTAACCCTGTGTAACCCACTGTAACACCAAGGTAGGGTGGCAGAACTGTTCTGCTCAGGCCACCCTGTGTCAAGCTGCTGCGCTCTCCACTGCTGCAGAGAAGGTGCAGCTCACAGGCAGCAGTCCTCGTGCCAGCCTCCATCGCTTGTGGGCTTCTGCTTGTGGAAGCTGTGCTCAAGAGTGGTGTGCATCCCGCTGCTTGCAGTGCTGTTTGGAGAGCGGCATGCACCCCTCTGCTTGCAACGATGTACAGAGAGCAGCATGCCTCTCACCACGGGAAATGGTGTGTGAAGAGCAACATGCATCCCACTGCTGGCATTGATGTACGGAAAGCGGCACGCATCCCACCACGGGCAGCCAGCACTTGGGTGCCCCAGAGGCACCCTGCATGCTGCAGTTAAAGTGGAGGTGTGTGTTTGTGGCTGATGTTTGTGGGTTTGCAGAAGTGTCATGCTGAGCAATGTGGAAGCTGAGTGACCCCTTGCCTCTTTCCAGGAGCCTTTAAGCCCTGGGTGCGGTGCTGGAGGGGCGTCAGCAGTCCAGGGCAGGCTGGGGTGGTGCGTGCCAGTGCTGGGCCTCGTGGAAGGGAAGATCAAGAGTTTGAGATTGGAAAGGAAACTAGGCCAGAAAATGCCGCAGATAGTTTGCAAAAGGATGATCCAAGCAGCTTTGATATGGATATGTTCCGTCGCAAAGACACAGCACTGGAGAAGCTCTTTATCAGTGTCAGGGGATGACAAATGACAACGGGGGAAAGTCACGGGGCTGCAGCGCGTTGTTGCAGCTGCAGCACCTTGGAAATGATACAGGTATCGCTGCCGCTGCTCCGTGCCTCGGGGTCCTGCTTCGGCCTTAATTAATCACGGAGGAAAAGGATTGTCTTTTCTTCTGTTCTTTCTGTAGCACGATAAATGAGGGAGAGAAGATGAGGAAGAGGAAAATTTAATGTGGGCATGTTTGGGGAAGATCATACCCCGTCCCTGGCTTGTGCACAAAGCCATGATTACTGCCTGGATGGCAAAAGTCATCAGGGAATGCGGGACCTGCCCCTGTGGCGGGTAGGGAGTGTGGGGAGGAAAAGGAGGGGAGGCAGCAGCAGTCACACAGGTGCTGAGGGCTGGGACCTTTCCTGCAGGGAGCTGCTGGGGGCCAAGGATGGCACCAACCAGCTGGGCTGATTAAACCAGAACTAAAATAAAAGGGGGAAAATCTAGCCAGAGTTTGTTACCATTACCTCTAGTCTTTTTTTTTTTTTTTTTTTTAAGAGTTCCCTTGAAGCCTTGTCTGTATAAATGTTGAATTATATGGGTCTTTGCCTCTTTACTAGAAATTGCTCTGAATTACTTTTTTTATATAATCTGTTTCATTTCCAGCACTCTGCCATATCTCGCAGAGGAGTGTCTGTAGCTGTCGACTGGCTCATTCTCCTGCTGCCAGGCTGCTGTGCTGCATCTTCTAATAAAGTTGCCCTCTGTTCCACCACAGGGCAGTAATCGGTAATGAAAATTTCATATGAGCGCTTGGGAAATGGAGTTGGAATCCAGGTTTCAAGTACGATTTTCATAATACTCCAGGCGCATAGATATGCACAGTGTTTGGGGATTCCAGAATAAAAGGGACCATTTCCCAACAACCGTGTTTTTGTTACACCCCTTCTCGATAGGATCATTGGAAATATTTGTGGCTCAGACCTCACCCCTGTGAACCCCTCCGTTACGGAGTGAATTTGGGAACTGGACCAATTGCCTGTCTCACCTGATGGCATAACTTGGATTCCTTGGTCATGCAGCTGTCACCCTCAAGGAGGGGACGGTGTACGGTCAGAGCCAGCTGCAGACCTCTGACTGAGGAGGATCTCGATGGGAAACACTGGTGCTTGCCTCCTTGCCTCCCCCTGCATCCATATGTAGGTGTTCCTTATGGGTCTTTAAAAACTGTCCATCAGTGCCACCACCTTGCTGGGGATGTTTCCTCACTGTTCCCCCACATGTGTTTTGTGTGCTGCTCACCCAGGCCAGTTGCCCCAGCACAGGCACTGCCTCTGCCCCTGGAGCATCACCAAGACGTGGCATCATGGTCACCCATCCTCATGGAGATGGCAGCATCCCCATGTAACCTGCAGGAACATGAGGCGGTTTGGTGGCACTGCCATTGCTCCACACTGCTCGGGGCTGCTGTAACCCTTCCCAGAGCCACCAGGGTTCATAGGTCTCGATGGTAGGTGGTATCTGAAGAAGTGAAAGGAAAAATGACACTGTTTCTCTCTAGAGGCTTCGGACGAGATGGGGAATTTGATACAGGCATCATCTCTGACCTGCTGCGAACAGTGGGAGTGTCTTCATTGCCCTCACTGAATTTGGCTTGTGTAGAGGAATGGAGCTGGGTTAATTAGCATTGATAAAATACAGCTGTGGGCTGGCTTCAGGGGCGGTGGGTTGGCTGATGTAGATGCAGTGCAGGCGTGGCTGGTTAAGTGGTTGAGAGTCAATGAAGAGAGCAGCTGGGGGAGGAGGAAATGAGAGGAGAGAGAACACATGTCCGGGATGAGGTGAGGTGAAGGCAGCAGAGTGGCAAGAAGAGTGTGCTGGTGTGAGATGGTAAAAGACCTTGTTGCAGCCTGATAGTTTGGAGAGTGCTGTGACAGGCTTGTCCCCAGTAAGTCCCACAGCTGGACTGGGCAGGCCATGGGTTTGGTCTAGCGCAGCATTTCTGATGCTCTCGTTGCCCATGAAGGAGCCTCACCAGCTGGGCTCCCCGGGCTGTTAATGTGTGCACACAGTGGCTGTGTCTGTACGGACACTAATACCTGTATTTCCATTTCAGCTATGTTTGCAGCGGCTGGGCGCTGGTTACGAAGGAGGTAAGAAAATCCTCAAAAGTGTAGGGGGAAACAAAGGCTTTTACATTCAGAGGCAGCTGAGACCATCCCTGGTTCTAACGCAGGGCTGGCCTTACAGATGCGGGCTGGGAGAACAGAGCCAGCGTGCTCTGGGATGTGGGAATGATACACCATTACCCCAGTGATGTTAAACCAGCTATAGATAACCAGTTAGCAATGGGAAAGGTGCTGGTCCTGCCCTCTGGTTACAGCACCTTGCTCCGGGGTCCTGGCTGATACCAGGCAGGGTGGTATCCCATCAGGACAGGTCCGTGTGTGCTCCCGGTTGCTGGCCGGGGAGGTTGCTGCTCTTCTCTGGCAGCGTGATGAACACATCGGTAATTACTTCCCTGTGATGATCCCTGTCTTTTCCATCTCCCATATGGTGTTTTTCCTGTTGTTATTGCCGTTATTGTAATTATTCTATGAAAACCAATTAAATGCAGAGCTGCTGGGCCAGGACTGGTGTCCCACCTGTGCTGTGAAGCACTGTGCAGACCCCCCTCTGCCCCACTCACTACCTCCCTGGTGTGGAGCAATCTCTGTGACGATGACCGTGGCCTGGGACGGGATGCAGGCAAACTTTCGGGCTCCGCGGCTGCTGTTTGAATTTGGCACCTCTATGCTAAACCTGCAGTATTAGCCCTCGCTGGGGCTGATCAATATTTAATGTGGAATTTGCAAAGATTGACTTGAGGATGTGTTTAAAATTGGAGCATTAGCCGTAGGTGGCAATTTCTGTGTCACAGCAGTAGAGTTTGATTATTTAGAGAGATGGCATTTCGTACATTTAAAATAATCCTTAGGACTGCGGGGCCTGCTGCAGCCCTCTCTTCCCCTAAACTGTTGACTTTTCAATTGTTTTGTTTGTTTATGTCCGGTATTCATCTGTCTGCTTGTTCTGCACCGGGGTGGGCTGCCAGGGCTTGGGCAGCCGGTGCCGCGGTGGTGGGGGTGCAGCTTGGCTGCCTTTTGGGGTTCACTGTTTCCCCAGGGTCCGAGAGCCAAAGCCATTTCGGGAAGCGAAGTCTGGTGGCGTGCGCGGTGTGTGCTGGCTGTGCTAGGTGCTGCAGGCTGGTGGGATGGCACCCTGCGCCTGCCCCCGCAGCACCAGCATCCGTGTGTGCCCGCTTAGGGAGGTTAATATTTCAGCTGGGTGATGCTCTATGGCCACACCAGGCTCAGGTGCTCTGCAGGACCTCCTGGTGCTGTGCCACGTGGGAACTGGGCTGGGTTCTCTCCTCCCACACCCAAATTCTGGCTGTGATCAGTTCATCCCCCAGCGCAGTGAGGCTGGGGTGGGACACCATGCATGCACGCGATGCGCGTGCATGTGGAGGCCAATGAAATCGGTGGTTTATCTTGGTTTGCTTGTGCTGCAGGCGACATTAATAAGAGCTGACAGGTTTGAAATAGCTGATCTGCGTTGATTCAGGTGGCGAATGCAGCAATCACGAGAGTGACTAGGCCATGGGATTGAGCGTGGGGACTTCTCAGTTTATGGGCTGGAGCTGTAAAGGATGGCTCCGCCAAAACCAGAGCGTCCAGGGGCGCGTACACAGCCAGGGCTCCCTGTGCACTTGTCTGTGTAAAATCAATTCAGGCTTAAATGAGAGAAAGAAACTAAACAGCCTGGATCGTTAAGGGTCAGAAGCAGGATGAGGCAGTGGCTCCTGCCTTGCTGATGCCCCTGGGCTGCACCCGCTGCCTCCCGACTCCCTCAGCTTTGGTACCAAGTCCCTGGGAGGAGAGCTTGCCCTGTGCCAGCACTCAAGGGATGCCAGGACTTGGTGCGGCGCCATGTGCCAGCAGTGCAGGCATAGCCTCTGCCGTGGGCACCAACTCCTGGAAATTGCCTGGAATTCAGATTTCACCTGTGATGGCCCAGCTCCGCACCCCTTACCCAGGCAGCTCGTGGTTAGAAAGGCAAAGCAGCAGCTCCTAAACGTATTGTGTCTTGGCTCAGCATCACAGAGCCATGGGGTGGCTCCAGGCTCTTGGCGCAGGGCTGGCAGTGCTGGTGGGCGGTGGGCAGTTATCACCTTCCTCTCGAGGTGACCACAGATCTGGCCCTGAATTTAACTCATCTCTGCAGTCCTTGCGAGGAGAAGGAAACTCTCATAATTGCTCATGGGAACAGGAGAAATTATTTCCCTTCCTCCCCTTTATCTAATTGTTCTACTAAGGCTTTGCTCAATTTTGTGTAATCAAAAAGCTTGAGAACAGCTTGTTTCATATATGGAAAAGGAGCACAACATATGGTAGTGACAGAGCTGTTCATAAATATGAATGTTTTTATATTTAAAAACAAGAAGTGGAAATGCATTGCTAAAAACATCAGTGAGGTGTTGGTGAGGAGAGTGGGGGCACCCATGGGTGCGGGCTCAGCCACCCAGCCCAGTGACCATGCAATGACACCAGCTGTTTTATTGAAAACTTTAATGTTGGTGAATTTCTGCTCAACCCTGTGCCCCCCCAGCTGCCTCTGCACCCCGGGCTGGGCTGCGCTGCCCCTCTGCTGCTGCCCCGTGGGGCTGCCCCAGCGCAGCAGGGTGACAGCCCCCAGCGGGACCCCTCCAAAAGATGGGACCCGAATGCCACCTTCGGGCTTTTATGGGCTATAAAACCCCGGCAGTGGTGCCGGGGGGGCTGTTGCGATCCAGCCATGGGTGGGGGCTGTGCTGGTGGGATGCTGGGTCTGGTATGCTGCAGCTGCTCCCTGCTTTTGTACGAAATGGCATATGTGAAAAAAAATAAGGACTTATTTCCCCTTCTCCTCCCCCTTCAAACTGAAGCACAAATATGACAAGTGTTATGATTAAGGCTGAGCTGCGGCCCCGAACATCTCTCCCCTTGCAGATTACTATGTAAATCAGCCACTTAATATTGCTGCTTCCACTCCCTCCACCACGAGTTGTGTGCAAGGGCAGGGGGTGCTGGGACGTGCTGGGTGGTGACCCCAGCCCGTGGTGGGTCACACCAGGGTGGGGGGCATATGTGCTGTGACAGAGCAGTTCACATGGTGTGTGTAAGACTTGGCTAACGTGAACCTGGACTAACAAGTCACTTTATTGGCCTTTTGATTAGTAACTTGTGTTTTTTCCCAGCACCTCTTTTCCAAAGCCAAGACGGTTTGCAGTGCTGGGTAATGAATGCAGTGTGTCCCTGGGGATGCTGGGGACAGGAGCTGTGACATCTCAATGAGTTTACACCACCCCTAAGTGCTGAAGAGCTGCCTTTGGCATGCGCTGCCTGCAGTAAGCATCCCCTGCATCACATCACTGCTGCCCTGGAAGTGGAGGCACCTCTCCTGCTGCCCTCACTCTGCACAACTCCAGTGTCCCCGGTAAGAGGTGGTGGTGACAGCTCTGGGTGGCAACAGGGTCCATGCACCATGCTGGGAAGAGGCTGGGCTTCATCCCTGCACCGCTGGCACCGATGCTTTCCGTGCACAAGCACTTTTCATCCATAGATCTGGAGATGGAAAGGAGGTGGGGTTTGATGGAAGCGCAGATTTCTTACGTGTCTGGTCTTGTTTCCACTGGGGCTGGGGCCGCAGCAGCAGCTGTGAGGTGCAGCGCCCTGGGGTTTGGCTTTGGGATGCTCCCAGCAGCCCTTCCCTGAGCTTGGCGTTGTCCCGTAGGACCGATGGGTCCCCAGCCCCTCCACTGGGCACCCTCCTACATTGCTCATGTTATTTCCAGCCCCTCCGGCAGGCACCCACCTACGTTGCTCATCTTATTTAACGTCACACCTCCAATGCTCGCTACACACGAGGCCATTGGACTCAGCTGGCCCAGGGAAGTGCTGGGGTGCCTGTGGTGCCTCTGCTGCCTTCCCACATGCCTGCTTGCATCCCTCCCACCTCCCCTCCACCTGGGATCACTGTGTTTAAGGTGTGCTTTAACACCCACCTCCCAAACAAACTGAAGGCTGTTCATTTCTGTTGGTTTTTTTATCTCACTTATTTTGCTGCTTATTCTGTACGAAGATTGAAATAGCAGCACGATGCGGTGTGCTGCATTGTGGTGTACATTGCAGAGCGGCGATGATGGAAATAGTTTCAGAGTAAAGACATTATTAATGAAGACTATAACCAGCGAAGGTACGCCAAGCTCATGTACCTGATTTCGCCCGGGTTGTACTTGACCAGCCCATCCATCTATTGGTTGTATTCATCCATTTTTAAAATGCCTTCACTGTTGATGTCAGCCTGCCTGGCAGTTTTGCACTGTTTAAAATAATCAAAACAAATTAACTCAAAGTTCACATCCAAAACTTTGCTGCTTCCCAGCTCCCGGGTTGTGAGTGAGGGGGGAGCCCCAGGGGATGGCACCCCCAGATGGCCACACACCCCAGGAATCCTTATAGAACTATTCCTGATGTTGTATCTGTGGCGCGATGGAGCCAGGCTGCTGCGGCAGAGCACAGGAGTGGGGCTGGGGCTGGGGAGCACAGACCATGCCCACTGGGGGGGCCAGGAATGCGGCAGCTCGGTGGAGCTGCTTGTCCAAGAGAAATGCAAATATGGGACAATCAGCCTCCACAGCAGCAAAGTAAGATGTGATGAAACCCAATCAGTTAATAACACTTCAAGGCGATGGAAGAATTGCAGATGAATGAGTTTTTAAATAACTTTTTTTTTTTCTCTCCTCACCAGAACTATTCCTCTGGATTTTTACTGAAAAAAACCCTTCATTTCAGTTTGTATCTTGCACAAAGGGCTGCCAGTTTCAAAGCCCAGAGCCACAAGTCTTGACAGAGCTCTACCATGTCATCCTTCTGCACCATTCTGGTTCCTGGAAAGGCAGCTCCGTCCTTGCAGGTGGCCCCGCTGAGCCTCCAGCTGCTGGAGGAGGGTCCCATGGGAGCACTGCAGGGACCCCCCGCCTGGGCTGGTCCCCCCGTGGGTTGCTGCACCCAGCTTCAGCTGCCCATTGTGGGAACAAACACTGTGGGAGCAAAACAGTTTGGCAGACTCAGCTGACGAGCATGAGGAAAAGAAGGTTTTGAGACCTGGATAGTAATCAAGGTTAATTTGTTGATTTGCCATCCGGAATCTTTCCTTGCATTATTTCCACACACACACACACACACACACACACACACACCCACCCCCAATTTGCTGCCTGCCTTTGGGGAGGGTGGGCGGAAGCATGAGCCCTCCATCCTCTGCCGAGCCTCTGAGCAAGCTCCTTCTGCCTGATTAAGGGCTGTCAGGATGATTGATGTGCTCCTGCTGGAGAAGGTGAGTCCTTTCACCGTGACAGCTGGGTTTGACAGCCAGGCAGAGACCAGCCCTCGCCGACACCCTCCTCTTCAAATACCTGTATTTTCCCAGCCTGGGCAAGCCTGGGCTGTGTCTCCGGCAGCAGGGCTGTGCTCCCCACCGCATGACAGCACGTGTCCTGCAAAGGTCACAAGCCTCCTGAACTCAGGCATCCTCCCAGCATGGCCCCTTAGATCCCTGAATAAGGACCAGAGGAGGAGGGGGCTGGTGAGGGGGCAGCTGGAGGGTGGGCAGCTCCCTGGAAAGGGCAGGGGTTGCCCCTTGCAGCAGGTGACCGTGGCTCTGCAGGGCCAGGGCTCTGGCCACCCCCTGCCTGTGGAGGAAGGGGTTTGGGTCAGGCACAGAAGACGCAAAGGTGCTGTGGGGCTTTTTTCTTGAGGCCATACCAAGCCCCACAGGCAGGAGGGTGGCGAGCCCTCGCTCTGCCGGCTGCTGCAGAATCAAATTGATTGACTAGGGGTGGGCAGGGTGTGGGGAACCCGTGCTGGGGCATCTCCTGCCCCAGTGGTGGGCCCGGGGGCTGGGATGCTCCAATGCAATGATCAGCCCCACATGCTGGATATTCTGCTGCCACAATGCAAAGCATGCGGGGCGCTCCGAGACCTATTCCTTGGCCCAGGGCTGGTGTGAATGCAGCTGTGGTCCCCAAGGAGCTGGTGGGGGTCATGGCCCACCCTTGGTGGAGACACTTTGGGAAGGGCAAGTGGGGCTGTATCACTTGAACCCGCTCAGACGAGGGTGTCTGAAGCATCCCCAAAGGGAGGAGCTGATGGAGCCAAAGGGCAGCGGGCTGAGAGCTCTTAATAAAGAGGATTTTAGCTGCCAGAGCTGATGTGGAAACAAAATAATTGCACTTTGACATGCAGGAACCAAATAATTTTTGTTGCTCAGCGTGTAGCTCCTTAAGACAATAACGTGCGTTTCTCCACAGGGGTGGTTTTTGTGTCCCTCACTGCCGTGGGACGGGGGTCCCAGCACTGGAGCAGCGAGACCAGCCCTGCGCTTGGCCTTCAGAGGGCAGAGCCAAGGTCAAACCCTTCTGTGAGGGATTGTGTGCCTTCCGTGCGTCTCCCTGGGCAAAGGCTGGCCTCCGCTGCGGCAGCGCTTACAGTGGATGCTTTCCTTCACTGTACCAGGTAAGCCCTTTGAGCCTCCCTGCAGCCAAGCCCTGGGGCAAGGCAAGCGGTTAACACGGTTCTGCATCCCAGGCCCCCTCATAAACCTCTGGCTGTGAAGATGCTGAGCTGGAGCCTTCCCGAGACACAGGAACGTGTCAGAGGGAAACAAATGTGTGACTGGGGGTAGTTTCAATAACAAATACGTAGCTTTTTTCCAACTGTTTTGTGCTGGGCATTCCCTGCCAGGGAGATTTCAGAGTGTCTCAGCAACACAGGAGTGTGCTTGGAAAGGGGGCGACTGATCAGGCTGCTTTGCATGGGAGGAAAGGGGGGTGCGGGCTGGGTGTGGGCATGCCGGTAGGGAGGAACCCTTTGCCTCGGTCCCCCCGGGACCCTGGATCTGCCAGCATGCCAGGGCTGGGTGTGCAGGGGGGTCCTGCCGCTCCATCGCTGATGTGCAGGGGGGGTCCCGCCGCTCCATTGCTGAGCTGGGCAGGTGGCAGCCCAGGAGCGAGACCCGCAGGCAATGCCTGCGGCACGTGGTTCATGAAACCTCCCGACATGTGGTGGGGCAGGAGGGGGCACGTGGCCCCGGTGCCTCCCCAGCCTCGGCGGCGCTGCCGGGGCTCGTCAGTGGTGGTTTTGGGTGGGCAGAGCCCTGCTCCTTGGTGGGGTGGGTGCCAACCCAGCTTTCTGCTGTGGGGAAGCAGGTGGGGAGCATCAGGCTGTGCAGAAGTGCAAGCTCCTTGGGTTAACGCCGGAGACCTTCCGCGGGTAACACCGATACGTGGCAGGGAAAGGGGAATTCGGTGCTTCTTGAAACTCGTATGGCATTTGGGACAGAGCAGCTGTCCTGGAGAACATCATGAACAGATGCTCCAGTGCTTATTATTTTAAAAGCTATGAATTTAAAATGTGTTAATTAGGAGGAGTGAGGAGAAACATCAGCAATTCCAACTGATCAGCCACAGGAGCCTTGTACAGGAAAATAAATGCTGGAGTACCGAAATATGGCCTGAAAACCCTGGGTAGGCGCTGGGCTTTTCTCCCTGCGGGACCAGGGCCAGCTAACTTGGGTGGGATCTTTCCTAAGACCTGAAAAGCTGGGAAGGCTGCCTGGGATGAGTATTTGTTTCAAACCTGGGACAATCTATGAGTGTGTGGCTGGAGCAGCAGAGGTTTGCCGAAGTGGAGGTGGGAATTTCACCTGCTTATTTCAGACACCGCTTGTCTGGCCGGAGAGCTGTGTAGGGAAGCCAGGAGAAACCCAGTTTGAGCAGCCTCCTCCAAAAGAACCCAGTATGGTTTACTGGGAAGCTGCAGCCTGTCAGCATCTCCTGGGTACGCAGGGCTCCTGCCCACTGCCCGTGGGCCTGTGCGAGCCTTGGTGAGCCACAGCGCTGCCGGCAGAGAATCCCATAGACTGGGGAAAAAAATCTTACTTAAGTCTTTGCAAAGCCACAGATAATGCACTGCAAGAGTGAACAACCAGGATGAAAAATAATTGCACTCCTATTTTTCTCCAGCTTTTCTTATCAACGACTTTATCACCTTTGGTTTTATTTTACACCTTATTTAGACTTTACTGTAATCCCAGCTATTTCACCATTGACACCTCCTTAATACCTTGTCTAACACCTCTGACACCTCTGGCTAATGTTCAGGCCCTTCTCCAGCGCAGAGTGGCTCTAGCAAAACCAGGAAAGAGCTAAAATGGAGAGAGAGGAAAATTATTTACTGCCTAGGCTCTATGAATAATATCCTTTGAGGAGAAAGGGTGGGGGCCAGCCTTCCCCATGCAGCTGAACCTTGATATCTACCCACATCAGTCTACAGCTGCCCATTTCTCCTTATTGAAAGATCGCGCAGCAAGTGTTACAGGGGAAGAAGCAGTGAGAGGATTTATTGTTTGAGGGGAAACTGCAACCTATAAAGGCTCAACTTAGTGAACTGAAGCAAATTAATCCCTCTTACTTAGACACCCTGCGCCAAGTTCAGCCCAATTCGAACTGTTCCGTCCCCGTGCGTCCTGCTGGTGTGAGCAGGTTTGGGGCCAAACTGGGCACTCGCTGCTGCTCCAGCAGGTCTTGGCACGGCGGGTGCTGCGGCCAGGGCTTTGCCCCTCGCTGCCAGCCCGGAGGGTGCCCTTTGGGGGCTAATTCTCCTTTTGCAGCTGGGGAAGGCAACGCCGCTGAGCCCCCTTTCTCTGTGGGCTGCTGCTGCGCTCCAGCAGCTTCTGCTGTGGGTGTCCCAGAGCACCCGGCGATGTGGGCTGGAGCAGTGCCAGCTCCGTGCCAAGGCCAGGGATTCCCACCAGGCAAACTCTCCCCTTCTTCCCCCAGTGGTCTCTAACCAGGCTGACTTTTCCTGGCAGCCTGACCTGGAAGAAATCCCATTGCAACCCTGGCACCAGTGATAATGTAGCAATACTTTCCTTTTTTTTCTTCCCTCTCATCTTCAAGTCTATCTTCAAGACTATTGCTACATTACCTAGATTTAACTACCCATTACACAAACTATATCTCTAAAGCGAGGGATATGGCAGCTTTATTATAAGTTTATTACATGCTAATTCAAGCAAATAAATTTGCTCCAGCTGTGGAGCAAAGGAGATTAATAACCTCGAAGATCAGTTCGCTGCTTTGATGAGTTTCTTGAACAGAGTAGAGTATATTTAGGAAGAGCAACTAGATTAGTCAAAAAAACCCTTTAATTATTAGTGACACTGTGCAAACTGTTTCATATGAGTGGAATACCAACTACTTAACTCCCTGACCTTATTATTCAAATAAACACTTCTTATTATAGCAACATGACTTGCTCGTCAACACATCAAATCAGCTGCCTGGGTGGTGGCTGGGGTGTCCCTGCTGTGTCAGCAGCTGGGCTGCATTAGGGGTCTGTGCCACTCTTAAAGGTGCAGGGCTCTTGCACCGGGAATTTGAAGACCTGTATGTGCTATGTAGTGAGCAGAGGAGTGTGCTTTGCTGGGATGGGCTCGAAGCTAGCCCCTTCCCCTGCCCAGGGTGTTTGATACTGGTTTTGATTCTGCAGTTAGGTTTTTCTGAATGCTTAAGTCTGGACGCCCTGAGCTGCCTCGGTGCTGTTGATGGTTTAATGTCTCTGCCAAGAAGCATGTGCGTGTTTTGTAGAACAGCCTTGGGTAGGGGATTGCAGGAGTGGTTCTTGTTGCTGGACCTCTCTGAGTGCTCGTTGCCATCCTGTTTGCTGGAATCCAGGGCAGTTGCGCGCTTGCTGGTTCATCTGCGTTGTAACCAGAGTGCTGGAGCAGCATACGGGCTTTTTCTGCCCCTTTTCATAGATAAAAAGCAGGGGAAGAGGGGCTTCCAAAAAAGATTTCGGATGTTATGGAAGTATATGCACAAAGAGTTTAACCCTGAAAGTTTTTGTGGGGAGCAATGAGCTCCCGCGGGGATGCTGCACCCCCCTGTCCCTCCCGGGCAGAAAGGTGCTTTGCTGGGGGCATGCGCCGCCGCCGCTGGTGCTGCATGGAGCCTGGTGCGGCCCCGTGTGAGGTGCTGCCGGCAGGGCAGGTGGTGGCTCGGGGGGGAGCAGAAAGCGGGTGCCGATGTGGTGCTGCGGCACCCAGGGCCGGGCCGGGGGGGTCGTGCCTGCACTGAGTGAATGCTTCCCACCCGCCGCGGTGCGAGTTGTGCGGTTTTGTTTGTTGGACTTGATTGCTGGAGGAAGGTGTTTGTGACCCTGTGCCTGGATATGGGAGAGCTCAAAAAGTCCCTTCTGCCTTCGCGCAAGGGGAAATGTCCCTGGCGCCGTGTCCTGTGCCCTTAAACCGCAGCGGCTGCCCTTGAGCCTGATGAATGGAGGCAGCGGCACCTCCGGTGAAGCAGAGAGGACGCGGAGCACCGATCCGCATCACTAGTTTGATTTAAAGAATCGGTCACCAATATTCGAGTGAGCGGAGGTTATCTTTATTCGGCAGCGCTGGGTGCACGGGGGATCGCTCCACCAAAGTCATGCACACCGAGGGGACTTTTCAGTCCCGTCTTTATACGAGCAACTCATACCTATTCATTAACTTTCTGGAAAATCGTTTACATATGCATTACAATTCCAGGAACTCATTTACATATCTCGCTAAACTAGTGACCATGATGTAAGTCCTTGTCTTTGCCACGTTGTATAAACAACAGGAACTTAGGACCAGGTAGCCTTTTTAAAGATGACAAATCCAAGGACTTAGCAATTAGTACATCTGTCATGCTAGCAATAAGGGTCCTTGGATGTTTCCCAACTTTTAGATAAACATAAGTACATCATCCTATAGATAAGTGGTACATCATTCATCATTCATTCCCTCCTTTTCTAGTAACTTTTGCAAATTCTTTTGCAACTACAAAAAATAATTATGCCTCATTCTTTGACAGCACCAAACAAAACGTTGAAGTAATACACATATTATTCCTAAAACTATTACAATAAGTATTATAATAAAAGCATGCTTTAACCATTCCAAATTGGGTAACCACGAAGTCAGTTTGTCCCATATAGTTTTAAAAGTCCATGATAAATAGTCTAGTAATTTCATGCAGGATCTGCACCTTGTTCCATATCTTATGGATGTCTGTTTAATCATTCCATCCATCAGATTGTGAACAAGTGTTTTGCCCTGGGTTTCCAGGACATGCTCCTCCTGTCTTGTTTGAGCTTTCTAATGACAGTTATTATCACTTTCCTTAACTACTGTGGTGGTTTAATATTTGTAAATCAAATCTGGGACCCAACTCATATGTTTTATCATCAAATAGGCAATATCCTCCACTATCGTTTGGCTTTTTCTAAAAGTCTGGCCAGGTAGGCCATTTTTCATTGAGATAATTCCAGTTTTGAGAGGCCACCCCATACAGGGGTGTTACCAGGCCTCCTTTAGGAAGAGAGGTACATATCCAGCATTCCTTAGCTTTCGTAGCATTAACAATTATTTGCAATGTTTGAAGACGGGTATTGTTTACCCATGTTTCAGTTTCTAATATCTCCACAACAGTTACAATTGAGATTAGAAAAACTGTACACAAATGTCCCTGATCTTTTTGACAGTCCATTGTGTCTCCGGAGATTTCCTTACGATCTAAAGAACCGTAGTTTCATGGGTCCTGCCGGGGTGACATCCCATAATTTCTCAGGAGCCTTCTTTATCCGAGAGTAGTGTATCCAGGCTGGTCGTTCTGTAATCTTGATGGCGGTGAAGGTCGTCAGCAGCACCTGATAGGGTCCTTCCCACTTTTCTTCCAAAGGTTTCCCTGAAAAAGTCTTTATATACACATAGTCGCCAGATTTAAAGGAATGGACTGGTTGATCCAACCCTCTGGCCCTCGTTCCCGATACTTGTTTGTTTATTTATAACTTTTAATTGTCCCTGGAGGGTCTTCACATATTCACATAAATATCCCTCCCCTAACTGCCTTAAATCTTCTCCAGCAAATTGTAACTGGTACGGTCTCCCCTATAATATTTCAAAAGGGCTCAAATTCTCCTTTGTTCCCAGTTTAGTTCATATTCTTAATAATGCCAAGGGAAGAGATTGTGGCCAAGTTAGATTTGTCTCTTGTCCTATTTTCGCTATCTGTTGTTTAATTAAATGGTTTATTTTTCCACTTACCCACTTGCTTGAGGTCTATAAGGAGTGTGTAATTGCCAATCTCTTCCTAATGCTGTACTCACTTGTTGTATTATTTTGGCACAAAAGTGTGAGCCTCTATCAGAAGAGATTGTTGCCGGAACCCCAAAGGGGGAATAATCTCATTTAACAATCCCTTCGTTACCTCTCTTGCTTTATTTGTTAGACAAGGGAAAGTTTCTGGCCAACCTGAAAACGTATCAGTACTCCCCTTTTCTTGGGAGTTTGGAAAAATCAACTTGCCACTGTTGTCCTGGATAATTTCCTCTGCTAATGTTCCCTAGTTTTATTCTATTTGTTACATTGGGATTACTATGTGAACGCACTTCCCATTGCTGAGTTTTATTACAGTATATAAATTTCGCCCTATCAGTTTCTGATTTAGACTTTTATATAACGTATCAGCTCCCCAGTGAGTCTTATTACGTTCTGTTAGGGCTGTGGTCCATATTAAATTGGATGGTGCCACTATACGGCCATCTGCCAAATAAGCCCACTTATTTGATTTTATTTTACCATTCATGTCCTGAATTAGCTTTAGGTCTTCTTGTCCTTCTTTAAATGTCTGGATGTTCTAATAAGTCTCATCCCAACAAAGATTTTGGTGAATTTGGCATTCTTATTTGTTTTCTTAGTTTGTACTTTAAAGGTTTCAGGATGTTTTGCTGGTGGCCAGCAGCTCCCACAACTGTAACAAATTCTTTTCACTGAAATTTAACACCAAATAGGTTGGTTTTGTATTCACTAAAAATTCCGTCTCATTTTTCCTAGTTCACCAGAACCCCTTGCTGATTCTTCATCTTAGGGCAATCTCGCTTCCAGTGCCCACTTTCCCTACAATATGCACAGTGATCCGATCCCATAGGAGAGGGATTCACTCTTTCACTTCTGCCTGACATTCCTCCTCTGTTTCTGCCTCGTCTCCTCTACCAGTTTAGCACGACCCAGCTCTTCTTCTCTTACCTTCTGTACACGTTCCCTGTTCCTTCTATCAACTTTTCTATATCACGATTACCTAGTAACAATCAACTCGAACCTTTATCTAGTCCTATTAGATCATCCTGGTAAGTCTTTCACGACCAACTTTCAAACATCTACATTTCCCTTTCAACGATTCACCTTTATTCTCCTCATACCCATTGCCTGCCCTAGAGGGGCCGTTACCGGTCCTGTTGTGCTGCAAATGCTGCAGCAATTGGGGTAACATTGTCAGGTCCTTCTGCTCAGCTGTCAGCAACAGCAACCTCCTCCTCCTCACCATCGGAAGGATTGGGGCAGGAGATGCTCTTCCTGCTCTGCAGATTACACAAGCCTGCCACTGCAACAGCTCTTCTGTTTTAACTCTTTCTTACCCTGAATGCAAATCTGCTCCTTGTTGCTTTAAGTCTGTGTTCTTACATATCATGCCTTTGCAGGCGAACAGCAAACACCCTGCCATGCATCCAGCATGACTCAGTCGCACCTTCGATGGCGTATGGGGGTTTGTACAAAATCACCCCAATATTTTAACAGTTTCACAGGGTCTTTGACTCTCCACACCCCACTTTAGGTCTTACATACATTAGTGCAAGTTTTTATCTTACAACGTGTTTCATTCTGGTTGCTTCACAGAACGAACCACAACGTGAGCTCTTCTCTCTTTGTTTTATGTTGTGGGGTTTTTTTTCCCCACAAAAATTTCAACAAGAACACCTTTCTAGTTTAGGTCTCAGTTTTTCCCTTAATCCTTTTCTAGAACCATAGTCAAAGATCAGGTGGTGTTAATCCCACTTTTGTTCTCTACGAAGAAACAGCATAAGCTGTAAAATTGTGTTGTAATATAAGACTTCCTTCGAGTGGCCATCTTTCACCATCACCTAATGTATACAAAGGCCACCAATTCTGACAATATTTTTTAAATGTCTTTTTGTTCAAATTTCCACTGGGAATTCCACCAAATTCTTTCCAGTGCTTCAAAATACATCCCAGGACTGTTTTGGTATCTATTTCTTGGCTCGGTCTGCCCCCCATCTTCCTAACAAGTCTGGTATTTGTCTACAATGTATTAGTTATTACTGGAGGTACCATACTTATCTCAGAACACACACCACAGTTCAAGACCTCTATTTAGCCTTATTTCTTGGTCTCACTATTTTTATTATTATTATTTTTATTATATATTTGTTTTTGCGAGGAGATAATATATCTTAGACACTTGCCACCCTTTGCTCAAGTATATAGACAGCACCTACAACACTAGGGGCAGAGGCTAGTTCATGCTTTTTCCAAATGACGTTAGTTCTAATGTTTTGTCTGTAGTCTCCCGCTCTAATTTCTAATTATGCATTCCAACACTTCATAAACTGATTTTTTCAATCGCTCCGTCCATCTCTGGCCGGCCCCTCGCAGGGCACACGGACATGCAGATCAGGACTCCCTACTCGCTTCGCAGTGATACCGCGTCTCTCCCACACATCACACTCTCTGGGCAGCCCTCAGTCACACAGGCAGTATGTTACACGGTACCCTGCACTTACATACAGGAACACTGACAGTTCGCGTTATCACACAAAGTATGCATTTCAATGAACAATTGCCAAAAAACAGATTCCAATTTTTTTCTGGCCTTAAGCAGAGTGTTAAGTTTTCAGCTATTTGCCTACAACTACCAAATATTATCTTTTTTTCAACATACATTTCATAACTCCAATTTTGAACATGTAACAAGACAACATATAGAACAAACAAGACACAGAGCACTATGTCAGTTGTTATATTCTAGGAATTCCCCAAATCTTAAAACAACCTAAAGGAAGTTTTTAGCTTCCCAAATCTTAAGACAATCTTTTAAGATTCAAATATTCAAAACAAAGAATAAATATAAATCCCTTTTATGTTGTGCAGAAGTCCTTGTCCACCTGTGCGAGAAGCTGAAGGGTAGGGGAGTCTTGCCGATAGAAGATACTGTCGGGGGCCCTGAGGGTCCCCAGGCCCCTGGATTCCAGCACTGGTGGAGAGTTCTCCTGGCTGGCTCGCCAAATCGATGCCAAAACAGCACGGAGTAACTGCTCAGAGACTAATTTTGTCTTTAAGCAGCAACCCCCACCATATACTCAATAATTCTTTACACTATATGGGCTTTAAAACATACAGAGGTTTACACTCACCCCTCGGATGTTCAAGACAATAACCATATACCAACATTCATAATATACCTAATACAGAAATATTCTCACGTTTCCAGCATAAAATGAGTATAACAATTAATATTAGTGGTAACCCTAATAGAAGTTGGGGGCAGACCGAGCCAAGAAATAAATACCAAAACAGCCCTGGGATGTATTTTGAAGCATTGGAAAGAATTTGGCGGAATTCCCAGTGGAAATTTGAACAAAAAGACATTTAAAAAATATTGTCAGAATTGGTGGCCTTTGTATACATTAGGTGTTGGTGAAAGATTGAGTAATGGTCCATATATGATTTGTTTAAAGAAGGGTGTGCTCATGTTTATCTGAGGAAACCCTTATTGTTGACTTGAGGATGTACTAAATCCTTGAATGGGTGACATAGGGAGTGTGCTAATTGTCCAGGCACAAGATATGTTAATATTGTTAACCTGAAGATATACCAAATACTCGAATGGGAGAGTGTGAATTGTCCAGGCAAGAGATATGTTACTGTTGTTAACTTGAAGATATACTAGGTCCTTGAATAGGAATGTGCTAATTGTCCAGGTGGGAGATATGTTAATGAGTTCTCGGAAAGTTAATGAATAGACATGAGTGACTTGTATAAAGAGGGGACTGAAAAGTCCCCTCGGTGTGCATGACTTTGGTGGAGCGATCCCCCGTGCACCCAGCGCTGCCGAATAAAGATAACCTCCGCTCACTTGAATATTGGTGACTGATTCTTTAAATCAGTGCCCTGGGTCCTGCAGCAGTCTGCGGGGTCGGTGTGGGTTCAGCTGCTCTTTGAAAAGCAGCAGATCGAGAATATTCTCCTGCCTCATGCTTCCTGCTCTCCCCTGTCTCTCCACCGCAGAAGGCAGCTCCTCTGCCTTCAAACAGTTTCTATTATATGTAGAGCAAGCAGAAATGATGTGTTAAATACATCCCGGGCTGAAGCTCTGAATCAAATCAATTCTTTTTTGATTCCCCAAGCTTTTGAATTTTCAGCTCTGCCGAAGAATTGTTAGCACAAGAATAGGGCTGAAGGAGCAATCCTTTCGTATCACTATTGACTCAATTATTTTGCCTCTTGATTTTCTATGAAGCGGGCCGCGCTGCCGCGCTGATATGCTGATTGCTAATGGCAGAGCATTGTTCAGCGCCGTCTGGAAGGCTTGGGGTGGAATGCCTTCATCTCCCCACTCGCTGCAGCCTGCGTTTGGGACCTAGTTTTATTTTGATTGATGCAAACTGCAGTGCACAGGGGGGTGTACAGAGCCAGGCTGTTGTGAGCTGCCAGGGGGACCCTTGGTTGGGCTCCAGGCTGCCGGTGCAGCAAAGGGTTACGGCTCTCGCCAGGGCTGGGCTGTGTTGGTGATGCTGGTGACCTTCCTCTGTCTGACCTACCCGCACTCCTGGGATGTTCCTGGCGCTGCCGCACGCCCAGATCGATCGGGCCAGCAGGGCATAAAGCGGAGAGGTTGCATTTACACAGTGTCACGACTATCAATATTGACAGCTCGGACGCGTGTCCTTCGGGCCGGCGTGTGCTGTCAGCGCCGGGTTATTAATGCCCCGGTGGCCGCCCGTGCCCTGAGCCCCGCCGTGCAGGTGGGGGGGCTCACCGGTGGCTCAAGCCCGGTGCCCGGTGGTGATGCTGAGGCCCTGGATGCTGCATCCCTCCAGGGTGTTCCCCTGCCTTTAGCATCTCAGCTCAGGCACCCTCTGAATGGGGGCTGTTACCCGGCCGCTGTCGGTGCAGAGGGGGACAGGGACAGGGACGGGCTGTGGCTCCGGCTCCACCGCGGGTGGCTGGGAGGGTCGGGAGCCCCCAGCCCCACTCAGGCTTGCTCTTTCAAGATTAGAGAGAGGAATTCCCCACCCAGCAAAAGGTGGAGGAAGAAGGGTAGGAAGCACTTTGGATCTGCAGATGAAAAGGGCTGAGAGGAACAAAACGCTGCCTTGCTTTGAAGATGCAAACCCCTGTATAAATCCTAAGCAATTTTATTAGTGGCTCAAATGCACCACAGGCTTAAAAAAGGCAGAAGTGCTTACCTTCTCCTGCTTGGTATTCTCACAGATGTTAACATTGCATCAGTGCCCACAAGTGCTAGGTGCTCTTGACACAGGAGGCTGGGTGCAGCCAGTAGAATGGGGCTGTGGGGCTTTAGGGCAGCAGGGACCCTGCGAGACTGCGCCAGGGTGTCCCCTGTCCCCTGGCTCCAGGGGGAGGCAGGTGAGCCCGCCTGTGATGCACACTGAATATTTTTGATTCAAACTTGCTTCTTCCAAGGCAGGGTCAGACAGCGGCTTGAACACATATGAGCAGAAAACTTTTGCTTTTGTGACAGATGGGCTAAAAAGTCGGGTGCAAAGGAACAGGGGGAGCCTGGGGAGTGGCACCCCCCAGGGCAGCCCCGGCGAGGTTATGTTCTGTTATGGAGGCTGGGTTATGGTGGGAGGCACTAGGGCTGGTGGACCTGAGGGGGGGGATGCGCCTGGTCCCGCTGCTGGGGCTCCTGTGACACCCCAGGGAGGGGGAGGGCTCCAGAGCACCCCACCACGGGGCTTTGCGGGGTGAGCATGGCCTTTCAGCAACACCTCGGTGCAAAGCTGTCAGGGCAGAGAAACATATTTTTAAAAGCGTTAGTAAATGCGTAGAACATAAAACGCTTGTGAACATACCTCTATCAGCCATGGGTAAGAGAAGGGGAAGGACGGAAAAATAATTGAGTTGCATTACAAATGGATGGACTTGATGATCTTAAAGGTCTTTTCCAACACAAACGACTGTGATTCTATGAAGCGGTTTCAGTCGGGCCCTTTTCAAAGCCGCCAGGAGCTGCCAGTGAAGTGCAGTAACCAGGAAGGGAAAACTATTTCAATTCAGCTCTTTTTGGAAAGCGGGACCCCGTAAGGGGCAGCTCCTGGTACCTTTCCCAAGCAGAACAGGGTTCCACCTCTGAGCGCAGGGACTGGCAGGGATCCCCTTCCCTTCACCCCCCCATCACTGTCTCTGCTCTTCCTCACAGCGGGTCCCTGCACCGGGGCAGCTGCCATGGCTGCCGACGGGTGAGCTGGGGAAGAAAGGAATATTGTTTTGTCCAATTTGCCAAACCAACAGTAGGCTTTTAAAAATGATGGTGTAAGAAATAGCAGCAACTGCCTCTCTCTCTATTTTCCCATCAAGAGGTAGGCAGTAGCATCCTTCCCACCTTGTTTGTCCCCCTGACTCCCTGGCCAATGCCACCTTTGTTGTGTGGCAGACTGGAGCTGGGGAATGAAGCTGCTGTTGCCTGTTGAAGCGCAGAATCGAGCTGGTTTGTCATTGCAGGGCTTCGCCTCCCTCCCTGCCCTGGGACATGGCTGGGATGGACGGAGGGAGCCCAGCAGCGCTGCCGACCCCACGTGCACCCTGTGTGCATCCCACATGAGCACCCCACGTGCACTTCATGTGCGTCCCACATATGCACCCCATGAAGGTGGGGAGGCAGCGAGACCCTGGCCGTGCACCCCTCCCCGGGTTTGATTAAACTCCATTCGATTGCGTGTGAGAGCTCTTTAGGGTCCCAGCCACCGCTGCGAATAACACCGCTTTAATGCGGCTCACTGTGCCCTTGCTGCCCAGTGAGCACCAAGGCGCAGCATTAAGGGCAGGGGTCGCAGCAGATGGGCTCCCCCTGGCTCCGGCCACGCTGCCCCGGCACGGCTGGTGGGAGAGCCGCGACATGGCCCAGCCTCCCGGCATCACCATCAATCCTGGGGAAATTCAGCTGCTGTCAGTGTTTGGAGACGCTGCAAGTGACAATTTTGTAATTGCTCCCCTCTCTCCACAGCTGGCGCAAGACAGGGGTCATTCGGCTAATGCACATTTCAGTCTTCATTGCCTTTTAAACTAGTTTTTAATCAGTAATTATTAGCAGGTGGAAACAGTGCATAGGCTCCTCTCACTCACTCCCCGGGTGAGTGCCGCTTGGTATGTCACGGCAATTAGCACCCAGTGTGGGCTGGCCACTGTCACCATCACCGGCCCCATACTGGGACCTCGGCTGGTCCCCGAGCCCTGCGGCCGTGCTGGCAGAGCAGGCCGCTTCGGATGGGAGCGCAGCCTGGCATCGGCTGCAGCAGCAGCAGCCCTGGCACGGTCGGTTGTGTTGGGAAGGTCAGGCTGGGGGAGCAGGGTCCAGGGACCTGCCAGCCTGGGGCAGAGCGGCTTCGAGGACTGGGCTCTTCCGCTCACACCAAAAACTTTTTAATTTTCTTTGTTCGCCCTGCAGACGAGAAATCATGGAGCAGTGGATGCAAGCGGCAGACGCCAGCCCGGCCCGTGGGAGCCCGTGCCGCTGCTAATTACAGCCGCTGCCATGGAGGTAAATAGCAGGGAAATGAGCCCGCCACGGATTCGGGAACGAAGTCAAGTACTGGTGCCCTTTGCAAACAGCTAGTGAATTACAAGTATCTCTCGCTATGCAGGACCTGCCACCACCTTATGACCAACTGAAAACCGCAGCCAGGCACCATCAAAAAGCAGAGCCTGCTGTAATTGTTCGTGTCTTACGCTATTTAAAATAATTGAATGCAGAATGGTTATAAAGGTTTGGGTTTGCTTTTCCATGGGGTGGGGTGTCATTATAAGCAGGTCCCAGTGCTCCGTGCGCTGGGTGGCATCCAGGCTCGCGCCCGCCAGAGATCAGTACCCTGCGGAACAAATGGGCTTTAAAAACCCATTTTATTATTCTTTATTAATAATGAGGAGGCCCTTGTAAATAGCCATGAAAGGAAGCGCTTAAGCTCATAATTAATAAATGCTGGCTTGGTTTCTGCTGCCGCATGGCAGCCTCGAGATGCCCGATGGGAGGATACACAGCTCTGCTCGATATATCTGTCTGCGCTGCAGGTAAGAAACCCGGGCAATAGGGCCAGGACCGCCTCCTCGGCAGAGAGGGGGGCACAGGGCTGAGGGGCCCTGGGGTGCGGTGCAGGATGGGGAAGGGTGCAGGGATGCGGGGATACCTGCTCCCCCCTACCACGGGTACCCTGGGCAGGGCTCCCCGGCACCCACCACGTGGGTAATGCTGCAAAACCCCAAAGAGCCCCGGCTGCCTCCTGAAACCCATCGTTACAGCTCGGTCATAAATGTTTATGACAGGAGGGAAGGGAAGTAAATCACATTTATATCCCTTGTTTTCTTTAGTGGGGCACTAATTTGACAGGGAAGGGAAATTTTTGCTTATTTTACAACTTTGATTTGGGCTGCAATTTGATTTCAGTAGCTGGGAGGCGAACACAAAATCTTATTTTTATTCCGCAGTCGGTATAAAAATTTACATTTTGACACAGACCCCCGCTAACATTTTAGTGCAGATATAGCGGGCCTCCGGGCTTTTCACAAAACACATAACCCCACATATAATACACTCATAATTCACTAATGTTTGCTGAATGACAGGGTTAAGTGGCTGCTATTCCCGGCCTCCCACCACACTAATGTACTCCAGACCTGCGCTCCTTTTCTTCTGGATTGCAGTCAAATCGTTTCCTGCAGCCCTCGCAGTGGAAGCTCCTTCCACCCCGAATAAACACTACTTCCGAAATTATTTTCATTTGTTTTTCTAATCTAATTTTCCCCTTGGTGCTCCACTAATCATCAGTCCCATTAAGGGCTTGATGTGTTGCCTGCTTTTCAGCGAGGAGCCCATCCTGCATCCTGCTGCGCGCTGACCTTCACCAGCCCCATCCCTGCGGAGCCCCCCCGGAGCGATGCCCCTGGGTCTGGAAAGCTTGGTGGGGGCTGGACCAGTCTCTCCATCCCAGCCCCAACCTGCATCCCAGCCATGCCCCTGCTTGCGGGAACTGGTCTCATCCCAAGTGGAATAAGGTGAGTATTTAAGATGTTAAGGTGGGGCGGGGGGACATTGGCTCCACTCCATCCCCAGTGCCAAAACCAGCCGTGGGAGGATAGCTGGGGTGCAAAGAGGGTGCGGAGCCAGACGAGGCATCCAGCCTCCCCAGGGAGTAGGCGTGAGAAACCTTAAATGCGGGGAGGGATGAGGCTGACCCAGCCTCCTGCTCTTCATCACAGCCCCTGCCACCGGGCACAGCCTGCCGCCAGTTCTGCCCAGCAAAACAAGTCAAACCGGACCCATCCTCCTCCTCCCCTGCAGCCGCCCCCCCCCCCCGCCCCCCAAGGCCTCTCTGGAAGGCACATGGGGGGGGGGGGGCTCGCTGCTGTTTGTGGGAGATTCAGTGGGGTTTTCCCCTCCAAAGAGGTGCTGCTCCCCCAGGCAGCCGCCCCCTCCCCTTCCAGCCAGGTAAGCCAGTGCCCCAAAGGCAAGGACAAGGCAGGTATGATCCCCTCCCCCAGCCCCGTATCTCTCTAAGACACAGTGAGATGGATAAATAGATATGCTGACAGCTGCCTAGATGACAGAAATTATTTCTAAGCCACAAAGTGCTTCCCCTCTGTCAGGGCTTGTAGGGCACCTCTCGGACATGCGCTAGGAAAGGGGGGGTGACGGAAAGCCGTTATAGATGGCGACACGTGTCACCAATGTCCCTTACCCGGTACTTCCTGGGCCGGGTCATTTTTTACAACAATTTGATGCATCTGCAGCAGGGTGCTGCCATAGCCCCCTGAGTTCGGACTCTCGCCAGGGAAGGCCACGGTCCCGGGGCAGGGATGCCCAAGGGGCTGGACTGGGCGCACTGCGCAGGGGATGCGCTGGTCCAGCCCCGCCGCACGGGGGTGATGGGGCTGCGCGCTATTCCGCCGGTTAGAAACGTTTCACCCCCGGCCCCCCAATGAAAGGGACTCCACAGATCTGTTCAAAACAGTTTATTGTATTTTTTCGTCAGACAAACACATTGATTTCTGGACCACAGTAGAGGATGGAAACCTTTCACAAACTTATTTATTTGAAAATACAAATATAAAATTATACTTTCCACATCTGTGATGTGAGAGACCCCCATCCACATAGTATTTTACAACAGGGCTTTAGAAAGCCATACACAGAGACCTGAAAGATGCTTGATATATATAGATACATATATATATGTATATATATAAAAAAAAAGTCACTACCAAAGTTCTCATCAGTTCATACTAAAGTATAAAAGGAAGGGCTAGGCCTGCCACTGTGCCATAGTTTATTTAGGTACATTTATGACCACCTGAAATGCTTAGACTTGCATCCTAGTACTGATGGAGTTCAGACCTCGTACAACAGAGAATGACGGGGATGTGCTACCTACAACGGTCGACGCGACACACGAGCCCACGCGTGGTGTTACGAGTATGTACAGAACAGAGAGCCGGGCGCACGGGCCAGCCCCGCTCCCCCCGGGGCTCCCCCCGCTCGGGCACGGAGCTCTCTCGAGACAACACAGTCAGACTGTTTGGGAACTGAGAACCGATCACGAGGATTTACTTTCTCAAACTACTACTTTTTTTTTTTTTTTTTTTTTTTTGGTAATTTTTGTTACAGTATTAAAGTATTGCTTAGCTTACAGAATCTCCTCACGTAGTGTTCGCACGCGGCAATGGGTTTGACTTGGATTCTGTACGTATGAAACTCTACAGTGTCTGTGCGCAGACCGGGATCTGCCGGTGTGTCTTCGATGCATCCTGTCTCTTCACCTTACACTAACTTCAGTTTTCTGTTTGAACTATTTCGCTTAAAAAAACAAACCAAACCGCTAAAAAAAATAATTCAGAAAATTCCACCCAAGAGACATTTCCATAGCATAAAAGACAGCTATGAGTTAGTGTTGGGTTTTTTTTTGTTTGTTTTTTTTTTTTTTTTTTTGTAAACAGTTTCATATGCAATATCATACATAACCATGGCTGGCCTTCAGTAAAAATGTAGTAAACTATATTGCTTTATTATTGATTATGTTGCATTGAGTGAATGGCAGAAACAAAACAGGAAGGTAACTGTGGCTGGAGTCGCTAGCCCTCATTCACACTACAGATGAAAACAGCATCCTAGGCTTCAGAGCAGGGAAGAAAAGAAATCCGAACACCTTTCAGGTCGTTATTACCAACAATTACCCAATGGTTTAACTAGCCTAGCAAGATGTGTAACATTCACCAGTGGTACGCTGCTGTACAATGGAGAAAAAAAATAAACTTACAGCAAAGAGAGCCATGCTACCTTAAAGTCCAAGCTACAAATTCAACTTAAAATGAACATTTATGAAGTGTAAGAAAAAAGGGACAAAAATAATAATAAAAAAGGACAGATCAGGCTTCATTTTAATCAAGCCAATCCAATCACAAAGGACTTTTTTTATTTCGAAGGGGGGAGGGTAGCCGAGCTCCTGTGGCTTGCTACAGCTCCTCTGAACAGGTCCCCCGTGCCGGGGGTCCAGCTGGGAGAGGCTGTGGGTGCCCCCTGCCCACCCGATGGCCATCGCCCTCGGTGGGACACTGCGGGGGCAGCGCGGCCGTACCAGACCCTGGGAAAGGAAAGGGGCAATGGCCCTCGGCAGGGTCCTTCACCTGCTGGGCTTGACTGAAACAAAGAAGGTGGAGCTGAACCTTTGTGTTGAAAAATTTACAACCCCCCCCCCCCCCAAACGAACAAACGAAGGAAAAAAAAAACCAACCAAACCCCCTTCGAAATGGACTTCTAGATGAGTGGGGGACTAACGTGAACCTTAGTCTAGGTAGCCACATCAAAACATATCGGATTCCACGACATTTGTGCTATGGGCCACTGGGACTTCTCAAAAGGTATATAAACATCTAAAACATATTCACACAGATTAGCAATTTCTTCTGAGCATTCTTAAAAAAATATTTTTTTTTCTCTTAGTAAAATCGTTTTAATATACCGTGCCTCCCTCTTTTAAAAAATAAATTAAAAAAATCCAGTTTTGCATATCTAGCATTAGCATTTAAGGTAGTATGGCACATCCCCCTTTTCAAAGTCAAGGGTGGGGATCTACAAATGCCTTAGAAGTTTGCCAGCATTTTTAACATTGTGAGACCTTTGGTTAGTTGAAACCGCATCAGATCAGCAAAAGAAATAAAAACAAAAACACAACAGAAAAAAAAAAAGAAAAGAGGAAAGAAAAAAAAAAAAAGAAAAGGAAAACCTTCCCAAAATTATTAGCATTTTTTTCTTAAATAAGAGAAAGTTCTATCCTTACTGGTCCTAAATCTGAATAACTACATCTAAATTTTTAACCTTAATTACGATACACCTACCAATATGTACTAGAAGAGGAAGAGAGAAAGAGGGGGGGGAAAAATTCACTACACTAGCATCAGGACAGCACTCTTACAAGATAGCCATTTTATACACTATTAACATACAACAATGATCAACAAAGAATATTCTATGAGGTGACAGGGAATGGAGAGGAAAACCAACTGGTAGTACAGTACATCATCAACATTGACAAAATATCAATAAAAAATTCCCTGACGGTACATTGAATTACAGGGAATTTGTTTTGTTGTTTTTTTTTCATTTTTATTTTTTAAAGAATTGTTTTATTTAATTACTTGATCAAGTCTCAATATTTAAAAAGCGTCCAGCATTTTGCTTAAACCTGGTTGTTCTGAAATAAGAAAAAAACCTAAAATATTACATAAAAAGCATGATTCTTTTTTAAAAACAAGAAAAACAAGGTTTTCTCCTTTCAGTTAGCAGTATGGTGCCTTGTTTTTGTTAAAGATGCCTTGCTCTACCTTGTCTATTGAATGTCTACATTAGTCTACCTGTTAGTAAAATTTACAAAAATAGGAGTGCAGCAGCTTTTTTTAACAAATGTCGCATTCAGTGTCTTATACTGGCTGTACCTAAAGTACCAAATTTATAAACGTAACAATTTAAAAAAATATTAATAAAACTTGTCAATATTACGTTAAAAAAAGAAGAAATATATCCACACTACAGTATGTTCTTAATGCCACCTACCATGTTGTACTTCTAGTTTGCTGTTGCAGGCCTATTTACCAATATTAAAAAAATTAAATTAAAAAATATCCTTCATAAGTCTCCTCCCCCAACAGAGGACCATATATATAACAGCCAAATATTAAACATGTGCAAATAGGAAACTGTCAGTTTTTCCCCTACCAGTCACAGTGCAATGATGTTTTATACTTTATTTTTTTTTTTAATTCTGTTTACAACTACAATAAATTAAAATCTTCCGTTGCTTCTAGGGTGAAACTTGTAGCACTGAGGTATTCCCAAAAAAAAAAAAAAAAAAAAAAAAAAAAAAAAGAAACAACCAAAAAACCAAAACCACAACCAAAAGTTGCTTTCCTAATTTGTTAATACAGAAGGTAATGGATAAAAAAGGTAACGATGCAAGCTGTAAAGCCGCTCTGCCTGCGGCAGGCGAGCGCGGAGGAGGGACCTCGCCTCCGCCCGGGCTGCACAGGGTGCCCAGGGCAGCTGAAATGACTGGACAGCGAGTTGATCTAGTTTAAAACAACTAAAAAAGGAAAAAAAAAAAAAAAAAAAAAAGGTGTGCTTTGAACCGTAAATGCAATAAATAGGAAAATCGTAGCTTCTTTTTCAGTCTTGGGAAAAGCAGGTTTTAAATTAAAAAAATACCACTAGACTGTTCCTTTGTAAGCTGTGCACGTCTGATAGCGAAGATGCTGGTATGACGCTAGGAGAGCTGGAAGGTCTACCACGCCTACGGAGCAAGCTGAACAGTGTGTGCATCACCTAACTCCCGCGGGCCAGCTCCGGCAGTTGGTCACAAAGTCTAAAACTTTCTTTTTTTTTTTTTTCTTCTTCTTCCATTTTCATAGAGAAACTGCCTTAGGCTGACTCCACCACAAAAATAGGTTTGTATTTCTCTTTCTTAATAGTTTATATGTAGTTAATGGAATTGTATATACAGTATTTTTTTTTTTCAGAATTCACAATTTCAAAAAACCTTATATCACCTCTTTCAACAAAAAAAAGCACTTATAGAAAAAGGACGCACAAAAAGTTTGTAGTCCTTGCCTTATTGCCGAAAATAGATAGAATTAGGTTAACGAAGATGCCACAAATGAAAAGAAGGGCTAGAGAACCTGCTGCTCACCTGTGCCCCCCGCGCTCTGCAAGGCCACCCTGAAGCCCTGCCCGCTGCCGGCTCTGCTCCCCCCGCCACCCTCGGCAGCCGCAGAGCCGGGACCAGCGGCTGCGGCTCCTGTCACCATCTCAGCATCCTTTAAGCAACAACAACTACGTAAAACAGAAGGGAGAAGGAGGGGAGGTGGGAAAGATAACTGAAAGAAACCCCTTAATATAAACAGTTACACTATGGTTAGGCTCTCGCTAGATACACAAAGAATTAGAACTACGTGGCTACGAGACTATGTCAAAACGCTACGAAAAAATGTGGTTTGGAGAGGTTTAAAAAGGGGGAGGGGGGGGAACCCATCCAGAAAATAAAACGAACAAGAAATGGGTTTTATATACATACTTTTAAAAGCTGTTGTTTTTATAGTACAGCAGATTCATGAGATGATGAGAGAGATTTTTAAACAACCTAAGTCCGTCGAGTGCCACCTCCAGTTTGTTTGCGTTGCCGGTGATGATGTAGTGCTCAAAGTCTGATGAGATCATCCAACCGTGGGCCCGCTCAGAAACTTCGCCCCGTCTTGCCCGGACATCCAGAGAGACTCTGTGGGGGGAACGGCAGACATGGGACACAGGAGAGCGAGAGTTAGCTCGGGTCCATTGGGGGTTTTAACACCCCCCACCACAGCCCCCCCAAAGCGTCTGTGAGCGCTGTGCGGCCGCAGCGTGCCCCGATCCGTACCGAGGGCGAAGCCGGGCACACACCACCCTGGCTGCCCAGCGACAGCAAAACGCTGATGGATCAATCCGAAGGACCAAACCTGTTCCTCGGGCACCTGTTATGCCAGGAGTTTACATGGTTTTGGTAAAAACCATTTTTTTCTAAAGGCACCGCTGAACTACTTGAAAGGCAACAATTTCTCAATTTCTGCAGGGGTAGGCTGCAGCAGGCATGATTTATTTTATAATGGAGGATTTGCCTTCTAATGTTCCCTCCCTGCCGGTGCTTAATGTTGAGATGGAAATAAATATTGGGGGCTGGCGGCGAGGAACGCGCACCCTGTGCTCTCACGTTTTCGGGGTGACGTCCAGCACCCACCCCCAGAGGGCTGCGCCCGGGGCCAGGACCTGCCGGCAGCCCACAGCCCGCAGGAAGGGCTGGTCCCTGCCCTGGGGACCCGCAGCTCCCCCAGCATCATCCTCCCTGGCTGCATCCTGCCCCGGGCAGCCGGTGCGGGACCAGATGCCTCGGGATGTGCTGCCGCGATAGAAATCTCAGACTTGGTGGTCCTTGAGGAATTAATAATAAGGCTCATTTCCTCCTCTCAAAAATCTATTTCAATTAGTAATGAGCAACATTAAAGGCACTTTCTGTTTGTAAGTCATTAATGGTTTGAGTCTTGGTCCTGGACAGTAAATGATGGTTACAGTGTGATGTGTTGTGGTAAGTGCAGAATGATTACGATACGTTAATCTGATGAATGCCACCTTCATTGCAGCGTTATTAGTGTGAATTATGATGCTCTGCTTAGGTCTCCAGCCAGCCTCGTGTCCCACCTCGTTATTACAAAGGGTGGTGGCCCAGAAAACACGAAGGATTCTGACAAATTGATCTGTGAACAGCCACCGATACGTGCAAATAATAAGTGGGATTAAAGCAAGAGTGCCTATGCTGCTTTTTTCTCTCCCATAAAAAATACTGCTCGGTGGAGCAGATCAATTGATGAAGCAGTTTCAGGTAAGCCTGGGTGTATGTGGGTACATGAAGAGTAAACAGAAAGCCCCTTGACCCACTAGTATTTAGGTCTAAATCTATTTTTATGTAATTTAAAGCCTCCAAATGCTTCTCATAGCTCCCAGTCCCTGGACTAACTGCAAGGCTAAGCTCATGTGTGGGTTCTGGAGGCGGAGCAGGTGACACCCATCAGCAGCACTGGGCTGAAGGCAGAGGAGGGGACGTCACACTGGTACGGCCGGGGCAGGGACCGACAGCTCTGCACTGCACCGGCGGGGGGGAAACGCCACTTTTCACTAACTTGACTTTTCTCGTCTACTCTGTTCTCAGTGTCAGAATATTTGTTTGCAAAGATGAATATGCCAAAGGCCAACAACAACAAAAAATAATAAAAAAATATTTAAATATTTAATTAACTTGAGCTTAGTTCAAAGGGTAGGAAACTGGCAGCGATCCAAGGATGCATTACTCAGGTAATGTCTTTAATTTAATTTGCTTAGGTTTAATTTTTTTTTAATCTTGATAATTGCTCTATGGTTACTAGTTACAATGTTATCTTCTAGCTGTAATATTTGGTACAGCACTTAATTAAGAATGATGCTTTCTCTGTAATAAAGCGGTGGGGCTCATCTATTTTTAGATCAGTGCACTGGTAGCAGATCTATAACCCCCACCGGGATGCTGCCAGCTGGCCCTTGGTGGCGTCCCCACCGGTTTCTGGGATCGCTGGTTTTCCCGTGGGGTCGTTGGCTCTCCAAATTATTGCACTAAGTGTCACCAATATGAAAATATGACTTCTGGGGAGTTTAGCTCCTGATCTCTCTTCCAGTTTCCAGCCCCTGAGATTGATTCAAATAACACAAATCACAGAAAGGAATGATTAAAGGCCAAGGAAAGACGAAATGAAGATAAAAAATCGTTCACTTAAAGTAAATATAGGGGAGATGGTAGTTTAGCACAAAGTACAAATGGTATATACTGTAATACCTCCAAGTGAGATGGCAACCAACCATGTGTAACGTTTCAATGGTATCCATTTGTAAAAGCCGTTGCAATCAAAGGTCCCTAAAATTGTACAATTGTTAAGTTCATCAGTGCTCTATACATGGGAACAGCTGATTATTAATTTTGGCAAGAAATTATCAAAGGACTTGAGAGACTGTGTTGCCAGCATGAATAGGTATTTCCGAGAGCTGTTCTTGGTCACTGGTGACTCGGTGTGCTGAACCCTGCGGGTACCTTTCCGAGACCATCATCTTTTCATTCCCCCAGTTGCAAAAATAAGCTCTGGGTTGTCCCTTCCTTACTTTTAAACCAGGGTTAGTAAATGGAGAGTGTTAAATAAATATATATGTAAAAAAAAAGAAAAAAAGAAAAAAGCTACGGGATTTTTGCAGTTATTGGGGAAATTAAGAGGCTGCCAATCTGCAAGTCAAATACATAATTGTCCTTTGGAGAAGTGTTAGTGCAGACAAATCTGGGTGGGCAGGCTTGTACCCTGTCACTTGAAAAATCGGGGTGCTGCCAGGGCCAGAGCGCCCAAGTTTTCAAGAACAAACAGGCCTTTTTCTTTAGGTGAAAAATGGAAACGAGGTGCTGTAAGTGGTGAGAGACGGCAGTTTAAATGGATGCAGCTCTTAGCAGAGCAAGGACATTCCATGGTCGATACCAGGACTGATGCAAAGGGATCATCCGTGGGCAGGACCCAGGGGGAACTGGGCACAAGGGCACAAATGGAGGCAGCAGTGTTTTTATTGTTGGTCTTTTTGGGTACCGGTTGCTTATGTGATAAACCCAAGACAATTTCAGGAACTTTGTCTGCACTACGCTCCTGCTCCCCCCACTCATCCCATTCGGTCCAGGAGCTCAGCTCTCTGCCCGGTCTGAGGGAACTCAGGGGAGCCCTCTGTACTGTGCCACGTTTGTGGTACAGGAGGGCAAAAAATACAAAAACCTCATCATTTTACAACAAAAAGGGGAACAGTCACAGTTTTTCTGTCTGGGAGACTGACAGCCACCAAAGAGGTGCAACCACATTCATGCTAACACACACAGGTCAGATGGTGTGCTCTGAACACCAGCATGCAGCCTTGTTAAGCAAATCTCCATCGCCCGTCATTAGTGAGCTGGCAGACCCACGGCGTTAAGAGCGGCTGTCCCAACGACCTGATGGCGCAACAGCAGCGCTTCACTTGCCACCTGCAGGTTTTATGGGCTGTCAGTGGCACCGTAGCCGGCTGGGGGTGACCTGGGAGGTTGGCAAATGCCAGTGGCTGGCACTGGTCCGTGGGGATGCTGCCGCTGCAGGGGTGGGTGATGGGGAGTGGGGTGGGGTGGCTGTGCCCTTGTGAGGGTGGCTCTGGGCACCCTGAGGTCCCTCTGGGCACCCTGGGGTCCTGCCAGCCCAATTAATGAGCCACCTTGTGCATGTTTAGGTGGGCACAGGGACTTGTATGTTGTCTGCAAATGGGTGTGTCAGCCGGGATGGGTGGCTGGGCTGATATAAAGCCCATAATAAATAAGCAGGAGCTTTAAAGCCCGTAATTGTTTGGACAAACGTCAAGCCTGGACTGCAGAAGGCAGCAGACAAGCGTTTCCAGCCGAGCTGGTAACTGCAGCGGCACAGTCAGTTGGCACAGCTCTAGCAGGCTACGGCAGCAAGGTGCTATGCTCGCTGTCAGGTCATTGTTAACCAGAGAAAGCCACAAAACCCCCAACATACCCCCCCTCTGATGTCATCAAACAATGAGACAACCCCCCGCCCCGCCCCGTGACCGAGAAGCGGGGCAGCGGCCGCGGTGCGCACAGTACTTACGGCGATGCCATGGCCGAAGCCGGAGCCCGGCTGCGGGCTGGCGGCGCTTATGTAGTTACCCACGCCGGAGTCCTGGCTGGCCGTGCCGTAGAGGTCCGCGACGGGCCCTGGGCTGTTGGCCCCGGGGAAGCCTCCGGGTCGGGCTGGGTTGGAGCCTGCCGGGGAAGCGGGTGCGCCAAAATTCGGTTGAGCACTGTAGCTATTCAAGACTGGTGTGCAGAGAATAAAGCTGGGTATGAGGCCAGACGCCAGGCATGCACCGTTATTACAAAGCCAAACACCAGAATAAACAGCCTAGGCCCAACTTCTAACACTTAACCAAGGCCATGCGATAGGAGAGCAAGTACTGGATAAGAGTCAGCCCGTACTACTACGAAGCTTAGAGCTCCAAAAATATATATATGGATATATATAAAAAAAAAAGAACAATCATTCAACACACTACTGCAACCAGAGACTGGAGGTGCTCAGTTTCACCAAATTATCACAAAATATAATAGGTATTTTTCAACATCTGACTTGATGCTCATGCAGTAGTAACAAGTTCTCTAGGTCTGGGCACGCCGAGACAGCATTCACATCCCATGCAAACTACAAAGGAACTAGTTTGAGACTACACATTGTGGTAATATTGATATTAAAATGTTGACAGCAAATAACTTCAATCGCATCTAGGAAAATCGTTTTTGGATCCATTCGATACTTTTGGAAAAAACCCGCCCTTTTAAATCAGTAAGCTGTAGAAATAGTTCAATAGTTGATTGTAGTTGTTTTGTTTTTTTCTTTAAATGGTATGGAATGGAACAGTTTGGAATTTTTTTTTTTTTTAATATGACCAAGGAGAGTGTTGGTTTATTTAATTTTTTTTTTTCCTTTTGATTTGGAGAGCGAAGACCTACCTTCGTCTCCAAAACCATGCTTGGGACATCAACCAAAATTAAACAAATAAATAAAGATCAAAAGCAAAAAAAAACAGAATTCCAGAGGGTGTATGACAACTCACCTCCTAATGTGGAAGTAAAAGAAAATTTTATTTTTTTCCTCCCTTTATTTTTTCTTTTTTTTGAGACAGAAAAACAATGTAAATAAGAATGATACTAAAGAATAAATTTAGATATTAAAGCATGTTAGATGATCAGGCTTCTGGCATCTCTCACAGTTGCTCTTGGATGTAAAATTTATGAGGAAGAAGTTTCAATGCAAAAGAAAAGTTAGCGGACTAGGAGGAGCTGGATGGAAATGGCTTGCGGGAAGCTGGAGCTACACCTGAGTGGTACTTGCAAGGTCCTTCAGGAGCACATGGAGACTCGCCTGCCCGCACCAGCTACCGCCTCACCGCCCCCCCGGCACACCGCTGCTGGCAGCGCCCAGCACCAGGGCACGGCCCCACAGCGGTGCCCAACACTGCACCCCCTGCCCCGCGGCAGCCACCGGCACCAGTGCGGCCAGCACCTGCCCCGCGGAGCCCAGCACCTCCACGCTCCAGGCTGTGCCAAGAGTTTGTTCTTCAGCCTTTTCCTCTGGATGCAACTTCCCACGTGTCTTCATGAAGCGCTACAAAGGGTTCGTAAGGTTTGAAAGCCCACAGTAACCCTCAGCCACTGGCCCACTGGTCAGAGCCGCTAGCCCACCAGTCAGAGCCACCAGCTTACCAGTCAGAGCCACTAGCCCACTGGTCAGAGCCACTAGCCCACAAGCAGAGCCACACCAACCAGCTGTGGGTTCTCCTGGGGGTGGGAGCAGCGCAGGGCAGACCGAGGTGTGGCTCTGGCAGCACCTTACGTGGGCTGCGGTGGGCTCAGCCTGGGTTTTCTGCTGGGCCACCACTTCTCCTGCCCTGGCCCCCTCCCCCTGCACCACCCCCCCGAGAGGTCCCCATTTTTCAAATGAATGAATAAACCCATCCAAAAAAAGTCAACCCAGCAGCTGTTGGCTCTGCAATGACAGGAGAGTAAATCTTACAAAATAAGTGATTTAATGCAGCTCTGAACTGGTAGCAGGGGAAAGTAAGTAGGACATCTAAGCTAGCAAGTTAAAAGAAATAAGGCATGAGAGAGTAAACAGATTTTGGAATTCACTGGCAAACAAAGCGCCTTTTTTTTATTATTAAAGATTAAATGTCAAGATAACATTTGGCCTTCTCACTCATGAAGAAAAATATCCAGCTGAGATGTTCAAAAGCCCTTTATTACTCTACGCTAGCACTTTTTTTCCCCCTTTTCTTCCTTCTGGTTCAATAAAACGCAGGCAAGTTTTACTGCCAAGTCACAGAAAACCCAGTCGGCCAGTCCGAGCCAAGGCAGGAGCGCGGCAGGGGGATGCGGCAAGGCAAGGAGGGACCCTGTCAGTGAAACACCCCTGCAAAGCCCCGCGGCAGCACCAGGACAGCCCACCGTGCCGCCTCGGGGCCAGAAGTGGGGACCGGCCTCGGCCCCCTGCCTACGCGATGCCCAGAGCCCCCTGCCACCGCGGCCACCACGGAGCGGCACACATGCCCGTGAGCCGTGCCCAACCGGGCAGACGTACACCGTGGCATCCAGAGGGATGTCCTTCTCATTGCGGGGGCGTAACGTAAGAAAAAGGTCATTTTCTATCTACCGAACATCAGGTGAATATCCATGCTGCTTGCAGGAGTGCCTGCGGAAAAACGGGCACAGCAAAATCCCACCTGCTGCCCCAGTGCCCGGGGATGCCCCGGCACGGCTCCGTGCTGCCCGTGCCAAAGCCCGGAGACCTGCAGAGAAAGGGCTGGAAGCTTCTACAGAGCTGGTGCTCTGCTCCAACCCAATAAATGAATTTATTTATTCACGAGGAGGTTGAGCACTCCTCAGAAACTGCACTTTACCGATTCGCTCAGCCCTGGTGAGCTGCTCAATATTTGTCTTCTGACAAAAGCTGCGCGTCAGCTCACCTGGAGCCAGAGGCACTCCCACCACTGCTCCGCAACACCACCATGGGGACCTCCAGCAACAATCCCAACATGCAAAACACGACGCATTTGGGTGAGAAATAGCCAGAAACAAATTTGTTTTACACAAACCTGGAATAATCTGACACTAAAACAAACAAGAAAAAAACCCCAAATCCTCCAGACACTGTTTCAGTGCTCGAAAAAAATTTAGGTCTCTTTGGAGACACGTGTCTTTATGACAAAGTTCCCAATGTCAGCTCCATCGCTGGAGGAGGCAGAAGCTGTCCAAGAGCCACGGCTGCTGGAAGCTTGCGGGAATCTCGGAGCGTTAAGATTAATGCCTTGCAGGCTGCAAGGAATCCAAGAATCGCGCCCCCCCCCCCCCCCCCCCCCCCCCCCCCGACCACCTGCAGTAATAACAGGGAATAATTAAAGGCAGAAGTGCAGGAGCACGCTGCTGGAAGGCTGTCAGGGGGCTGTGCTGTCCCAGGAGAGGGGAGGGAACCACGGGCCACATCCTGCTGCTGCTCAGCAGAGCCCAGCGGCAAAGCCTGCCCTCTGGCCTGGTCCCAGCAGAGGAGCCGCCCGAGCTGCCCAAGTGTCTCCCGACTCTGGTTTGCCGGGGGACCCATCAGACTGAGCGTCAGCGGGGGTTCGGCAGGGCCATCTCCTCCCCTTCCAAGGACTGCCAGCACTTGGGAAGTCCTGGTAGTCAAAGCAGCCCTTTGTGATGTGCTCCGAAAGGTTCAGGTCCAATTTGCCAGCCAACTGCACGGGAACCCATCCCGCACCAGATGTTTTCACAGCTGCGGGACTGTGGCTAAGGGCTGCCAGCTCAAGGGTTTTCCCTGCACATAATTTGCGATCCCAAGGGTCACCGGGAAGCCCTGTGACAGATCAAGGTCAGGAGAGATGTGGAAAAGATGAGATGTGTCTGTAAATCACAGCCAACCAACTTTTTATCTACTTCAGCCCCAGCGCCCTCCCACCCCCCACGTTGCAGAAGCTCCTTCCTGTGCTGACGGAGATCAAGAGACAGCAGCCAAGGGACGTGGCAGCGATGGGAATGAGGAAGTTTAATGTCTTGTTTGCCTCACCTGGAATTTGCAGTGGCTTCTCTCTATGGAAAAAGCTCTGAGCTTGTGAATTTTGACCAGTAAGTGATGATTTGCCTGCAGGTCAGAGGGATGGGCTCTGGGGAGCATCGGGCTCTACCCTGCTGAAAGGCAATGAAGGGAAGCAAGATGGGGCGCCAGACACCGAAGCAAATGCACGTTCACAAAGCAGCCCCAGAACAGGCTTTTCTTTAAATGCAAAGCATTGGTGATGGTGGAGTTGGGATCTGCTGCGCACGGCTGGCAATGTGAGAGCTGCACCTTGGCTGCAGGGCTGGCTGGGAGAGCCGTGACAAACATCGGTGCTGCCTCCGCCTTCCAGAGGCGATAGCAAGAGACAAACACCACTGCTGGCGAGGACTGAAACAGGTAAAAGGACCTTAGACTCGGTGCCCTGCCACACCCCACTGCCTGCGTCCAGTATTCCCAGTGGGCCGGTTCTGCGACGGCCGAAGCCAGGGTTTGCTGCGCTGCCCCGCTGCAGCCCACGTGCCGGGTCTCGTCCCAGGGACGTGTTTGGTGCAACCCAGTGTGTTCGCTGCACCCTCCCCTCTACCTGAGCTGCATCTCCTCAAAGGAGAATCCACCAAAAGCCTTTCTGCTAAAATAAATATGAGCTTGGAGATAATTTTAAAAGGCATCCATAACCTCAAGACAGCGCTTCAGCGAGCAAGGCTTTTTTATTACTAACTCATCTTGGCATCCTTTAGCAGAGCTGTCTTTATCCACATCTAATGTGCGTTTCAGATACTTCTCAATGCAACGTTCGGGCAACAAGTGATTTATGTCAAAGGAGCCAGGAGCTGGAGCCTGAAACACACCTGGTTCACGCGGAGGCAGGAGGCTCAGGGCTACAAAACGCTCTGCTGGGAGCTGGGACGGAGCGTGCTGGAGCTTGCTTATCAAGTGCCTTCTTCTGCAAACTGCCACATTAACACAGACCCTGCTCATACATTAATCCGCCTTCAACAAGAAAGGTCACGACTGAAAGATAAACTCTCTTCCGATGAACTCTTGAGAAATTTCTAAGTCAGGATTCATTATGACATTTGCCTTAGCGAATGGCGTATTACACTGATGAGGATCCAGGCGCCTCGCTGCGGGGGCGGAGAGGGCAGCTGCGTAAAGCACAACAAGTCAGATGCTGGAATCCCACCCAGATAAACTCAACTCAGCCGTGAATGATGAAGGGAAGGAGGGAGGGAGAGGGAAGAGCACTGTGAGCTGACATTACTGTTCTGCAAGGGGATCGTGCACGGTACCGGGCTGATGGTCAGGATGACAAAGCAACACTAAAGTACGTTGTACCTCAAAGGAAACAAAGCAGGTGACATACGTACAGAGGTGTGTAAGACAGACGATCGCTGTCCCCTGCACATAGCCCACAGTCTTCAGCAACAATGTGTTTCCCTCTTCTACAGCACCAAACCCCAAAGATTTAACCAACACTACAGGAGGAGAACTGGCTCCTACAGCAGTCTCTTCACTGTTAACTACTGTGGTTTTGCTTTCTTTCTAACACATAACAAATATGAGTATTTCAAAAGTAAAAAAAAAAAAAAAAGAAAAGAAAAGAAAAAGAAAGGTGAGGAACGGTACAAACCGCAACTAGAGAAACTCGTGCCTGCCTTCCCAGCCATGGTGCGCAGGCAAGAAAAACCTCAAGTTCGAAAGAAACCACAACGATTTACTGGATTTCCTCTTTGAGAAGCAGCAGGGTACTTCAGGATGAGATACAGTGCCCCATTATCACAGCTAGAAATACATTTTGCACTTGAGAGAGCAGCTGAGAGCAGAATGGAGCAGAATGGAGCCACCCCAGCTTCTCCCCACCCACCGGCACCCACGTCCCGCCCGCATCCCACTGAGACCCGCGGGACCCCTGGCTGCATGCGCTCGCCCCGGAGGGTGCGCTGCTCAGCACTAAACCAACGCTTCCAAAGACCTGTCTAGTAACACTCGGCCATAGCCTTCACCTCCTGGAGAGGGGTCCTTGGCCCTGGGCATGGCGCGGGTGGGCAGCTCTGCTCCTTCTGGCAGGGCTGGTGGCAGAGCCCAGCCGCAGACAGAGGTGCTCCCCAGAAAGCAGGTCCTGTTATCTAAACCCACATGGGAAACGCAGCGACGTGTATACAGAAGAAAAAAAAGATGAAATACCCTTCTGTGAACATGCATGCTTTATGCGTCAGGTTAGCAGTTTATTTTTACAAGTGGAGCAAATGCCAGAAGCTGCCAGGGCAGAGGCTCCCGCTGCACGGCCGCCGGCACGAGAGACTGCCCTCCCTCTGCACCCCTCGGCTTCAAGAGCAGCTCCTTCTCGTCAGAAACTCACTCCTGATCTCACACCAAGTGTTCTCTACGCCAGCACCGGCCATCGCCAGCACGGCTCTCCTCCAGCCCTCCTTGCCCCGCTGGCCCCAGGGTGGCTCTCTGCACAAACAGGCTTCCCGACAACTTGTTGATCCAGTGCTCTAATTTCTGGATGACTCTCTCATCTACCATAAACAGCCATGCACAATTTGGCAGGCATTTCTACCATCAATGTTTATGATAATAACTAAACGTGCTTGAAAGCAGCAGGAAATTTTCAATATAACCATCATTAAGACAAAATGCTTTAAATCAAAGCCATTACCCACCACCAAGACTCAAAGCTCACAAGATTAGGCTGTTTTTCTCTCTTTATGAAAAATTCATATAACATGCTGCAAACATAATCTTCCAGCTCGAAGGAGTAAATGATATAATAACATTGAATGCCGCTGACAGGGATGGCAACAGGCGGGGGCTGGGGGGCACAGGGCAGGCAGGTGCCGCTCAGCAGCAGCCCGGCGGGGTGAGCCGACGGAGTGTGGGTACCCCAGCCACGCCAGGCACTATTTACCCTCACACACTGCCACCCATCCCTCTGCCCATGATGGGTCCAGCGGGGCTGCAAAGCAGGGTCATGAGGATGCCACAGTCTGGAGGCATTTAATTTGAGTCACTTGGGATTTACTGCTGGATTTTAAGAGATTTTCCCAGAAGGAATATCACCTGTTACCCAAGCATTCGAGCCTGCTGTGCCGCCTCGGCAGCAGCCCAAGCACCGACGCTGCAGAGGATGTTACAGTAAAATGATGGCGGCTGAAGCAGGGAAGATCGCAGCCTTCCTCGGGGATCCCCTGTGTCCTGAAGCATGAGCACTAATGGCCATGGTGCAGCCAGCATGACTAACAGACCAGCAGTCACAGCGTGACGCTGACGCTTTAAATAACCAGCCCCAGTATGGACTGCGGGAAAACTTAGCACCGCATGCAAATCTTGTATCATTAGTGCTTAGAGCCTCATAAATATCATTAGCTAGCACGGCACCCACATTACAGATAGCTTGGCCAAAGCTAATTCTTTGTGCATTCACAGCTGAAGTTAATGGGAGCTTATACCTTGCTTTTCAGAGATGCTAACAACCAAGATGTGATTTACACGAAACTGGATGCACAAATTAATGCCGGTCTGAAATAAGACGTCAGTGCTCCTGGTCCTTGGCTGCCTGTTCAGGCTGCCAGAGTGCACAGGCACAGCTCCGAGAACTAAATGCTCATGTTCAGGCTCGTTTTTTCTACACCGATCACCGCATACAGCTCCAGCTAGAGGCACAAACATGTTCCTTTGTGGTCAGGCTGAGCTATGGGAAGCATCTGTCTTGTACCTGCGCTTTTACATACAGCGGTGCTTTATGTCTGAGGCAGCACGCGGCACACCTCGAATCCAGATCAATGCTCAGACTCAAAAATGTCTCAGAAATAATGAGCTGGAAACACACCGACACTGTGGAGAGCAGCAATGTACAAACAGCTCCCAACTAGCTGAAACAGAAAGTGGGAGACAAACCAGAAAAACAAATAACTCCAGCGTTACAATTAGAGGTGCCATTTAGTACATCTCTCACGGGGACCTGCAAGGCGCCGTGCTCTGCTCCGGTTCTTCCCAACCAGACTTGAAAAGCAAACACCTCTTTGTAAGAAGCCCGTGGCAGACAGAGTGCCTCGGCAAGTATTAAGAGCCGTAGATATTTCGCTTATGACACCTGGCTGAGCCCTGACTCTGGAAAATCAAACCGTGAGCTTTGTGCCGCCCCTGACACGGCTCTGTGATGGGGAGCAGCCAGGCAGCCCTGGGTTAGTGGCAGCAGTTGTCCCTCCCCTGCAGCTATATTGGCCCTGTAGGGAAAAAAATAAAATAAAACAACTGTCAGGCTCATCAGTAAAATAAGTGGTGATGAGGCCGAGAGACACCGAGAGCAGCTATCTGCTGTAACAAGGTACTATTTGTATGTTATTTTCTATCTGCAGTCACACTTTAAAAGGTTGTTCTGCCTCTGCAGCCCCTTTGGAAATGGCTTCACACATCAAAATATCGCAGGGATAACGACAGAAAGCAGTGGGTGGTGAGCAGGTCCCCGGCTCAGCAATTACCGCTGGAAGTGAGGAGAGCAGGGGAAGGAGCGCTGCCTGGCCCCAGCACGGGGCTGCTGGCACTTCGCACGCTGCGAGGAACTGTGCCGGACACGTCAGGGTGATAATGGCAGCTGGGACCTTGTGGCCACCGCGTCCTGCCTGTGTGGTGCAGCACAGGGACCGCTGCTCCAGCACCAGTGTGGATGCTGAGCGGGTGGCGCGGACACAAAAAGCGACTGCTAAGCTACCTTGGGTGAGCAGAAAGCAAGAGCTGGGCGGTTTCCACAAGCTTGGCCGAGCTAAAAATTCAACTGGTGCAGGTGTTTTACAAACCCACCTATGTCCCTCTCATGCCTGCGAGCAGCACCTGCTTCTGCTCAGTACTGTGGTTAATGCGTGTGCGGCGCCGGCCGCGTCTGGGAGCTGCTGGCACACACCACTTTGCAGAAGGCAAGGCACAAAGACACCACGTATTCCAGCCCAGCTCTTCCAAGCCCTGCAGTTACGTAGCAGGACGCATAAATGCACTTTCCAGCCTGGCTGTAATTTGTTGCGATCGATCAATATTTATTGCCTAATCACATTTTCCATATTGCGAGTTAGCGGTGTCACTCTCGCGCCGGGCCGAGTGCTACACGGAGGCCACACAAAGCTTCGCGTGTAGAAGCTGCAATCAGGGAGCCAGCTCTTGTCACAGCCTTACAAAAGGATTTCCTCTTGAGCGGCTCATCTTTAATCATTATAAAAGCACAGAAGTTTAATCCATTTTTGATGTAAGCGCTAATAGCTTTGTGTCCTTGAAGTTCAAAGTGGTCTTCGTGCATGTCGCTAATTAGCCGAGCAAGCAGCCATTCAGCTCCCTCTCATGTTTCTAATTAGATCCTTAACAACAAACAAATGTCGACCTTACAAAGGCTGTGCTACGTTTCCCTCCATTAGTTAAACAGTTTGGGAGGGATGCGGTTCCCATTTGTCTGCAACTCCCCCCCCCCCCCCCCCCAGCAGAGCACCCGAGGGTCAGGGGCCGGGGGCACCCGGGTGCTCTGCTGCCCACTGCAGGGCTTCCACCTCAACGATGGTGTGGGCCAGGGGTGCTGAGCACCCCAGGAACCCCTGTGCCCACCAATCCGGCTGTGCCCACTGTCCCTCCCCGCCAGCAAGGGATGCTCACCGGCTGCGCCGAAACAAGCAATAAGGCAGAGAGGTAAATAAACACTGTCCCATCAGCCACCTTCCCGACAGGTCTCTCAATTTAACTGGTTTTACGGTTAGTTTAAAATCTGGTGGGCTTTAACATTTACATACTTTGCATCACATGCTTGGGACTGCTTTCTTCCACGCTGTTTTTGGTTTTGGCACTGGATGTTTGTAACGTGCTGCACTGGAGCCGTTTCAGCAGCACTCCCATGCTCTCAGGTTTTCGGGCTCCTGTGCCACGGCATCCCGCAGCCCCTGCTGCTCACCGGGGAGAAACCAAGGGATTTCTGCATTGGGGACCGCTGCCACGGCACTTCTCTCCCCACAACTCAGAAGGCTGCGGCTGCTTCGCAGGATCTGATCCCAGCGCCGTACCTTCTGCCTGAGTCTGCACATTCAGCTTTAACACTTATTACCAACCACCCAGCTGGCAAAGAAGAGCTGAAGCTGGTGATGCGGTGTGAACGCAGAGATGTCTCTAATAATTTTTCTGTTTAAAATGAAGAAAGAGCTGAGGCAGGTGATGCTGGCGCTTTCACCTCGGGCTGAGCAACACGAAAGCTGTTGCTACTTTTACCATAGGCAACCACATCTGCATTAATTGTTTACCACAGCCTGGACAGGTCTTTTATTAATATTAATGAGTAACAGGGAACAAAAGGCCCCTTTATTTTTAGCCTACTCTAATTGCGTAGTAATTACTCATCTACAAAACAAATGAGCCGAACTCCATTGCCATAGCAACAGAAACTCCGGCCTCCCACTGTACCACATTAACTTGCTATCACTCCTGTTAATTTTAAATTGAAGCCTTTTGTACAATAACAGACAATACAGCAGGGCAACTAAAACAAAACCGGGTCTTTTTTTTTTTCTGCATATTTTAAATTGCCATAGCCGGAGGGCATTGCCCGGGGGGCACCTTGCCACTGCGGATGGCCCCCTGCGGGCTGGCTGGATGCTCAGAAGCCCAGAGCGGGTTTATCCAGGTAATAGAAGAGAAACATCCCACAAACTCCAGTGCAGCGATGCTCTCCGGCCAGGCGCCTACATGGACAGAGGTGCTGGACTCCGAGAGCAAACCTGCCTGGCCAAGCAGGCACCGAGACCACGTCAGAGCAAGGAGGAGCCACTGGTTCCCCAGGGCACGTGTGGCTAGTGATAACACCCTTCCCAAAGGAAAACCTGAGTTCATTGATGAGGAGACACTGGGAGAAGCTGCTGCCCACCACGCAGCATTCAGGGGAGATGGGGGCACCAGCCCTGCTGCCAGCAGCCAACACCCAGCCCCTCGCCGGGGAGAATCCAGGCACACACACCTGAGAGCCCTTATGCCTCTGGGCTCTCCTTTTAACCATCAGCAACTACCCTTAAAAAGACCCAGCTGTGTGAGTTCATTACTTTTAAATAGCTCAAGTTTATATACCTGCAGACCAATTTCACATTCACTGGCAACTACTAATCCACCACCCTCCTCAAGCTAATCCAGAGCCAGATGCATGCTAACATCTGCTGCAAGGAAGAACTCTACTGCTTCTTTTGCAGCTTTCTATTTCAGAAAGGAGAGAGAGAAAAAAAACCCCCAATAACCCTGTAATTATGTATTTACTTTTAACGTACTTGGGGAGAGAATCAGCATGAAAATACTTACAATAGCACGTCAGTGTAAATGTGCGCTGTGTCCCATTTAGTAGTTGTTCTACTAATGGGTAACAGCCTGCAACTGCTGCCAGGCAGAGTCACCCCTCAGCTCAGCAAGTACTTTATGCTTTTAGTGATTAAAATGCATGAGACATGCTCGAGTATCTCACTGCACCTGAGAGCCCGTGCTCAAGGCCCCCCTCACAAACTTTACAATGACTCGTCTGCATCTTGTGTGGAACAAAGTCTAATTACAACAGCCAAGAGCTCCGTGCCTCCGCTGGGAGAAAGGAAACAAATGGCGAGTAACTGGTGGCTGCAGGGCTTTGCGGGCGAGGGTGGCATGGTCCTGGGCACCAGCGAGCCGGTCCCTGTGTGGGCCATCACCCTGCCCAGGGCACTAGCCAGTGGCCGTGCCGTTGCCACTGGCCGCGTGTCAAGAGCAGCAGCTGGGACGAGCTCTGCCGAGGAGTGTTTTCCCATTGAAAATAACTCCCCTGATTGAAAAGACTATTAAAAGTTAGCTGCTAAATTCGTTAAAGATTAACTTCCACTCTACTTAAGCCTGCACTTCAGAGATGGTCACTAATTGCGCTGCAGATGATTTATCAAGTGCGCAAGATTTTCTATTACAAAATTATCGATTAAAGCTGATGTATTTTAACTACAATATACTTCAGCCAGGAGCCCTGCAAAACAACTGCCGCTGTGGTCCAGGCCTAAAAGCAGCAGCACCAAATTGTTTTACATCTACTGAATCTTCTACTCGGCACTGCAGGATGCTCGGTCCCTCCTGGATCAAAAAAAATCAGAACGTGGCATCCTGCAGTAAAACAAGACAAACCGTTTTTGCGTGTAGCCTGCATTGTGGGCAGGACCTGCGCGATTCCCCCCCTAGACCAGCACAGCACTTCTGAAACGAAACAGAAATGCCCCCCCTTGCGTTATTATTTTTTTACTTTGGGGTAGCAGTCAGAAAAGTAACTGTGGCACTGGCAAAAGAGCAAGAGGATGCTGCCAGGACCGAGGCCAAAACCACCGCCAGCAACGCCAAGCAGCCCCTGCCCCCACCCCCGTGCAGCTATCGGCCACGCGGGTGGGTGCTGCGCACCGAGCCTGGCCACGCCGATTCCCATGGAACACCCAAGGCTGCCCCCGTGCCCAGCCTGGCTGAAGCCCCATGGGGCGCGGGGTCCCCCCGCCTCACCTGCCTGCAGCGCTCCCCGGCGCAGGCTGCCTCTGCTGCCAAGATCAGCAAAAGATAAACTCTGATGCAGCCGTTAATTTCCCAATGCATCAGCCGCCAGGCGCTGTCACATCATTACCGGTGGCTCCAGCGGAGTGAGAAATTTCAGCCCGCTCGCTGCTCCCAAGTGGTCCACTTGTTAGGTTCTGGCTTTTGAGATTACACAGCTCGGATTAAACTTTATGTACTTTTATATAGTAGAATAAAAGAGGGAGAGCAGTTCTATCAGAGCCACCGTGCCACAAGGGAGTCCTCTCAACAGGCTGTATAAATTCCAAATGGGTTCGTCACTGGATTTTTGAAACGCTCCTCACGACACCGCTGTGAGCCGGTGGCAGCTCCTCTCCCCCCGCACACACAGACCAACCATCGTCCCACTTTTTATGGCCCTCATTTGCTAACGCTATGGGCGCCTAATGACGAGATTAAATTTTTTAGAGCACCTTCCTTAAGTGCAAGGCAAGGCTTCCTAAAGCCCATGCAATTTGTCGCTCTGTTGACTTTTAGATACACTCCTCACTTCATCATATGCCTGGCGCATTAAACAGTGGGTCCCCCCATCTCCCTGGCAGATTGAGATTTAAGGGGGAAATTATCCCCCCCCTCAATGCACAGGCGCTTTGGCACCTGGCAGCAATAAGGGAAGTAATGGGGGTGGCTCACAGTGCCTTGCACGGGCTTGCCTTGCATCAGCCCCATCCGAGCGGTTGTTTACTTGATTTACTTTATGTTCTATTAGAGGTAAGGAGCGGATACAAATCCTTAATTACATTTTGAAAGCCCATTCTGGATATTTTATTTCCTTGGAAAGCGCTTGCTGGAATAAGTGCACTGAAGACTGCCACGACTATCTCCAGCAGAGCGGGAGGATGCTCCAGCATGGCACAGCTGGACTGCGGGGATGGCCGGGGGAAGGTGTCCCCATGCCATACAGCGTCTCTTCTACAGCCCACAGGATGCTTTCTGACAAGCAACAAACTAAGCAAATAAACAAAAGTCTAATTCAGGATCTCAATTACCATCTGTTAAATTTACTGATCGGCAGCTTCATCTGCGAAAGAATTTTAAAAGTTTAGCACAGAAACCTGGGCACAAGAAGCAGAGACGCTCGCTGGCTCGGTGGCAACAAGATGATGAACTTGCCTTGAACTCCTCACACTGGTATTTATTTATGAAACGCTAAATCTTCATTTAAAAATGTTCCCTGAAGCTGGGTGACATGGCAATGAGTACGACCCATCACTAGCGCAGAGTCTCAGTTGCATAACAAGATTTAAGGTTTATGACCTAAAAACAATTGCTTCGTGTCTCAGGACAGTCTGTGGGAAGCTGCTACACACACACACACGGTATTATTTAGATACCCAAATGGAGTGATTTGCGTTTGGCACATCTGGTCTACGACTGCCAACGAATGATTCTATGGGCTAATATGGACGAGTAACAGGCTGATGAAGAAACCATGATTGTAAAATGATTTAAAAAATATCTTAAGTTCTCTTTTAATACGAAATAAAAATAAGAGAGTATCTTTATAGTCAGCGTTTTAATTCCTAGGGGGGGTAATTTGAGAAAAAAAGAAAGAAAAAAAGAAAAAAAAAAAGGCAATTTTACCATCAACATAACAGCATGTGCGGGTTCTTGTGCAGAGGGTGTAGGTTGCCTACAGCCGGCTTCAATTTAAACTTCCAGATAATGGGATTTAACAAATACGGTACTATGGATCCAAGCCATCAGCAGCTCTCTGCTGTATTGATAGCCCTACGCTTTCAATCAGACCAAGGCTATGCTTTTAACTGCCACGCTAGTTCACGTTGATGATACCTATAATATCAACTCAACAATGCATGTTCTACAACTACATCTACTGCTACCAGTACGACTACTACAGTGCATGCATTTAGTTCAGTCCCACAGATACATACACTCTAAGAACAGGCAAGGGGAGATGTGAAATGTTTTACGGGACGACAAGTGTTTTGTTTTTTAAGTAAGGGAAATTAATAAAAACATCAAAAGAAAGAAAGTGTACAAAAAAATAGAGACATTTCTCAAGAGTTGATATGAGTCGTTTCTTGAACCGTTTCGTCCGAACAAGCAAAAAACATGCAACCAGCTGCTACTAACAAGAAGCTGGACACTGAGAGAGGATTAATAGGTGTGGACAAACCTTCCCGCTGAGAGCGCTCAGAAGAGTGTTTGAGAGGAGGTGTGCACGTCCGAGTGTAAGAGAGGCCGGAAAGTATGCCTCAGAGACACCCTCTCTCACAGCAGCCCCAACCAAGCAAGAGAGAAAACAACAAAACATAACTGCTCACACTCACCATCAAGGTCAGTAGCTCACGTTACGAGATTTGTTATAGCTGGCAAGTATAAAGTACAGTAAGGGGTTGTTGGGGCGCAGGGCTCAAAGGCAGCGCTGGCAAGCTGGGACTGGCGCCCAAAATCCAGATGTGCCGGGGGCCGGGGGGCGGGGGGGGCAGCGCCTGGTGCCGCGGCACCGGGCCGTCCCGCCGCGCTGTGTGCCGCTGGTGCTGCCGGGCAGAGCGTGCCCACGGCAGCCTGTGCCGCTCACCCGAGGGCACCCACCGCTCCCCCTGGGGCCGGGCAGCGGGCGCAGGGCTGGGCTGGGGGGGCCCTACGGGCTTTGGCTCCAGCCCTCAGGGCGGCATGGCTGGTGGCAACAGGCTGGGGACTGGAAAACTCTCAGGCTTCTCAATGGAGCAAAGAGGAAGGAACAAAAGCCCTCTCCTGCCCAATTTCGCTAGTCTCGCTCTCCTGCCAAATGAACCCCTCCGATGTCAAATGCAAGATAAAAATGTGCCCCCTCCCATGACTGTATCTTAAAAAAAGCATTCACACGACAGAAATGTTTTACATGTAAAATATGTCAGGTGAGTTCAAAAGAAACGTGACATTGATAGTGAAGTTGTCTAGGAGGAGTTTGCAGCTTTCAGACTTTTTTTCAGTTTGCTCATTTTCCGTGGCTCAGGTCCCAATTCATTAAAAAAACCCCGAGAATGGATGAGGTTGGCAAAACCGGCCAAGGGATTTGGCAGCACAGGCCCACCTGGTGGGAACGGATGTGGCCAAAGCCCTCTGCCTGCTTGAGGGACCTTGGCTATCACCTCGTCGCTGGGATGTCACTGGGGCCCGTGGTTATAAAGAGAAGCATCGCTGCATTCACCCTGCCGGCACATGATCAGCTAAGACAGCGGTGAATTCACCAGCGGCACTGAGCACAGGTGGGGGAAACGTCCCTTTCTGTTGGCTGCAGGAGACAGAGGGAAGAACCCGTTTATCTGGCACAGCAAACCAGTGACTGCATCCTCAAATGCTGAGACAGAAAAAGAAGGGGAGCGGGCAGGGCAGGGTGGGCAGCGCAGAACTGGGGCCGGGTGCTTTTCGCCGGCTGTTCAGCAAATGTGCGGGTTTCCTAAGAGGGGGAGCATCACCCCAGGGAGAAAGTGAGGTGGTCGGTGCCCACGCACCACAGCCCGAGGGCTGGCATGAAAGGGCTGCAGCCTCCTTGAAAGACCAAGATGTGCACCCGAAGGCAGATGCTCCGCCGAGCTCCGGTGCTGCAAAGCCACCGTGCCAGCAGCGATGCCTGGAGGGTGGGGAAGAGCTGGCAGGATGGGGCCAGCGAGCAGAGAAGGTCAATTTGGGGTGAGCTGGGGGGCCGTGGTGCTGGGCAGAGGGCAGCAGTGACGGGGGCTGCTCTGGCAGCCCCTGGGCAGAGCGCTGCCCAGTGAACAGAGGGCGGTGGGATGCGCCTGCCCAGGCATTTTCTGTTGCTTTTCCATTTACTGGCACAAAGGGGCCGGTAAGGGCCAGCGGTGCCACGCTCTGTGCTTACGGATCGGGCGTGCGGGAAGGAGGGCTGTGCAAATTGGCAGAGGGAAAATTCAACTCAAAAGAAGAAAAACCAACCCCCCCCCCCAAAAAAAAACAACCAACCCCCAACCATTTTTCTTGTAATGAATCGGGCCCGTACACTGTAGCACAAGATCGATCGGACTCTACTGCTCCTGAATACAATTCACTACCATTTGCTGGATGGAAGTGGCGAACCCAGGATGTCCCTTCCAAAAACCATCTTTGGATGGAAATGACTCTACGTAGAACCCCGCCATTCCCAGAGCACGCTTCGCTGCAACCGTGAGTGGCCGTGGGGCTGGGCCGGTGACAAACCCACCTTCCTCCTCGGGACACGGGGGCTGGGGAGGGGCCGGGGGGGTGGGGGGCTCTTTTGGTTCCATTTGGGGGTTTTGCCAGTTTTGCGCACACAGGCAATTTTGAGGCTTGAAAGACATTTCCAAACACCATACTGCTCTTTAAACTTGCCAGAAAGGGTGTTGTTAATTTAGGGTTAGGTTTAGTTTCGTATTGCAAATTCAAATAAAAAACAAAAACAGAAAACCAAAACAAAACAGGAAACCCAACGAAAGAAAAACCAAAAAACACTCAAATTAAAGACAAATGATTTTCAGGCACAGAATTGATCAATGCTCAGTTCAGTTGTAATGGGCACCAAAAGCACTCAGATTAAAAATAAAATAAAATAATAATAATCAGGGAAGCAACGTTAATCCAGCCAAACCCTCTGTGCCTTGCTAAGGGGCAACTCACCAGGTCTGTTTGCATGTAAAACAACACCTGAAGGGCAAAACATGAGGAACAGGCAGAAACAATGAAGTCTGTTTTCCTGAAGCCACATGCAAATTGAGTTTTTTTTCTTTTTCTTTTTTTTTTTCTTTTTTCTCTTTGGGTCGGTTTTTCCCCCTCCGCAAAGGGGCAGCAGGAAAAGCCGGGAGATGGGGAATCCCCACAACCAGTCTGGCAAGTCACCCCTTAGGCGCTCTCTACATGCCACAAGATGAAACTGGTACAGAAAATCCTTTGTAGCCTGCAAGCAGTGCCAGTTTGCATGGAACGGAGTTCTCCTGGTGTCTGTCTGTCTTTGGCCTCCACGGCATCAGGCTCACACTCGAGACACACCTGGGCCTGCGCCCTCCTCGGAACCCCTCGCCCAGCGGTTCAGTCGGGGCTTTTCGGGAAGAGCCCGGTTAACCCACCGGGGCTGCCAGGAAAGCCACCGAGAAACCCCCATGTCAGGACTGCGCCATGAGCGAGCTGGGAAGGCGCTGCCCCGCCATGGCCCCCCCGCGGCACACGCCGGCCAGCTGGACCCACGGGGGCTGGCCGCGGGGGGCTGGCCGCGGGGGCTGGCGAGGGGGCCAGCAGCGGGGGGCTGGCATCGGGGGGCGGCGGCGGCTCCGTCCCGGCTCCGTCTGGGGGGCTGCCGAGCCAGCAGCTCGCTGATGGCCGTACTGAACGCTCCATGACCTGAGCAAAGTGCTAATTCACGTGTTTAGCTAAATTTCAACCCTGAGGTAATAACAGTGACTGGCAACGATTTATTTCTTTCCCTTAAGGGGAAAAAAATAAGGGTTTTCAGAAGGACAGAAGAAAAGCTTTGGCGCTGCCCAGGAAGGCTGGCTGGGGCTGGCAGCGGGCAGGGTGCTGAACCTCGCGCCGGCCGCCGCTGCCCCAACCCGACACCGCCTTCCCATGAGAAACCAAAACTTTTTTTCAAAAAGAGAAATTAATTTTTTCTGGGGGTGGGTGGGTGTCTTTCAATAACCTCAAATTTAAACCAAAGAAACAAAGAAACTAACATAATAAAGGAATAAATAAAGAAACAAATCAGAATATCTACCCTGGGTTGGGCAGTTCTTACGCCAATCTCCTGCAAGGTGCTCCAGGCCCCGTGGCCTCTGCTTGTAGTTTAGGTTTGGTTTGGGGATTGATTATTTATTTTTTATATAATTTTTTTTTTAATCATTTGTTTTCAGGTCCCCAGGATAAGTGTGAGGAAAAATCAGAGAAATGATGGAGAGCTGCAGCCACACAGAATACCGACAGAGCTTTTACCTGACCCTGCACTCTGAGGGTTTGCTCTTCCACGGGCCCCCCTACCTGATCCTCTTGCTGCCGCCACGGCTGCCGCTGCTACTGGTCCATAGGCCGCTGCCGGAAAACCTGGCCGTGGAGAAAAGGAGAAGGGTAAAGAGAGAAGCCAGCAGGTACCGCGAGTCTCTGCGGGGCGCGGGGCGGCCGTTGAGGGCACGGCGTTTCCAGACGTTGCCATCCTGGCTCCCTGTGCCGTCAGCGGGCACCGCGCTAGGGAAAGAGCCAAGCCCTTGGCAGCTGCCCACCGCTGGTGGTCTCCGCCAGCACAAAGGGGGCCCAATTCCCCCTGACAGATGAGGAGGTGGCCGTGCCGCAGAAGCCAAGCTGCCGGGGCAGCCGAGCCTGCAGCCCTCTGCCTCCATACCCCCAAGGGCGAGGGTCGAGCGCTCCGCACAGCCACCAGGGAATGCTCCTCTTTGCTTATTTGCAAGTGATAATAACGTGCTGATCTACAGACATGGCAGTAATGGAAAATATGAGGAGGTCCTCATGTCAAGATCACAGATTTGCTGGGATCAAGCAGAAAAAAATTCACTGGAACATAATTTAAAAAAGAAAGAAAGAAAAAAAAGAAAAGCTCCTGAAAGCAAACCAGCCACAGATCACAGAGCTCTAAGACGTACACCCTGCTACAGGGGGACCGGGCCCTTACAGATGAATGAAATGCTGCTAGCAAGATGGCAGATTTAGTTTCTTGACTTAATTAATATTAAAAAGATCCGCCAGAGGCTCTGATTTTAAAAATACATATTTTAAGAGGGCAATGGCAAGGCCCAGGCGATCACCCCGCACCCCCTTGCTGCCAAGTCAACCAAACTCTCAGAGGTTCCTGGTCTCCGGGGAGCTCCCCCGGGGCTGTCACTGCTGGGGACTGACTTTGATCACAGCTGCTTTGCAATGCTGAGGAACCACAGAAAAACAACTGAGGCAACAGAAGAAGAGAGCAGCAAGTAGAGGAACAGAGAGAGCGAGACCCAGAGAAATCAGCAGACTACAAGCCCGCTAGCTCTAGCACTATCGTCTCGGCTACAGGTTATCTACCAGGGGGAAAGGAGCAGAGAACAACTAAGCTACAGTGACTTGAAGCTACTTAAAACATCAATTAAAAAAAGACATACTTGCATTTAAATATGGTAATAGGGCTGTTGGGGGGAAAAAGAAATAGTATAGGTAAACATGCGCACAGGTAGCCCAGGCTGCTGCCTACTGCCGCCCCCCGTGCGCAGAGCCCCCACGCCATGGAGCAAACCCAGCTCTAGGTGCCCATGGGAATCTGTTTGGCCTCAGTCTGTGGATGAACCGCTACAGCCTCTGTGGAGGGGGACGCGGGAGGAAGCGCAGCCAGACTGCGGCACATTATAACCAAACATCCAAGGGCTGAATTCCCTTTCGGTAGTGACGAAGCCATCCACCCTGGGCGGGTGCCCTCATGTACATTTAGGTACGCTGCTGCTGGAGTGAGAAGACCCTGGCGTCAGGGTCAAAGCAACCTCCAAGCAGCAGGGACAGCACCTGCAGGACACAGGCTGAGGCTCTGGGGCTTCGTTTTCACGGGGAGCTGTGCCCAGCCAAGCCTCGAGCCCTCCCGCTGTGCGCTGTGCAGGGGCAGAGCTGGCACCATCCCTCCAGCCTCTCCTCCTCCGCTCCCTGCCCACCACGGCGCACAGCCCGAGAGCAGTGTCCTCAGCGTTCCCATGGCACGTCCAGCACCAGCTGACCACCAGCAAAGCTCTCATGTGGAGGCTCCAGGGGCTCCCTAAACCATCCATAAGGGATCAGAGGAGCTGTGGATTTTCCATGGAATAAAATGCCTCTGCCAAACCCAATCAAATACCCTTCAAATCACCAAGCATCCCCTGAAAACAGCATAAAAAACAGGGCCAGAAAGTTTGTTTCTCTTGTTCAGCTGCCAGGGACACTCAGTATCTATTTGAAATGCAGGACAAAAAGTTTTGCCATGCAAAAGAAGAATGAAATAACAAGGGTGGAGAAGGCACTCCACAGAAAGAGCCTGAACAAAGGACCCATTATTGCATTCCAGCAGACAGATGTGTGAAAAATTAATCCCTCTGCCCCCAAAGAAAGCTATTATCCCAGTTCTGAGATAAAAGCATCTGTGTGACATGGCACTTCAAACAACTCAAGTGTGATCGGCTGCTCATGCTGCACCCGGAGCGCTGCGGCTGGCCAGGGGCACGGGACGGACACAGGGATTGATTATCAAGATTGGCAAAAACCTGCTTCCCAATACAGACTCACGGGCTGGCTCCATCACTGGAGGATCCCTAAATCAATCCAACGTACTGAAAGGAATCAATCCCCCACGCTGAAATTACATTTGTCAGGCACTGCATTAATCAGCTCCTTCAGCTGAAAACAAACATCCCGGTCACCAGGCTGCGGGGCCGGGCGACGACTCATGGCTGCGCTAACTTACTGTTGGGCTTAGGTGGTGGCTTGCTCCCGAGCCTCTCAGCAGTGACCAGCAGCAGGTGGGAGAAAACGAGGCACAAAGAAGCAAAGTGACTTGAGCAAGACATTTGCAGACAGCCAAGGGTGCAGCCGGGCTCCGGCAGGGTCTGGGCTCAAGCTCCAGCACTGACCTCTGGAGCTGCCCCGTGCCATCCCTGTGGCGTTGTTTAAGCACTTGGTCACGCCATATTATTCCCTCCCGCTTTTTACAAACTTCTACACTGGTGAAGACTTCAAAGGATGGCACTACGGTGACACAGGAATTGGTACCGAACCTGTTTTGTGTACCGCAAGAAACTTTGCCTCTACCGCCCTTCTGCTCGTGTTGTCACACCATTGCATCAGAACTGGAGTGCTGAGGTGTCTGCAGCTCTTTAGGAAAGAGGGAAGCATCAGCACGCAGTTTTGCTGATTCCCAGGCCCCCAGAAGGAACCTGTTCATGCCTGCACACCTTCCCTTCCCCGGCCTCAGCGCTTGAAACGGGGAAAAACGCAGCCGCCGAGTCCCAGCGGCACCTTCCCGGGTGCTGCTCCCCAGGCAGCGGCAGAGGTGGGTGCACTCCTGCCTGATGGGGACCCCGGCGCTGAGGACACCCCGGGGGCGGGAGCAGGGGCCAAGCAGATGTGTTAGCAGCAGAGCCCGGCATGTGATGTGCCAGCACCGATTCCCCCGAGCAACACCGGGGAAGTGTAGACTTCTCCAGGAGCCAGAGCAGTGCCTTTGGGGGTGCAGGACCACTGGCCCTGGGGGTCCCCCTGCGGCCACGGAGGGCTGTGGTCTATCAGCACGCTCTTTGCCAGCTGCTGAGGGGCTTGCACACTCCTGACTCTTTTTTACCAGGCACGCTGGAGATCACTGGGTGCCAGGAATGGGTGCCCAGACCAGAGCACCTGGAAGTCAAGGGGAGCATTGACCACAGCGTGCTCTGGGTCCCACCGCCACCCAGGCAGGGAGCACAGCCGGTGCCAGCCCCACTCCCTCCCAGCCCTCTGCTTCCTGAAGTCAACTGGAAAATCAAAAGGGGTGGAGGGAGAGATCAATTAATTCATCATGTTTGTTTAAGGTGCTCCGATTCCTGCTGGAATGATCCCTGTCCTTCTTTGTGTATCCGCTGCTTATAATTGCCTAGAGAAAACAAGATACCGAAGCTGCTCACAAGGACAAAAGTGCCCACTTTAGGGCATTGCAATTAGAAGATATTTTACCATAAATGTTTTGCAATGGGCTCGGGCACTGTCCAGGAAAGCCCTGAGGATTCACAGCAATTTCATGCTCTCTTATTGCTCTGAACGAGCTAAAGCCAGCATTTAGAGTTCAATTTTTCACAGATAAATTTTTTTGCTTCCTGCATCAATAGTTTTGCTTTAAATACCAAAGCAGCCTCGTGCGAGGGAAGATGGACACATCTGTTTTTAAATGCTGTGCCCTAAGGTCATGGATTTAGCCCACGGCTGGCTGCAAGCAACTGCCTTCTCCCAGGCACAAATGAGTGATGGCGAGAGGGGTGTGAGAGGCGGCCGGTGCCCGGGACAGATGGGCTGGCTTTGCCCCCCCGCCTCACACGTTGCCTCACCCAGTAGAGAACACTGAGAGCCCAGGACTTAGTGGATCTTGCAGGGGCCTTTTGAACAAATCTGGCGAGAGCGATGTTGCCTGAGCAGGGCCAGTCCTCCTGGGGCACGCAAGGGGCTCCCGGCACAGGGCACGCTCCCTCCGCCGGTCTCTGCCTGCTCCAGCTCCCGCTCCGGTGGGACTGTTCCCTTCTCAAACCACCGGTTTCTCCTTTACCCCAGCCAGAGCTGGCTGCAAGGCAACCAGGAGCAAGTGAAAAACACGAGAACCATTCCACATGCCCTTCCTCCACACCGCTGCCAGGACCCCCTCGCGTGCAGCCCAGGCTGCTGGTATCAGAAATCACCGACTGCTTCAGACCCACTCAGCCCCTGCAGAACCCAAACACCTTGCATCACCAAAGGACACAAGACCCTCTCCTCTACAAACAGCCAGACGATAGCAATCCAACTAAAAAGAAGCCGCAAAGATAATGAAATTCGTTCTTACACCAAAAAATATCATGCAAAGAATTTTCTCTGCTTCTAATGGCTAAAGCGCTGGGGGCACATGAGGTCTGATGTTTGGGCATGAGCAATAAGCACGAGGATTTAAAACAAGAACTAAAACGGAAAATGAGATACTCAGATCATCACCCAACTCCAGCACTTGACTTCAGAAAACAACCAAAATTATGGGACAGGCATGGAGAATAAAAGAAAAGCCACCATAAAACTGCACCTAGCAAGCAAATCCCTCCTCTCCGTTTGTGGGTTGTTTGGAGCACTTGCACACATCAGCAGAGGAGCTGAATACTGTGGCTCTGTCTCGCCAAGTCACTGCGTTGCGGCGCAGGGCGTTCTGGGGGTCCCACACACATGGGGCACCGAGCACCCAGGCTGCATCCCCCTGTCCCCCCCACACCTCGCCTCCCACACCAATGGTGCTCCCCACCCTGCCGACCTGAACACCAGCCATTTAGGAGGTTCACTTGATCTCCCAGGAAAAAAGTGCAAAGTCTGGAATATAAAATCATCCCCAGGTTGAGTGGGGAAAGGAGAGGGGGAAACTGATATCCTCTTTTCAAACGACGTTACCAGCAGCTTTGATCAGCACAGAAAAGCTTCGCGAGGCTCACAGCTGTCATTTCAAATGGGTTCTCGCTTGCATTACTCTTTCCATTAGGCAGTGTTATCCTCTTTGTAGGATCTTTAGGCTTCATTTCAAAAGTATCAGAGACTCAAAACCATGAAGCAGAAGAGCCTGGTGGCTTTTTTTTTTTTTTTTTTTTCTCCTGAAGGCAGGCAGGCGTGGGTCCAATTTACTGGACAAAAATGTAGTCTTTAATGGGGAGCACCCACAAGGGAAAGCTCCATCCCCAAACAATCCCTTTATGTTTAAAACCTTCATTTTTCAGGCCCCTCTGTCTCAGATTCTCCCTCCCTTTCTATAAGGAAACAAGAATGAGAACCCCCCCCGCCTCTGCTACCATTTCAAGCTTTAGATCAATAACTAAATGCTCAATATTTAGAGAAGAATACACACCCAGAGAAACCAGGCTGTACCTAGAACTGCCAAAAGATGGGGATTCTACCAAACCATTCACAACTTGTTACCAGGGTTTAGCAGCAATTAACTCTTTGGGACTGGATTGCGGACTGTACCAGGCTCCCTGTTACGAGTCCCTCGCCCCGTGGCTCCCAGCAGTGACCCCGGCTTGCCCGCACAGCAGCGGGCAGAGGGCACCATGCCAGGTGCCGGGCAGGCATACCTGGAAACGGGGAGTTTTCCTAAGCTTTGGATCACTTCTAGTAACACTTCTAGCATCTCCAAGCCCCCTCAGAGCCCTTTCTCGTGACAGCTCCATTAAGCGTTTCCCTTTGTCTTTATGCGCTGTGTTACATCAAACTCATTAAAATCTATTTCACCAGGTCAGAAAATTAGCGAACTTCAGATCCTGCACATCACACATAATGGAAAGCTCATTAAGCAGCCCACTGCGTTATCCGAGGCACAAGCTGCTTAAAATGTACCGTGCGTGGCAAGATTTTGTAGAATTCTGAACGTCAGACACCCGTAACGTGCTTCACACTGGGTGCGTGTTTGCAGATGGATGTTACTATGAACAAATATTTCTGCTTTGGAATTTCAACAAAACAGTAAAACCCAAATATAGTTAATTTAAAATTTGGCACTTCCACTTTATGTACAGTAAACGACCCATTTTTCAGCTGTTTACCACTCTCTGGCCACAGTTTTTAAAATGAGAACGATGCACTTTTGCCCAGTAATTACTTTATGCATCAGTGAGACAAAGCGTTGTTTGTCTCCAAATCATCATTCTGTGTCGTTTCAAGTGTAATAACCCTTCTGCAGTTATTACACCGTACACAAAACTGGGAAACTTCTCAAAGGCAAACAGTTTATTCTAAGAAAACTGTTTATTAAAAAAAACCCCCCACAAACCAAAAAGCAAAAGCTGGTGGCTGATGCAGTTACTTACTCTGCTTACAAACTTGACATCCCACAGCAGCTTCAAGGCATCCGCTGCACTTCTCAAATGTGTCCTGTGAAAACTATACCCCCCACCAGCCAACACTCCTACTCAGTATGGGATCTGGAGTCTCCCTAATTTAGTAACTGGTGAAACACAGAGAATTACGAGCTTCAAGTGAATGCAGCTGACGCGGATGAAAGAGAATCTCAACCAAACAGCTCCCTAAAAGCAAGCAATTCTGTTTAATACTAAGTTGATTGCTCTGATGAAAGCATTTCTCACTTTAAAGCCCAAAGCCAAACATTTACCATCGATTCTTAACAGACAAGGTAAGTATAAATGCAACGCCCACTGCAGGGACACACACCTGTGGACTCCTGGCACTGGAGCGGTGGCGCAGCACGGCAGCTCCGCGGCTCACTCACCTGCTGCTGGATGAACAGGGGCAGGTCAGGGAACCGTGTCAAGGCACGGATTTAAAGTTCAGCAAAGTGGCACTGATTTGCTTCAAGCCTCATTTCAGCTGCCTCGATGGTACAGAAAATGAGCTATTTGGTTAAACCGCCTGCTTCAATTTTTATGAATGAGCTAAACTTTGGGTAAGTATTATTAAAAGACAGATCCTTGGTGATGAACAAAGGCAGAAAAAGAACTTAAGTCTGGAGGCTGAAGCTGGAAAAGTTCAACGCAGGCAAGAGGCGACTATGTAAAAAGAGAAGATAATTAATCAGAGGACAAGGTTATCAGAGAGCAGGAAATTCTTTATGACCTGTATGTGGGGAGTCACGAGTGAATGTCCCCCTCGCAGGGACCCTGCGGCTCAGCACGTGCGGCAGCTGGTGACCCCCCCAGCCCTGCCGGCGGAGCTGCCACCACCTACCCCATAACCTGCGTTATGAAAAGGGTCAGATGAGAGGCTGGTGGTGCTGAGCCCAAAAACCTTGAGGGCATCGCTGCAGCAACTACATGCTACTGCTTCTGGGCAAAGCAGGACTGGGAAGCTACTTACTTATCATCTTGAAATCCCACTAAGTGTGATTGAAAAACATGCACATTTGAAGTTTCTATGCTCTGAGGAGACTAATCACTTCAAATTCTTTGCAACCCCCAGCTCTCAATTTTTAACTGCTTTACAGCTAAAAATTGTTACCTACAGAGGCATAAGGCATAAAAGCAGGCTAGCCATCATGTCCCTCGCTCCATCTAACGCGGACACGTAGAATTCCTTATAGCACAACTGGCGTTACCAGATCACATTCTTCTTTCTACAGGGTTACCCATGTTCTTTTCCATACATGTGTGTTTGTGTTACGCCTCTTTACTCCTGTGAAGAATTACTCTCATCACACTTCCCCATTGCTGCAGCTGTGGCTTGTTCGCAGCAGAAACCATCGCTCCAGAGCTCTGTTCCTGCAGCATCACCCCAAAATGCAAAGAGCTCCAGACAGACTGGTAGGTTTGGGGTTTTTTTCTTTTTTTCCCCCCCTCCTCCCTGTCCCTTTATGATCACTCATTTTCAGGGCAACGACCTTGAATTTTAAAGCCCGTCTCAAACTCCACGCGTTGGTCAGTGAGCAGCTGAGAATAGGACACTTGGCATTTAAGTTCAATGTTCAAGATGCCCAAGCAGTTCTTCAAGGTATTGGCAGAGAAAAATCTAGTGAAGGATCTGTGCAGTTTTGGTCCTTGGCCAGACCTGCTGCCCAGGAAAGCCTCCAGAGCAGCCTCATTGGCACAGAGGTGATGGGGCAGGGAAGGGGACAGGAGCATCTCTCCTGGCCATGCTCTGCTGCCGCTGCCGGGAGCTGGACCACTGACCGAGATCAACAGCTTATCTCCTGGAAACCTCTCCTTAAATTTAATATCCGGGAAATTATTTTAAGGGGTGAGGGAAACAGGAGGTAAAAAAGGAATTTTATGCAATTCTTTGCAATGTTAAAAAAATGCAACTCTTCTCAGAAAAAACATGCCCAAGAGGCAAAGGTGCTTAAGCTGTGCTCGGACTCAGCAAACAGCTCTAGATGCCATTTTTTCCTGTGCCAAAACAAAAGCTACTGTCACCTAAGCAGAACTTGAAGGAGTATGTTCTGGCTGGAAATTTATGGGCTTTGCTGTATTAATTTCTCAGTTTGCTGTCTGCAGTTCCATCTGCTCCTCAATCCGGGGATGCACCTGCAATCGAACAGTCCCTCTTCAGCCTGCCCTCTGCCAGCACAAACCCCCCAACATCTTAATTTTAAAACAGGTCCAGTCTATAGCCTTTGTTTTCACCAACGGAGGCTGAAATGGAGAGATTTGGAGAGTGGTAATTAAGGTGCTTCTAGCAGATTTCAAATGCACTTTGTAAACCATTTTATGCCATGCAGATGCAGTAATGTGTTTTAGGTGGAAAAAAAAGCATGCAGTGCAGGGACAATTAGAGCAGATTTTAAGCAGTTAAGGAAGGGTCACACAAAGGAGTGAGAAACAGGTCCAGCTTCGTTCCACATCTCTTGCTGTTACAAGGCTCAACTAACTGAATAGACAATTTAAAATATATTTTATATTTCCTCCCCCTATTTTGCAGCTGCCAGCAATTTCTCCTTCTTTCTTAATGTTAAGTTCGATCATCAAGGTATCATGACCAGACAAACTTTGCTCCCATTACTAGATGTTATACAAGCCTTAGACTCGTGTAACTGCTTTAAAAGAGCGTTTTACAGAGTTGACCCTTATTAGTACTGACTTCATTACTCCCTACCGCTAAAGCAGCCACGTGTAGGCAGCATCTCTGCTTCCCACCACCGCAGTGGATCACGGGGAGGTGGCTCGGGGTCACTGCAACACCACGCACATGGCGCTGGTGTCAGCATTCACAGTTCGGGTCCGGCGTGGGGGCCTGGTTCGTGCTGCTTCAGCGCGCGGAATGCACCGACCCCCACGTAGCACGGTAAAGCTGCACTCCCAAGCGCGGGCATTGCTCTGTGCCAGCACGCCTTGCCACCGACGCAATGGTCGACTTTGCAGTATGCTGAAGCTACACCCCCCTCCTGCTCCCCCCATTCCCACCACGCTCCCCCGAAGGTCCTTAACCAGGAGCGAGACCTGCGGCAGCAACACGACCTGCAACCCAGTGCTGCCAGGCATCCTGACCAGCAGACCAGGGAACCTCCTTACCTCGCCTCCTTCTCTCACACACTACGAAAAAGAAGCCTCAAGAATGTCGTCACTGCAGCCATTACCCTAGGGTCTTTGGTACCAGCTCCTTCTCCTGACGCAGAAAAGAACCATCAGACCTACCAGGCAAGCACCACGAGTCACTCCTACACGCGAGTACCTTCCTGCCAGCACCGGTGGCCGACAAGTCAATGGTTTGTGACTGGTAAGGGGAAAGAAACTACATTAAGCTCTACAGATTAACAGAAAGTTGTCTTACATGCTCTCGTAATAAAAAAAGCATCAATTTAGATTTCGAACTGATCTTGTGCTGCATTTTCCCAGCACCAGACACTGCAGGAGCATGACCCTGGAGCTTCACGGACTATGCAGCGCTATTATCAATAAGCAAGTGTATTTCCTTGAGCTCTGAAAAGTGTGTGAACACATTTGTTTTTCCCACCTCTCCCCACATACAAAGGTTTTAATAAGCCTTAACAAACATACAAGCAAACAAACCCTTAATTAAAAAAAAATATATTAAATTCCTGAGCTGAAGGCTTCTAAGCAACTTTGACAATCCCCAAACATCCAGGTAATGATGGAAGAAAGCAGAGCTGAGATAAACACAGTGACGGCAACACCCCAGCCCCGCAGGTACGGCCAGCGGCACCGTCCCCCTGTGGGCTCTGCACCGGGTGCCCTGGCTGCTGACCCTGTCAGGGACAAGAGTTACCTGGTGTTCCTTGCAATTTCCAAACAGCAGGAACAGATTTCTGCACATTAGTGCTGGAGAGTTTGCAACAAGGGTTTCTAAACACTTATGGGTCTGATGCTTAAACCTCCGTGCCCGGTGCAGATCACACTGACCACAGGGGTGGAAGGTCAGACCACTGGCAGCGCTGCCATTGCAACACCAAGCCGCTCCTCTCCCCCCAGTTACAAGTGCACTGTTGTCTTTTTTGGTTTTAATTTTTGCGGTAAACACACCTCGTATGTAACTGTCCATCTGCAGGTTCTTCAAACACTGGGTCGCACGCTTTGAGTGATGGTTGTTTTATTCTTTTATTAAACGGTCATTGGTACTGGTTATTTGGTGCATCCAAACCAAAATATTAAAACTGCAAGCTAAGAGAGCAGCAACACAGCATATCCATTGTAAACAATTTATTATTATTTTCTACCTCAGTTACTTACAGGAAAAAAGTCATAAAAAAGAAAAAAAGAAGAGCACAGATGGACTATTTACAAAAAATGAGAAAATTCACAATAGCTGAAATGTTTGCAAATCATGCACACTAAGACAAGTTCACAAAAGCAAAGCAATTCATAGCAAAAAACCCCAAACAAAATAATAAGAAGCCATACAGATTAAAAAAAGCTATTGCCTGCAGAAAAGTAAAAAGAAAACTAACCAATTATTACATCAAGCATCTTTAATGAAATGAACAGCATAGCCGTGTATCGTAGAGCCTTTGACACTGACATTTTAAACAAGTGGATTAACAAACATTAAAATGCATTACAGTTCTACTGTAAGCATGCAATTTACTTCTCACAAACTTATAAAATGGGTAGAAACACTTTCAAGAAAACCAGAATTTAAATACGATATGTGTTTTCTACCCAAAAGTCCAGAATCTGGTCTTGTTAAAAAAGAAGCCAATGGATGGAGCCATTATCGCACAGGTTGGCTTCTGCGATTTGGGTGGAGACCAAGAGGCGTGATACGGCTTAAGCTAGCAGGGGAAAGCACAATCCCTCTTGCCAAAATTGAAGTAATTTGCCCATGATTAGCAAGCAAAGTCTGGAAGCAGAAGCGACCGCACGGAGTATGCGCAAGCATCGCCAGCTGCAGGAGCGGGGGCGGTGAGTGGCTGGGAGCCTGGGGCAAGGGTCACTGCCGAGGGGCAGTACCCGCCCAAGACCCTCTTTGGTGGCTCCCAGCCACGGCCCCTGCACCATTATGGCAGCTCCAGCAGGAGCCACCAGCCCAAAGTGGACGCAACGGGGGCAGACGCGTGGGTCTGCTGCGCCCGCAGCCACCAGCGCCACAGGGTTGCACACGCGGATGCAGGGCACTTGTTTTGAGTAATTAAACCCTGCGCTGCTAATGATCCTAGTGATCAGAGACGCTCGTCTCGCTCCACCCTGATTATGATTTGTGCTGCTGCTGAACATCTCCATGTTAAAAAGCACCAACATCTCTCTCTGGGGCTGCTTGTGAGACCCAATTGCCATTTTTGCTTCCTTGATAAAATTATTTCTAAAAAGTTTGTGAGAAGTCATGCCTTCATAACGCCCCTAACCCCAATCCTTGTGAGTTACATTCCAAGTGGGCATTAAAAACTCATAACAAAGCAGAGGAAAAAAAAATTAAAAAAATAAAAAGCAAACTCAAAGCAGTGAGGATATGGAGCCTTTAAAAAAGTAAAAATAAAATAAAAAGTCCAGTCAATCAAACCAGCCAGTAAGAGCAGCAATTTTTCAGTGGACATTGATATTAAACATGGACCACCCAGGCTTTTTCTGTCTCTCTCTCTCTCATTAGCACTGTAGTAAACCCCGATTAATTTGTTATGCATCTTTAAGAACTAGTTGATAAAAATTATGTCTTGTGAAATCGGCAAATAGTCTGCAAAGTGAAATAAGAACAGAAATTAATAGATTAAACTGAAAAGATAAGTCCCAGAAATTAAAAAAAAAAAAAAAAAAAAAAGACACAGAAAGGGAGTGATTGCAATAAAAAAAAAAAGTCTATGTACTGAGTTATAAAAGCCTAGAGGAAAAAAATAACATGATAGGAGAAGATAGAGCAGTTGCCAAAGTGATTGCATGTGTCTCGCCCGTGGAGCAAGGGGCCGTCCCGTGCTGACAGGCAAGAGCAGAGGATGTGGGAGAGAGCCCGTCCCGGGGACACAGCAGCGGCCCCGGCAGCCGGCGCGCCCCGGGCAGAAACCGCCATGCAAACAAGTGCATCATGACATTTGTGGCCTCTTTTCGCTTGGACAACAGTAAATACCAACAGGACAGTTCAATTCAGACGGCCTTTCAATTTGGTTTGTTGGTGGTTTTTTATTATTAAAAGGGTAAATAGGTGGCACAACCCGCGGAGCAACCGGAGTAACGCCAAGGCACCGCAGCGCAGAGCCCTGTGAGACCGTGGCTGCCAGCAGTGCAGCTCCGCAATGACACCCTCTCGGAGTCGATGACTTTAAAGGTCTTTTCCAGCCTAAACCATTCTGTGACTGGCCCCGTCTCCAGCCTGTGCTGCCGGGCTGGTTCACTGCAGAGAACAGGCTCCACGACACTGCTGCACCGCAGGGAAACGTGCGGCCAGGTCTCTGCAGCGAGCCACAGGAACACAGCGCTGTATCCGCATGTACTCCATCTATATGTACGCTGATATGTACACACCGGTGTGGTTGTAACAACACCGCCGTTTAGCAACCGCGGAGCCAGGAGGCAGAGGAAGCTCTCAGGCACGCTGCCTGGAATGCTCCTGCAGAAAACGGCCACGTATTTTTCTTTTAAAATCATGACATTGAGCATTTGGGCATCGCAACTTTAAAAAGCAGATTTCAGATTTCTCTCCATCGGGTTCGCACATGCTCCTACCTCACGCTTCCAAGCCACAGCCCTACCGCTGGCCCCATGGGCGCTCCTGCAAGTGTCAGAACACGGGAGGGGAAGGGCTGGGGGGTCTGGGTGCTTTTGCAGAGCAGGACTATGTGCTTACACTATTCGTCCTGCAGCACTAAACACCCTGCCCACGGCTGGCCCATCAGGCTGCCTGCTTGGTTCCTTGCCAGGGCTGATGGAGGCGCGAGCGCAGAGTGGTGAGAGCTATGCCGGCAGCAGAGACACGGCACGACGCAGCCGTCTGCGTGGCACTTGCTTCCATTGCCGCTCCGGCAGCAGCAGCGGCTGCTGGCATGTCCCGTCCTCAAGCCCTGACCCGCTCTCGATGCGCTCCCCTGCACCCTGAGCCGTGCTCCCGCCGCACGGGGGTCTCTGCCCCCAATACTCCGAGCGAGGGACACCCCGTGCTGCTGATGGGCGCCAGCCCCCGCGCACCATCCCTGCTGTCAGGGAGGGTCCCGGCACTGCTTGGATGGGTCGTGCTCCTAGAGACCAGGGTCCCCAAACTGCCTAACAGCCTCCTAACGGTTCTGATTGCTGTGAAGGAATAAATTACCTGAGTGGGAGTGGAGCAACCACCCCAGGCAGAGCTTCAGGGCTGGGAGATACAAGCAAGGCGGTGGAGGACTCTGTGCATCTCCCCTTCGCTGCCCTGCTCACAGCTGGTGCCTGCAGCCCGGTGTGCCCGCTCCTCCATGGGGACAACCCACCCTCATCTTCTTCTGCCAGAACCCAGCAACAACCAGCACACAGCTGGAAGGCTCGTTTTGAAAAAACGGGCCCTTAATAAAAATATATGGGGGCTAGAGTCAAACGCTACCTCTGCTGTCAGTGAGCACACGTGTTCATTTTAGACACCTTTATAATTAAAGTCATCTAAGCTCTGCCGATTTTCATCATTTAACTTATCAAAGGCGTCTCTCATTTAGCTGTCTTCATATGAATCAGCTGGTACAAGGGATTGTGAGGACCTGGGAGGGAGGTGTGAGACAACACACCAACGCCTTCTGAAGCCTTCCCCTTGCACGCAACCACTGGTGGCAATCCTGCCAGCCCGGACCCTGCCCACGGCTCTGCCGGAGCAGCCGGGCCAGCCCACCGGGGCAGGTGCCGTGTCACCCCCCACTGCCGTGCCACCTGCCCCTGCCCACCCCCTGCCTGCACGGCAGCTCTGCTGTCACCCCAGCCCCAGCTGCATCAGACCTGGCTGCAGCGCTGGGGTGGAAGAGGCAGATGAGCTTTAGGTAGAGGCCTTGGCACTTGTGAATTGAAACTGGAAAAAAAATAAATGCCAACCTTAACCGCACTGTTTCCCTCGGTATTATTAGTCCTGCAAAAACCAGCTGCACAGAAACTACCGTCCCAAGGACACCGACTGTTTTATGGATGTTCATACTACATATGGCCCCAGCGCCATGTGTCACCCTAATGACCCCGAGCCGAACACTAAGGCTGCCCCTTTGCCCACGCATGTCGCAGGAGAGCCGAGCCTCTCACGTCCTCGCCCATCCCCAAGGCCCTTCCTTGGTTTTCCTCCCCGAGGAGCTGCTGTCCCGTCCCTCCCGCACCTACTGTTGCTCGCAGTGGGGGGGTTCCCCTCGCTGTCTGCACCCCTGAGCAGCACGGCAGTGGGCGGTGGGACCGCTCGTGCGTCGCCCCCGTGACCAGCGTGCTGGTGAACCCCACGTGCAGCACACCCAGGGGCTGCACCTGGTAGTAAGCTATGCCCACAGCAACACCACAGTTGAGGAAACCCTCTGTCCTGCACGGTGCCAGTCCCCACGCTGTCGTGGTGCCCACTGTGCCCCGCGGCACAGAGCAGCCGTGCCACGGAGAGGGGGGAAGCCGCGCCGAAGCCAAACCAAACCACCAGCACGTGGCTAGGAACTACTCCTGTGAAGGACACAGAGACGAAGCGATACAGAAGACAGGAAGGTTGGGCTTTTCCCTCCCAGACTGCACTCGTCACGAGCATGCACTTACCGCAGGACAGCCTGGGAACGTGTGTGCGAGCCTCTGTGTGTGTGTGTGTCTGTGTTTATCTCTATAATATATATGAAAGGAAAAACCCATCAAAGGGAGGGTAATAGCTCTTAAATTATCTCTGTTGCTTTATGTTCTAATTTAAGAAGTTTGTTTTCAAATAACCAGTACCAATTTACACGCTAGTAAAAATGTATTTAAAATATGTATATATAAATATCTGTCTTAAAATAGCAAAAAAAATTGTGGTTGTGTGAGATGCTCCCTGCAGACTTGCCTGTCTCAGCTTGCAGCTATGGATTTAAAAAAAGGGGGAGAAAAAAAAAAAGAAGGAAAGAGGGGGAAAAAAAGTAAATTTCAAATGAAACGTACGTACCTGGGAACTGATAGCTGTAACTTGGAGCAAATCCAGGATATCCTCGGCCATACGTCGCAACAAAATTCGGGTAACCTTGATCACAGAAACATTAAAACAAAAAATCAGAGACAGAGAGAGAGAAAGAGAGAAGTTTGAAGATTAATGAAGGCTTTTTGTTTTAAAATACAATATAAAATGACACGGAGGATGGGTGTGACTTGGTTTTACAGAAGGTATTAAAAACCAAGGTTTATTCCGCTCATGCAAAACTGTGGAAAGGTTTCATTATTATCTTGAATGGAAACATCTAGAGCCAGCCGGCTTTGCTGCTCACTTGCCTGCCTGGCTTTGTGCATGAGACCTGTCACTCAGGTAATTAACATGCACTTTGGTATCTGAAGTCCAAGGACTGTGCATACTTGTTAGCTGGAAGAGTAAATGCCAAATGCTAAGGCTAAACACATAACACAGGTTTGCTCTGACATTTGGAGAGCTTACAATGAATGTACTTTGCTTCAGAGCTATTGACAGTTGGAGATTAAGGTAGTAGTAATTCTTTATCCCAGGAGTGTGAAGGACAACAGTTAACACATCAAAGAGTTAGAGGCAGCAACAGCAACGAGCCAGAGAGTCAAAAGAGCTTTTAATTTTTCAGGAAAGTAAAACCCAGCTATGAGAACCACTTCCCAAAGCCATTTCTGAGATATGCGCAGAAACGCACCCAACCTCAGGCAGCTTTTGAAGTTTTATTCTGAGAAAAAACACCACTTTAGATCATTTTGTTAATAAAGATGCCCGAGTAAATGCACCAAGTGGCTCTAGTGCAGCAGCTGGGAGCGGGAGGCAGTGTGGGCTGGGTGGCAGAGTCCTCCGGGGGCGGGATGGACAGGGGTACCACTGCTGGGTGCCAGCCCTGCGGTGCCTGCCGAGGCTTTCACCGCGTCACCCACGCATGCCTTGCCAGGGTCACAGGGGACACCCGGGCCAGGGGAGGGGGCTTCACGCTTTGGGCAGGCTCATGGATGCACTGGGGGTCATGCTGGTCCCTAAAGGCGCGTGGGCTGGCAGCAGCCAAGGGGTCACACACTGTGCGCCCCCCTCCCCAGCCCTTATACACAATAGCTATCCTCTCTGGTGCCACTGTGGCAGCCGGCTATGGCCGGCACGGCTGATGCCAATGCCACAATCACTAAGGTGATTTCCTAAACCTGGAACCTCACTTCAACTCTCAGCACCTCCCCGCTCAGTTTTCTTAAGCAGAGGAATGACCCTTTGCAATCCCAGTGCAAGAAATGCTGCATAACGTTCCCGCTGTCAGTGCCAGCCCCGACTCCTATAGGCTCCGGGAAAGACCTTGCCAGACCAAGAAACCATCGCACAAAGTCTGCTCTCATGCTGTCTGAAGCCAGTGGAAATCTCGGCAGTGATGACAGCGGCCGCTGGGCTGGACCCCGAGAGCTTGTTCAGCAGCTGAGTGGTTCTTCTGGGGGGTCTCCTCTCTCTGCTTTTACTTATTCCTTAATATACTCATACGTCACACAGCTATTTTTCTGCTGCAGCAAGTCCCTCAATTTCTGATTAGATTTATATATACATATAAAGTACTATTAATCATAATCTAAAACTGTAAGATAAAAATGCTTGGGTGAATTTTGATTACGGGATTAAGCAGTGCCAGGGGAAAGCAGCCCTGTGATCCCTGGACAGCACGCTGCAGCTTTCAGTGGTATGTACACACCGCTTAGCCCTTGGCGTATTTATTTCACAGCTCAACAGCTGGATTCCCTTAGAAATTAATCACCTCTGTCATTAAATCAGATCTTTCAGAGTTAAGCTTTACAAACCTTTTTTCCTTTTTTTTTTTTTAAAAACAACAATATTGATAAATGGATTGTTTGCTAAGTAAGTAGCGCCATTAACACCACTGTAGCTACACCATGAAAAATCACTCTGCGGCATCCGACCACAGACCCTCTCCTTGCCAAGTGGAAAAAAATAAGTTTTACTCTGATTCAAACGACTCCAAAGCAGATGACTGTTGGGGCCGTGGGGGACCGATGTGCCAGGCAGTGCTGACGGCTGCCCCGGGAAGCGGGGGCTGCAGGTGTGGTCCCCATGGCCCCGGCCAGGCATGGTGCTGGATGGCAGCTTCCCACATGCCCACAGTATTTTTGGAGCTGGCAGTGCAGTGCAGGATGCCATCTCTTCCCTTGCCCTGCCCCGGGATGCTCTGTGGGGCCAGCGATCCTCCTGCCCTGGTGCATTTGCCTCCAGAGCCCAGGCAGCTGCCCCCCTCGTCCTGGCCAAACCCGGCTGTGCCCGACAGCAGCGGCACCGGCGGAGCTGCCTGGGGGGTTCTCGCCTGCACTGCCAGCGCTCAACGCTCTCTAGGTCAGGCAGATGAAATCATAAATTTATAATACAACATTACTTCAATTTTCCTCTTCATTTACTGCTGCAGTGCCCAGCTCTGCTCTAACGAGTCAAAGCCCGATCCGCGCAGGGGAAATTGCCTGGCTGAATATCAATAGCGCATTAACACCATGCCCATGTGGATGCTTCATCAAGCCAAATTATGGCTATGCTGACCTACCCACCATTTCCATTAGATGCCATTCTCATCCTGCATTGGGCACCAAACAGATTATTTGCTTCAGTAGTCCTGGGGAATGATCAATCTCTCTAATTACCCCTTGTCGCTAAACCAAAAATCAAAGTTTTGCCTGGATTACCTCCGCCGAAGCGAGACCCTCCTGTCCATGGGAGCAGAACTCAAAACTAACAACTGCAACTGCTTTCACACCGCCACTTCCACCCCGCTCCCTCTCAGAGGACGGCAGCAGGTCCAAGGCGCCCACCCTGCGGGCTGGGGGAGCCTGCAGCCATGCGCTGGAGCCGTGCAGAGCCCACCTCGCAGCGGAGCAGACCCTGCCCTGTGCTGGGTGCTCTCTGGGCAGCGCTGGCATGCGAGGCGAGAGCCACGGCTGCTGGAAGCACCACGCTGCCCACCCGACGGCCCCCTCTCCCAGCTCCCACGCTCTTGGTGGAGGCAACACCGATGCAGCCACCGAGTCTGTCCCCACTGCAGCACGTGAGCCACCGCTCGGCATGGGGATGGTCTGCCGCGGGAAAGCAAAGGCTCTGCTTCCAGGATGAAAACAAACAGATTACGCTGACCTCCTTACTCCCAGTGTACTTGAGGGCATCACAGCATTCCTGGTGCTAAAGCCCATCCTGGCGGGCCCGTGGTAAAGCCTGAGTATCGCAGGTGTTCTACAAAAGGGGGAGCAGGGCAAACTGCCCTACTTCCCCTGCGCACAGGGGAACTGCGGCCCTGGAGAGCGGGCAGCTTGGCACTGTGCACGCACAAGGCTACTGGAAAGGCAGGAGACCTGAGCCGGGCTCCTGACTCCTCTCTGCCCCACCAGCACCTCCACAGGGAGAAACGGCTTCGCTGCTCCGAGCAGGGAAGTGTCCACAACCACTGAACCAGGCTGTGGAAATGCCTTTTCATTTCTAAATTCGGTGATCTGAGATGGACAAAGCTCATGGTTAATGTGTGGGAACACTGAGCACATTGGGGCCTGGGGACTGCTGCAAAATTAATTCAAATGGTCCAGTAAATGCAAGAAAATTGTTGTCTCCCCATGTTGCTCAGAGCAAGGAATGGCAGGTCCTTTGCAAAGAAAGGCACGCTCCTTCTGCCCAAGCACAGACCCATGCTGCAGCAAAACCGTGCAGGGTCTTTCCCAAAAGCAACGTGCTGTGACCTTGACAGCAGCACCTGTGGCATGAGGGAATGCAAACCAGAAATCACCCCCGGCAGTCGCAGGGGGTGGCACATACTAGGGAGCAGCGAGGGAGAAGAAACGCATGGGCTGCAGAAGCTTCTCCCTTGGCCCAACAGAGCTGACCCACCTCGCACCCGCAGGGGAGACGAGAGCGCAGCCGAAGCCACTGCAGCTGCACTGGCCAGTGACGGCTGCAGCGGGTGCTGCTGCAGGAGCCTGGGGGGCCGGGATGGCTGCAGGGCCCCCCTTCCCACCTCCTGCCTCACAGGCAGCTGCCACTGTATTAAACAGAATCTGATGGAAAAAAGGAATGACCTTCTTTGAAGGGCACAAGCTTCTTTTATGCCTGAGTTCAGCCTACCTAGATTGAACAGGTGCAGTAATGCAGAGCCCCGCTCCGCCCTGTGCAGCGATACGAGCAGCTGGTCCGAGACCTTCGATCTGGAGCATCACACACCATTGGAGCAGTCTGAGGGGTAAGCCTTACGGGCCCAGCGCTGCTGTCTCTGGAGGAGTTTGCAAATTAAAAGCAGCCCAACTTCAGTATTAAACATCAGTGAGTCTCAGATGGCCATCGCCACGAGAAACGAGTGCTGTGGGGCCCCAGCTCAGACCAAGCAGTGCAGTGGTCACCTTCAGAGCCGGCACCACCACTGGGACCACCGGCATGGTTCCAGATGCAGAGAGCTGCTTCAGAAGGGAGGGGAGGGAGACAACCTTCTGTCAACATTGCTCCATGGATGCTTTCTTCTTTTTTCTCTTTTCTTCCCCCAGGTTTTCAGGTACAGACCTGAACGGAGGGCAAAAAGCTGTGGGGCAATGCGCCTGTGTGCCGGGGTCCGGGTCTGCGCCCCAGGACCGGGTGACGGAGGTGAGGTGCATGGCAAGCTTGTCGGGCCCTGCTCCACTGCAGATGCATGCATTGCCTGCACGGGGGGACGCGGTGCCTGTTCTTAAGCATCCACAGGGCTGGGGAGCAGCAATTCCTGCCAGGTGGGCTGCCAGGGTGAAAGAGATCACAGGAACTCAAACCGCTCTGGTCCGCTCATTATGCAGAGTGGCTAATTAATGTTCCTGATCTCCCCTGGGATCACGCGTGTCCCATCAGCAGACTGAGCCCATGACAGCCCAGAAGCAGCCCTGGCAAAAGGCTCAGCCTGCCCACACTCTCGGAGTCAAAAAATCCCTTCAAAAGAACACTTTTAATTTTGTTCCAATCAACCAAATCATCACAGAAGCGGCTGCCTACGCACCTTTAGACCCCGGCTGCTGCAGGCTCCTTGGGGAGGCTGTGATTAATGAAAAAGACCAACTTCCTTAATAGCTTTGGAGGGAGTCGCTCCCCGCTCTTTCCTTTGGGTTGTCTCGTGCATTTGTTCCTCCGATTCTCTCCTCTGCCCATGAACAGCATCTGGAGAAGGTGACCTTGAACAAGGGCTTACGGAAACAGGTATAAAAATCCTTCCAGAGCAGCCCCGCTCGCTCTGTTTCAGTCCAGCCAGGCATCTAAAAGGAGGAACGGGGTAGGGCTGACACTGGCCTCCTGGGATCTCAGCAAAACGCTCGGCTAATGCAGACGCTGCCTCCAGCCGTACGTTACTTTGTGCGCCTCGTTGTCTGATGAGTTAATTATGCCCCTCTCCCCGTGGGGACAGGGGCCCACCGCGAGAGAGCAGCTGCCGGGGGCTTGAGAAGGAGGGATACGGGCTCCCCACTGAGCTGCTGCCCATCGGCCCCCTTCCCAGCCTTGAAGCAACACTTACAGGCAGCCTTTGAAAACGGGGATTTATAATGGCCATCCAGACAGCTTTGCTCTTGTGCGTTGCAATTTCCTTGTTTAGCACTTAATTATTTAACATGGTGCCACTGTAGCAAGCAGGAACTTGGAAGATGAAAAAAAAACACCCAGCTAGAGCAGATAATGAAGCATCTGGCCTTCAACATGAATCAATCATTAATTCTGAGCAAGTCACCCTGGTTTGCAATCAAGTAAGAGCACGTTGCAAGACCGGCCGGAGCAGAGCCAGTCGGGGTGACCCGACCCACCCCACCACAGCAGGACAGGGATTTGCCAACTTGCCCGCTCCGTGCAGACACAGATCCACGTTCTAGACCCAGGACAGAAAATTCAAAGCATCCCGGGGAGGCTACATACCAGGGACAGGCTCATTTCTGCCTGGGAACACCTCCAGATACCCTCCCGTTCAGGCACGCTTTACGGACACAGCGGGTGACAACTGAGGGAAAGTCCAGTGGTACAAAGGGAGCAGAAAGTTGAAACATATGGGGGTTTTACAGAAATACATTGGCAACAGATTAGCAGCATTTTGTCTTAGTAAATCTGAGGACAGAGTATCAAGAGGTTGTCACGTTATATAGAAAGAAGAACTCTCTAGGCAGAAACAAATGAGAACCCATTATAACTAAACAGACCTCATGCACAAATAGAATTTTGCCATTAAATATCATTTATCCCATTTAATTAGTATTTTCTGGATACAATACTCTGGACTAAAATACCGTTCCATCTCCTTGAAACTAGTAATTATTGTTGCGACCTATACCGTAACACATCTCCCTGCTTTCTCCATCTTGCATGCCATTTAAGAACCGGCAAGATTTTCAATTATCTATGCTGAACTGTCAAAGATACCTTTAAAAGAAGGGGAATAATGTGTGACTCAATTCCTCTAAAAAAGGGGAGAGATCATTTTTAGTCAGAATGAACACACTGCATCCTTCATCATTCTATTTTTGCGAGTAAGAGTAAAACAGGCTATTTAAAACATCCATTTAAATGCAAATTTTTATATTCCAGGAAGGGGGTGTGTGGAGTTAATCATTTACCACAGACAGGATTATTTTCCCCACTCCACCCCTGCTAAAGTTTTTGACTCGCACCCACACAGGTGCAGGGATTTGCTCACCCCTACGGCTTAAGCGTTCAGAAATCAGGGAGACAACACGGGAGCCACTGGCTCCGGGAGCCGTGTGGTGGCTACAGCACTTACCCAACATTCCCATCCCTAGCATAAAAGCGTCCATGGTATACGGTAATCCACGTGCCCTTCCTCTCGTCCCTGGTGGAAACATCACTTCTTTAGGTTGTGCTTTCTTACATTCTACCTATTGAGCAGAAACATGTACAAATGAGATGCAAATGAATTCCATGTAAATGTCAAATGCAGAACTGATCTACTTAAGGGGGGAAGTTTTATTTTTAGCATTTGCCTCCCCATACCGCCTCCCCCTCAAAGGTGAACTTTAAGAATAGCGTAAATGGATTTAAAAGAGCAAACGTGTATGTCTCTTTAAACACACATAGCAAAACCCCACTGGAAAGATGACAGAAATGCTGATTTAAGAAGTTGCCGTGTTCCTGAAAGGAAAACCTGTGCTGCGTTCCCTCTCAATGGTACTCGCGGGAGTGAAATGAATGGAGGGAGGTCTCCAGCACAGCTCTATTGCAATCGATAACAGAAAATGACTCTTGGTGATCATTACAAAAAGCTCCTTTTAAAATAGGAATAAAGAATCAATATTTCTACCCAGCAGAAAATTTCTGTAAACCCTATTAATAAATGATCTGCATTCTTTCACTTCCAGTTACTCCTGCTGCCTTTTGAGGCTGCTTAATGTCACTTGAACCACACTGCTGGTCCCCACCGATGCCTTGCGCGAGGCGGCGCCGCCAGCCAGCCGGCAGCAGGACAGCCAGGCCCCCAGGACCCCCAGCCACGCCACCGGGTGCTGCTTCCCAGCCTCTTTTTGTATAGGAAAAGGGAGAAATAAGGCACGTTTCCACATTTCCTAGCTCTGGCACTGCCAACTTGCTCCCTCAGCAGATTGTCCCCACGCTCCCCTCGGCACTGGCGCTACGGCTGTGCCGGTAAGCTGGTTTGGAGCTAACCAGAGTTATCCCAACCCATTTCTATGGCTCTACACCTTAGCTCGTGGTCTGAGCAAGAGGAAAACGTGCAGGCCTGCAGTGCAGCCCTGCACGGGATGCGGGGAAGCCCCACGCTGCTATCTGCCCCACCTGTACACTTTGCACAGTGAGAATCACTGGTCTAAGGGTAAGGGTCTTGGGCTGAATCCAGAGGTCTGAGCTTTATTGCCTCTAACTTTTTCTCCAACCAGTTCCTCGATCCTCTCTGTGCATTTACACCCCTCCCCAGCCTTTGCCTGGCCAGAGCAGAGCGGGAGCAGGGGTGCTGCAAGCCGGGACCGTGCTCCTGGCAGACACTGTGCCACGGCCATGCACAGCCCCGCTGCCCCCAGCCCCACTGTCCTGAGTGTGGGGGGGCTGCTTGTTGGGGAGGACTAGGAGAGTCGGCTCCCAGCAGGGCTGTGTCCCCCCGCATCCCCTCCATCACTCGCACAAGCAGGCAAAGGTGGGCGTGCGCCCCACATGCAAGCAGGCAGCTCCCCCAGGCAAACCCGGGGATGCAGGATAATACGGCTAAACGTCTCAGTGCCTAATAGCCCGATCAGTGACTGTGTATTCATTGTCTTATGAAAACCAACCGCCTGTTCCTAGGCAACCCCATCAGCGAAAATTTCAGGTTTATACAATTTTCATTTAGGTAACATAAAGGTTAACTGACTGTAATGGGAGTATTTTAAACAAAACCACCTACTCCTCCCCTTTCTGCTGCAAACCTCCACAGACCGTATTTACTTTGCTTGCTCGCAACACTTCCCAAAGCTACAACGCTCAGACACTGCCAACGCTGTCAAAACACACACTTCTTGCAAACAAGCTGCTCCAACGCAGTGAAGTTTGGAGCAAAATTCTTCTGGAGTTCTTATTTTGTTACTTTTCTGCCAAAAAGTGTTTGGGTCCTTGCAGGAGGCAGTGGGAGAGGGCAGAGAGGGGTCGGGGTGGGCTGGGGTAGGGAGGCATGTGTGCACAGCCCCGACACCGCGGCACAAGGGGAACGGGGAAGTAGGCGAGCAGGGGCAAAAGCAAGAGGGGTGCTGCAGAGACCCACTCTGTAGACATCCCAGAACTGGCAAAGCCTCAACAGGGCCAGCAATGTCCTCCGTCTCCTCTTCAGTGCTGCTAGGGCAGCAAGTTCTCCGGCAGAGAAACACCTCAGCGAGGGCCATGGTGAGGAACGGTGTGTCCTCCAGCCAGGGCCACCAACCGCTGCGCCCCTGTCCCCTGCACACCCATGCTCACCCCAGCACACACAGGCTCCTGTGGGCACGGGACAGTGCAGACACGCTACTGAGTGTGGTGGAGAGCCCTGCGGTGCACCCCAGGGCTGCCAGGCCCTGGAACTAAGACAAAAAGTGAAAGAAAAGGAAAGCGAAAACTTCACAAGCTGAGGTGCTGCCGTCAGAGCAGGGCCAGGGACAAGGACAGCGCAGGAGGTGTGTGCGCAGCCCCATCACTGCCCTGCAGGGATGAAACCTTCAGAGCTTCCCAGGAAGGCTTAAGCCTGAGCCCTGATGGTGGGTTTCAGCCTTACTGGGCTGTGTGCCATGCTCCCCTCCCCTCCCCCAAACCTCGGTGCCCCAGAGAGCCCCACAGCCCAAAGGCAGCAGCCTGCTGCTGCTCCCGTCTGCACCAAACGCCCCGGAGAGCCCAGCGAGCTCGAAACGCCGAGCACCAGCACCCCAGCAGCTCAGAAGCATCCTCTCAAACTGCCCTTTGCTTATTTTCAGTTGGAGGGTCATTTAACAGGAGCGTGCTGATCCAGCTTCTCCAGCCAAAGGGCCGGGGGTGAGCACACGAGTGTGCCCTTTCATTTCGCAGCTGCGTTTTCTGGGTTCGCCACCCCTCCGAATACCACGGCAGCATTGGTTACACCTCGCGGCCACTGGTGCTGCCAACAGTCAGGATGATAAAAACAATCTAGCCTGGCTCGATGGACAATTAACAGGAAAATGAAGTTTGGATTAGCACCGTTAGAAACAATAACCCAGTAATTAGCTTTTGCAACCACAAAACAGCCTACTGCTGCTCTCTGAAAGACTAGTGTAATTTATGATTTTCACAGCACACAAGGATATAAAGGGAATGGCAGTGAGCTGCAAAGAAGTTTTAACTGGGATTTAAAAGGGAAGGAAAAGCCACCAGTAGGAAAGAAAAATAATTCCTAAGCCTTTGTAAACAAATATGCCCCCTATTAAGGGCAAAAATATTCGCTGTTATCCAGCAGAGACTTTTTTCCCCCTGGGAGGGATGACACGCAAGATAAGGGCCCAGGAGCACTGGCCCCGCCATCCCTCGGGAAGGGGCTGTGTGACCTGGCAGCATGCCTCGGGTGGATTGTTACACTCCCCATTCAGCAGCATCAGGCCTTGAGGTGCCCTGCAGAAGCTGCCCACGCACCATCCCATCGGCGCACGGCAAAAAGGCAGTGACAGGAGGCGAAGCACCATGCCAGCAGCCTGGCAGTGGGCTTGGACGGTGCCTCTTCACTAACAGAGGCTGCAAAAGCAGAAAAAAAGTGGCCAGGCTGCTCTTCTGCAAGAAGCCAGCCCTCTCCTCCACGGGGAACGGGATGGATGGAGATGGCCACAACCATCCTGCAGCCACGGTTACCACGAGGGTAAAGCCCTGGAGGCAGCCGGGACGTCACTCGTGTGCTGGCAAAGCGGAACGTACAACAGGACTGCTCCAAGAGGGAATATAGCTGGATTTATGAGTCAGTGCTCAGCTCAGTACCGAATCACCCCCAAGAGCCCGCCCAATGCAGGGACTTTGTACATAAATCCGGATCTTGCACAAGCTTTCAGTTCAGCATTTCTGTGCATCTTAATAATTTCCAGATTTTTTCCATCTCCTCTGTAGGAGGGATGTGCTTCACTTTCAGCAGCCTAACAAAGAAAGTTTTACTCTAAAGCAAAAAAAAAAAAAAAAAAAAAAGCAGGGAAACTAAAATTCACTATTTTTGTTTAGTCTAGTTGGGAGAATTAACATTACACTGGGGTACTCTTGGGTCAAGCCAAGCAGTCAAAGCCACTAGAACCCAGGATGGCTGAGATGGGGAGTTAAAAGCCTCTTATACCCAGCGCAACAAAACAGGCTGTCAGCTTTCAGCACCAGGATGTCTCAAAAAAACCCATGGCTAACAGCTTTCCAGGGAAACCAGGGCTATTTTGAGGACAGCAGAATGCACACATAGTCATGATGCACAAAAAAACATTTTACCACCCAAAGACAAGGCAACTTTGTCTTGCCAGCAACGTGTGATTCACAGTTAGCTGAGATCCCATTACCTTGGGGATGCCGTGCCGTTCATGCCACGGCAAGGCAAAACCATTGCTCCCCTAACAGGGGAATCTGTATCCACCCAGTGCTGCTGCAAAGGCAGCGCTACACCAGGCCACAGCAGAAAGGTTAGAAGGGTATTAAAAAAACCCAATGCATTCGATCATTGACAAAGGTACGGTGGGGACAAAGGGATGTCACCTCCTCAGACTGCAACAGGAGAAGTTGGCAGCTACGGGTGAGCAGAGGAGTTCACCAGACTTTCTTGTGATGCATCAATCTAGTTTGTCCACAAAACACCCGGTGTTGGGCAGGTCCTTCTCGTCCCATGGGGGCTGGAGAGCCCAGCCCCTGTGGAGAAGCTGGCCAGGGTGGCGTTGCTGTAAAGCTCACGAGCTACATCATTTAAAAGCACGTTGAAGACAACACTGCAGGAATGCATCCAACCTGCAAGCGGTCTGCAGTGTCCTTCAGCTGACAGATGGGGCTTCTAAAGCAACTGCACCTTCTGCCTCTCCCTAGCACCACGAACGTCAGTGATGCCTCGTGTACCTGCCTGCCCAGCACCATCCTGCACGGGGTCAATCACCAAATCATCATCAAATGGTTTGGGTTGGAAGGGACCTTAAAGATCATCTAGTTCCCACCGCTGCCATGGGCAGGGACACCTTCCACTAGACCAGGTTGTCCCAAGCCCCGTCCAGCCTGGCCCTGAAGGGGCCTCATGCCCTCACTGCGATGAGCTGCCCACAAAGAGCCTGTCACCATGGCCATCGGCTCCTTTGCACAACAGCTCACAGCAGAGCCCACAGGTGCTCTCCCACAACAGCCCATCAGACGTCAGGCTCCAGCTCTACAAGCTCATAGCGATCCTGCAGCAGGGAACAACAAGCAGCAATGCTTCCCCCTGACCTGCTGCCCACCAGAGCCCCCACAGGCAGGCACACTTTGAGCCTTGGTGCCCAAATGCCTCATGGAGGAGAGAAGGGAGAATCCCAGCTCTGAAGAGTTCCCCAGGGACTGCAGGAGGGTCCTCAAACTGAAGCTTCTGTGTCTAATTTTTCTTCACTGGAGGTGGTTTCTTAACTCTCTGGTTATCGGCCTGGAGGGTAAAATGAGGGTTAATGCCCATGGGGAGGCTGGAAAGGGTGAGGGAGCACCGAGGTGTGATGAGCTGGGGCACTGGGCAGATTTGGGACAAAAGATCAGAACACACTTACAGCACTAAAGCAATTTGCTCACAAGGGAGAAGGGTGATTTCTGGACCCAGATTAAACATACACCCACACACAAATCTCTCATGCCCATCAACCCTCCCCCCCTGTCCCTTGACATGCCTTCCTGGCAAGCCAACGCCACGTCCCATTCCAGCCCTACAGCCACTCTGGGCCCAGATGCTTGGTACACAGAGCAGCAGGGTCGCCTGGCCAAGCCCGCCCGAAGACATCTGCTCCAGAAGCAGCTACCGGCAACACCCCACAGGCCTGCAGCCCAGGTCACACCTGCAGCCAGCTGAGCAGCGTGGCATGCCCCAGCCTGCACTACGCTCCCTGTAGCCCCCAACACAGCCTGCAAACCCGCTGCCACCACCACCAGTAGGGCACCAACTGGAGAGGCAGCAGGATTGTGCATGAGGCCCAACACCACATCTAGGGGTTGACCTCTGCCTTCCACGGCGCCCAGCTGGCAAAGGACCCAAAACATCCTTTGTAGCTTCCCAAAACATCTGTGTGAGGCTGGGGGTGGTTTTCTGGTTTCCCATCGTGTTTCCTCTGCTCCCAGTAACTGCAGGGCCCTTGGATACTGGTGGTCTTGTGCTCCCTCCTGCCTTCTGCGTGTAGTGCGCGGTTTAGTCTTTCCAGGGATGGAGGTGCCTTAGACTACACAACATTTGGATGAAAACCCAAAGGCACGTGGTGTGTGAAACACACGTCTAAAACGTCACCACACAGTGAAGGCTGCCAGTCTGGGGAGAAGCCTGAAGAATACTGGTATATTAAAAAAATGTGCACAATAAAACCCCCCCAAAACCCCACCGTGAGAAACAGACACAGGTGCTACGCAGTGCTGAAGCCTATTTTAAGCCAGCCCAACATTTCTGCCAGCTGCTCCAGAGCCTGACTTGAGAACCTGACTTCAGTGCCAAGCGCCTGGGCCAGGCTCGGTTCATCGCGCCGCTCACCCGGGCTTGTCCCACATATCCCCGATATGAACGACTCTATCACAGTGGGATCTAAAGGAAAATAAATTAGTCTGTCACATTTCTTTTTCAGCTACTTTTGCATCCTCTTAGAAAACCAGCTTTCTCTTTGCAAAGCAGCCTGTTTGTGTCAAAGGAACGGTAGGCTGGGAATAGCTTGTTTGGGCTTTATTTGTTCCACCCTGCAATGTTTGGAGAGCATCTTTAGCCTCCCACGTAAATTCCAAGTTTCATTTATTAAATACCTCACTGGCATTTTCTTTTTACTTTCACACTGCTCCTTTAATATTACGTTTGACATTCTAAGCTTTACGGATGGCAGCAGCAGGAGAATGGGTGGGCTAAAAATAGCCTGCCACAGAGACGGGAGGCTAGAAATAGGCTGGTGAACAACAGCAGCCCTGCCACCCTTTGCCTGCCCCCACATTTTGGGAAATGGCAGCATTCAGGAGACAGGAAAGAGTGAGCTCAGGGTGAGCTGGTGCCTGTGGAGCCATGGATGCTCCAGCCAAGCAGCCCAGGGATGGGGACATGCATGGGGACGGGATGGGGACATGCATGGGGACGGGATGGGGGTCCCTGTCCCAGCTCACCAAGGGGCTGCAAACCTCATCGCCTCAACTGGGGCTGTGAGAACCCGTCCCCTTTGGGGCTCAGTGCTAGAAGGGGGTGTGTTAAAAATGAAGTGAGAGTAGTTTGTCTTCAAGGGTGCTGTGGAAAGTGCACCTATGCCTAACTCTGACCCTCAGCCAGCTGTGTGTCAGCTCCAGCCACTGCACCGGCTCAGGGTCACACACACGTGCACAAGCCCTCCTGCCCCTGCCTGGGTTTGTTTGGTAATTAATCTGCAGACACATCAGCAATATGATGAGTCAGTCCCAAGACAGGATTATGTCTCATCTCCTCCCTCGTGGGCTGCTTTTAAAATTAGTGCTCTAGAAGGAGTGACAAGAAGAGAATGCTCAAAGCATCGTGGCACCTGGATCGTGCACCAGGCAGGCGCAGACAGCCGGGAAGAATCTATTTTAATTATGCGCCACACCAAAACACCAACAGCCTATGCTGTTTCTTTTGCTCCTTGTGCTGTTCCTCATGTGTTTTCATCCTGTTGCATCCTCCACATCCCCTTCACGCCCTGCTACGAAGCATCACACAGTGCGCTCTGCCCCACTGCTGGCACTGGCTTTGCCGGGACACACCAGCACCTTGCCAGGGCCATGCCGGGCAGCGCTGATCTGCACCAGGCAACGGCCAGCCTTGCTCCAGAGAGAAACCCACCGTGTGAAATCACTAACCTACAAAGTAGGACACGACACACACCCACCCGCCACAGAGTGGGAGGAAAACCCCGGAGCATGGCACTGTAGCTCTCCCCTCCCAGCTGATGATCTTACCTAAATTAAGTTTAAATTCCAAGCATTTCTAATTGTTGCTGGGTCTGTCGTCGGGATGCTGGGATGGGGGTGGTTGGGGGTTGTTCTTTTTGTTTTAAGGCAGATGAACCAGCATTTAGTAACTATATGGAGGGGAAGGAGCCTCCCCTACAACCCACGCGAGGTATCGCCAGCGGCAGGAGACCCTGGGAGCAGGAGCGGCTGGGGAAGCAGCGAGGTGCTCAGACAGGGCAGTGGCAAAGCCGGCGGCACCCATCCGAGATGGAGCGAGAGGCTTCCCATGGGACAAGGAGAACTGCCCCAGCCCTGCCCTGCCATCCCACCCCTCAGTTTGCCAAGGAGACCCTCACTTTTGTCTCGGATGCCTACTGCAGTGAGGAACAATATGAGGAATATTATTTCAGTGCCCTGGGAAAAATTAGCAAGTCAAATATTGAATCAGGCCTCCAGCATATGCCAAGGAGATTGCTTTGATCTTATCCACACTAAAAGCTCTATTATTGAATTTAAAGTCTGTGAACACATATCAGACCAATATACAATGCATATCTGAATACACATTTGAGAAGCAAAGGATGTTTTGACAAAGGGAAAAAGAATATTTTAGCTCAAAATATCAAAGTTACTGCATCAATTGAAATACGAATGCCCTTTTTCATCCGGCTCAGTGGCTTTACTGACAGGGCAACCCACAAACCGGGACCCGACTGTCGTTTAGGAGAAACTTCATCAGGGTCCGGCTCCTGGCTTGGGCCTGGGTGGGAAGCGATTGCGGCTCGACGGCAGAGCCACAGCTTCCCAGGGGACACGGCCCATCAGGCAGCAGCACCATGACACAGGAGCTATTTTGGGAGCGCGCTGCCTGTAGCAGCTGCCCAGTCCACTGCCCTCCTCCAGACCCCGAAAGGCAGCCGGCAGTGGCTGCCACGGCTCCCCCGGGAGCCGGGTGGGAGAAGGAGGGCTTCTCCAAGGCCGGCGCAGGAGTGGAGCAGGTTGTCTGACCCCATCTTCAGCCCTTTGGCTTCCCACACCAAACATGCTCCGGGGCGGCTGCCTGAGCCTGCTGGTAGTGCCTGCGCTGCTGTGGGGACAGGCACCTGTGCGGCTGGCACGGGGACGGGAGTGGGGTCCAGCCTCAACACCCTGCTCCCATGACCCCCCCGCTGTGGCCGGCACCCCATTCAGGAGAAGGGTATCCCCCAGGGCCACCACCCAGGCATGGCACATGGCTGTGACAAAGGGTGAGAGCTCGCTGCCGCCGACACGCGCTGCCGAACACAACTTACCATTTTGTTATTGATTTCGTGGAAATGAATTTCACAGACTTTTTCCACCACGTCTTCATTTTCGAAAGTTACAAAGCCAAATCCTATTTAATAAAGAAAGAAAAAGGGGAGGGGGAAAGGAAAGTATTAGTTAAGTTGAACAATTTCACTTCAATAAAGCATTACTTAGCCATCGGGACTCCAGAAAACTTTCATAAAAGTATGCATGTGTAAACACACCTGCTGTCTATGGAGCTGCTGCTGAACTTATCACAGACTAATGGAGGGAAGAAGCATTGTCTCGGGGAAAATTAATACGGTTCTGTTCCAGCTCTTCCATAGGATTTAATGGGGAATTAAAACCTCCTTATGGATTTTTTGATCCATCCTGCAGAATTTAATGGATAGTTACATCCCAGTTACACGATGGCTCAGAAACTACAATGAGGCCATATTTTCTTTTAAACCTTATAGGTTTTTAAGAGCAATCTCTACAAACCCAATTATATTTCTATGGAACCATATTGATTTTATCTCTTGTTTAATTCCATGGGACTTCTCCATTAGAGCTGACTCATTACACGGCTCCAAAAAATAAAAACCCAGGAAGACAGAAGATGATTCCTCATTTAGCCCTGGCAAAGAAAAAAATACCAATGCTTCCCCAAACACGCAGCAGCACTCTGTTTCCACCTGCTCTGAGCAAACACCAAATGTCCCCACTGCTGCGTGCCGGGGCGGGCGGCACAGCCACCGCAACTCCGTTCTGCACAGATGCAGCCGGCCCCGCGGGTCAGCTGGGCTCCGGAGGTGGTTATTTGTCCCTTTCTTCCTGAATTACTTCCTCTAATACCTCATCAGGACATCCTGAGGCCTCCACGAAACTATTACATTTAAGGCCTCTGATCTAATCATTCCTCTCTTTTCTCTGCTTCAAAGGAGCAGTGGGTTGGGGCTGCTTTAGGGCCGTTTGATGCCTGCTGCCTGCCTGTAGCCGTACACCACATTTGCTCTGCCGGGGCCACACTACAGAAACCTGGCAGCCCACCACAGCAGTACACAGGCATGTTCCCTGCTCCTTCCTTTAAAAAAAAAAAAAAAAAAGTATCAAGCTAACAAACAAAACCCAATCTAACGTGCTACGTTTCTGGCAAAGGCTCGATGAGTCAACATCGACACCAATTAAGCTAATGAAATCTTAAAAATGTAACAACAGGATGAGCTCCATCCCCCAAACCACACTGAAAACTGATGGACCCAACACTGGTAAGACGGCACGTGATGTCTTCACAGCACCAGGCTCTGAGTCCAGCGAGCTGGAGGGTGGGCATCCCCATTGGCAGCCTTCGCCCCAGGCTGGGGCGAGGGGGAAGGAGGATGGAGGGGAGCCCAGCGCTGCCCGGTGTTACTCTCCACAGGCAGTTTTGCCCAAGAGCATCCCTCCGCTCAGCCACGCACCGCACTAATGCTGTTTGGTCTCTGCTGACTGATGAGCCGGCTCCCATCTGCTGCCAGCCGTGTGTCTGTCTGTCCTGTGGCGCCCACCCCAAGCCCCAGCTGGGGGGCACACAGCAGCGAAGCCGGCTTTGCTACTGACCCTTCCCATTGTGACTAGCACCCTCCAGCATGCGCACCGTGCTGGCACCCCCTGCCCCCCCAGACCCCTGGCACCAGCAGGCACCCAGCCACCAGCAGCTTCTGTGCCGGGGTCCCAAAGCACCACTCCATCCTTCCCAACACATGCTAGATTTGCTTTGATGGGGTGCAGCACAAAATATTAAAACTATACAGGGGTTTTGGCAACCTACGGGTACAAGATACACTTGGCAGGCTACAACATTTGAAGCTGTGAGGAGCGTTTCAAGGTGAGGTCTGAGCAGCTCCCAGACGCTTGTTTGGGAATGCACAGTACGTGCAGCAATAAGGAACGCTCCCATCCCTCTTTGGACCCTCTTATTGGGGCAAACCCCACCAGAAACAGTTTCTAGGTCTCCTCCGAGGCATGACACACCATCCAAGAGTGCATCAGACTCAAACCCAGTGCTCAGAGCACTATTTTGCTTTGCACTTAAAGCATGTAGCAGCTTGAAGGATTTTACTTAACTAAAGTCTTTCATTTGCCTTCGAAATTACTCCCTCTAAATCTACCTTAAACAGACCTGTAGTTAAAACTAAATTTTTTGTGGTTAACTGGCTGAATACAGCATCCCAGGAATCCTGGAGCACACTGCATGGGCAATTACCGGAGCTGGGAGCAGCGTGTCACCAGGGACCAGCCTTGCCCAGCGCAACGAGATGGCCAGTCCGGGTCTACAAGCCATTAATTGTTTGAGCACCAGCAACATCTTCATCATTAGTAACTCATTAGCAAGTACTGTAGTTGAGGATTTCTCTTTCAACTTTTGTCAGGTCTCACTGCCAGGATGGAGGAGAGAGGGAATTTAGAGGAGATTAGCCTTAATACACGTAACACTGCAAGAAAGCCCACTGTAGTCATTACACATTTGGATTTGGAAACACGTTTCCCATTCTCATCCACCCCATATGGCTTAAATACAGCTTTATCAAGAAATTATTTGTCTAATTAAATCAGATAGCTACCCAGCTTTCTGCATTTACAGATTTTGTAACAAGAAAAAAATAACAATCCATAGGTGTCAACACTCATTTGCAGGTTTTTAAAGGATCGGTGCCACCTGGCACAGGCCAGCCCGGCTGGTTTGGCACCAAAGCCCAGCCCTGGTGGGTTGGTGAGGGACCCCAGCGCTGCCCCCCGTCCCTTGTCACACCCAGAGCCCACACAGGGTGCTCCAGCCGGAGCTGAAGGCTGGCAGCGTTTCACCTTCACGATTACCGACATCTTCAACTGATTGAGAAGCAACCAGAGGATTTTAATCTGCACATATACAGGCACTTAAAAATCCATAGGATGCTAAATCAAGGGATGCTATGGTTCCTGAAATGAAGAATCCCCAAGAGATTGTATACCCCAGAATTAAAAACTTCTTAAAAGTGGCAGATAATGGATCCTTTTTTCTGGTTTCACTTCTTGAATATCAGATTCCACCTTTTAGTAATTGTACACACACAAAAATATTACTGCATACGTGCCTTATTAGTTAGCATAATGAATACATGCTCATTTTTAAATTACCAACACTCTCAGAAACCTTCCTGGACTAAACAGACAATTATTTCTTCTGAGAGGTACTAAAAGTCAACAAAAAAAGGGTTCTCAGAAAGTGTATGAAAAAGATTAACACAAAACAAAGAAGGCTGTTTAAAATGGTGACATAAATAGGATTCCGGTTGTCAAGGAGCACACATTTTAAAATGAAATTATACTGCATCCTTCTGAATGAAGCTATTATTGGAAGCTAACAAGCTCTATTTAAGAGATAAGCATTTAACAGAGTCAAACGGTTGGGTTTTTTATTCAAATGAATAAAACTGAATATTCATTTGAATATCTTTTCTGTAAAAGAAAAGACAAAGAAGAGGGGAAAAAAATAAAATAAGCAAACAGATGCCCCCCGCCGAGCACCTCCAAGCCAGGTGCCACTGCTGGAGGAAGCCCAGAGGTGGCCTCCAGACCTTCAGGTGATGCCCCCCGTTAGCATCTGCTCAGGGCAAGGAGCCACTCGCGCTGTCCTGCCGCCGGCTGAGGGTCGGGGGTCCCGGGGGTGGGTGCCAGGCCTGGCCCCAGTGCCAGGGGCTTTGCTCTGCCTGTGGAACAGGCCGGTGCCCAGCTCCGGCTGGCTGCCAGGGGCCAGCGGGTGAAGGAAGGAGGCGGAGGAGGCTGTCCCGCGGAAAGCTGCTCTGCAGGTGCTGTGGAAGGTGGCTCAGCTGGGACCAGTGCTGGTGGCCTGCTGGCACAGGGTGGTGCTGCACCGCACCGCACCGGGCACCCCCGCTGCCCTCCTGGGCCCACCAGCAGCGGGAAGCAGCTGGAGATCTCCCATCCCATGGCCCCCACAGCACCTCCCTCCCGCCCTGTCCCAGCACCACAGCCGCGCTCAGGGCCGCTCCATGTTCACACGGAGATGTGGAGGTGCCAAGGCCTCATCTCAGAGGGATGGGGATGATGGATGGGGCTCGGGGGCTCTCGAGGATGGCAGAAGGAACCCCCGGGCAGGTGCCAGGGAGGTGGCCCCCACGGCAGGTTTCGGTGTGAGGGGGCTCACTTCCAGCCCCCCCCCCGCTGTGGGTCTGCTCCAGCCTGGTGTGGCCACGGAGCGGCTCCTGCCTCCAGCAACACGCGGTGGGTGCTCAGCAGAGGCTGCTTCTTCAGGTGACTTGTTTTACTCACTGGACTTTCTGTATCTGCTAGTTAGAAGCTAAGACATTTGGGGGTCAATTACCAAAGGATGCAGCTGCCTTCAGCTGAAGCAGAACAAGGTGTGGGTGCTCAGCACCCTGCAGAGCAGCCCCTGCGGGCGGCTGCCTGGCACGAGGAGCCTTTGTTAACGGTCACTCACACAAGGGGCCTTTTCACGAGGGAGCAGACACACTTGAATTATTCTGGGGGAAGGGAAATCCGGGGAAACACATTTCTTCATGCAAATCAAGAGTCTCAAGTACCCAAATGACCCTAAGTTCCCCCGGAAACGTTTCCAACAAGCCTGTAGATGCCAGCCCAGCCCCCTCAGGTCCGAGGGCACAGGATGCATCCCCCGAGACACCTTCGCTGCTCCAAGCAGCCCCCTTTGACCCAGAGCCTTGTTCGGCCAGAAGGGCTGCCCAGGTCGGAGGGCGGACGGCTCCGTGCAGCAGGAGACAGCTCAGCTGCAGCGCTTTCTGCCACAGAATTCAGAAATAAGGGAAATGTTCAAAGAAAGTGACTGAAACCATAAAAAGATTAAAATAATTAAAAAAAAACAACAGCAGAAGCCATTAATAATATTAAGAAGCCATACAGAAGATATCAAATGTCAGTGCTCCTGTGTTCTGCATTTTGTTTTTTTCACACTTGACCTAACTATATTTCACACCTTTGTTGTCACTTGAGAGGTTTTATGTCAACCTCGGTAAAATATAGCTGAGATGACGACACCACTGCGATGAAATATATCCACTCTCCCTTGCTAGTTGGCAGCAACTTTTCCACAGCCTGAGTTTTATCTGTGTGTACAGTGACATATATTGCAGCTGCGTTTGCACACACAGAGAACGTCACTCATCAGCAGAACTACACGGAAGCAGCTGAGCGGGTTAGAGGTCTCACCCTCCCAAGCCCGTGCACGCATTAAAGTGAGGAAAACAAGGTGATCGCATCCCACGCCAGAAAGGTTAAACTTAGGCTAACACTGGGGTCAGCCCCCGAAGGGCTCTGGTGGGCAAACCAGGACGACTGGCCACAGGGTGCCTCCCACCTCACGCAGCCAGGGCAGTGCCATGGCTGTCGGCACCTCCGTCACCAGCTTGCAGTCCGGCACCTGAGCCCAAACTGCCTTCACCAGTGGCACATACACCACCGCCCTCTGTGCCGGCACCGCTGCTGGGGGAGGAGGCTCTTCCGCCACCAGGAAAGATGCTCTGGTGGATGAAGGCATGGGAACAAGACCTGGGGGAGCCGGTTTCAAGTCCCAGGCTGTCTCGGGTTCACCTGATGATGTGTCACCAACCACTTCATCTCATCTGCAGCGCTCCTCTTCACCCATGCTGTGTCTGTATTGTCTGGCTGGACCATAGGGTCTCTGCAGCTGGGACCACCTCTCACCGCAGCTACAGCATGCCAAAGCACCAGAGAGCTCCTTGCATGGTTCTGGGAAGTAAGTAATCACTGAGGCTCTATTGTGCCTGCACAATAAACCCAAAGACCAAGGGCAGGAGAGAAGAGCACAGAAGGAGAAAGGAAGAGATTTACGTGGTCCACATCATACCAATAAGTGATGCAGGCTCTGCTTAAATCTCGCTCCTGCTGCTAGGCAAGAATAACCTGGCAGTCGCCTGCTGGTGCTCTCATTAATGCAGGATCCATCTCCTCTTACACATGTAACGTGCTCCCGCGGCACCGTCCCGCTCCAGGCTCCCAACCCAGCTGCCACAGTGGGAGCGTGGCCCTGGGTCCCTGGGGGTCCGTGGTCCCTGGGGGGTCCATGGCCTCCAGCGCAGGCGCTGCCTGAGGAACAGCTGTACTGACGGATGGGAATATCCAGCCTGACACCCGCTGCAGCACACGGCATCGTAATGAAGAAATATTAGTTCAGGCTGCATTCCCCTTTTGTGTTAGGGCTCAGTACCTGATCTGCTCGTTTGTGTTTGCTTCATGCCTCTTCTCCCCATATTTAAGTTACTTAAGCTTTGAAACAGAAAAGTCCAGTCCTGCTGTGGCATTATTTATGCACCTGCCTTCTTGTTTGTACCAATAGCTTTGGCAGCTGGTCCTGTAAACTGTAACAAAATGCCTTTCAGAAAGTAAAAAATAATTTAAAAATTAAGAAATGTGACCAGACAAGCCAGGTATAATAACATTAAAGCCCGTGTCAATTAATTTTTCCTCTTCTTGATAAACGAGCCCCATTCCATCCATTAATTATGAAGGAAGAAATAAGAAAAGTTGACACTAGTTTAATTTATTTTCTCAACTTGCCTGGTCATATTTCTCCCTGTTGCAAAGCTTTCTGGTGCTGCTGGGAATTGCAAGTGGCTCCCACACAGTCGATGCATAGATTGGTGTGAATCAATACCATTCTACTTTATTCACACATCCCTTGTAATCAGAGGGGAAAAAGTTACTTAGTAAGCTACCACGCATCCCAGACTGCCAAGCCACCTTATAAAAAAATAGAAATATAATAAACATGCAGAGAAGGGGCAGAGAGGGGGGCATGAAACCAAGTCTTGTAATCACCATCACTGGGTCTCGTCTTTACAGACAAACAGCATGAACCAAGCGGAGCGGCTGGGACATTTTAATTGCTCAGACAGCAAACCATGTATGTTTCTAACTTCTTGCTGTCTGCGAAGGTAATTCAAGTCATTATCCTGAGAGTCTGGGAAACAGAGACCTGTGGGTTTCATCCTGCCTCTGGGAAAAACCATCTGTTTGTTAGCACCAGAACCCAACAGCCAGGACCTGAAAACTCAGCCCCGACTTCGCTACCTTCTTATGTTGTGTCTTTGGAGAAATCACTTAAATCTTCCTTGTGGTCCAGGTCCCACGTTTCCTCCCCCTCCGCTTTCTAGTCCCTTCCTCAAAGTTTTCATCTGACATACTGCAACTCAGCTCGTTAAAGCTCAAAACCCTCTTGGATAAAAGCTGCCGATTCTAACCTGCTATTTCCTCTTATTCCAATTTCCTGTGCTGCAGGCACACAGAAGGAGAGGGTTTGGTTTCCAGAGAAGCAACTCTCTCCCGATTCACAGAATACAGCCTTAGTCTGAGGCGCACATGTCTCAGATTTTACCTCCTTAGCTTCAAGAAAGGGTTTGCCGGGAAAAGCGATGGCCGCACCTGAAGGTACCACCTGAAGACACCTCCTGCTCCAGGGAGAACCAGATCCCAACCCACCCTCACGGCAGCCAGGCCAGGAGAGGGATGCACCAGGAGGGGGAAGGAGAAAGAGCAGGTTAACACCTCTGGTCTAGCATAGAAAACATCACCCTCATTGACCTATAAAGTGTGCTGCCTAGCAGTGCTCTGGTGAACGTCGCCCATCAACACAGAGCAGCCTACACATCCATTTGGTGCTCACCTGCACCTCGGGTTGGGTATGGAAAATAGTCAGGTTCTCCTGGCAGACAAGGGCAGGTATTTAAAGTGTCAATATATACTCCATGACATGAGAGTAAATTCTCAAAATTAAATCAGCAGACAACTGCCTTAGATCAAAACCTCCATACAAGGTGCTAGCGTTTCAATACCCGCGCCGCAGGAGAGCAAAGAGCCGAGGCCAGCTGCGCAGCTGGATAAAGGGCACCAGCGAGAGACTCCTTTGCTTTTGTTCTGAAAAGCTGCAAGGCCGAGGCTCCTTGCTCCGTCCTCCCACGACCGCACGGCATTTGCAGAGAGAGCTGCTCAACAGCAACCACAACAAAAAGGCACCTTGGGCAGCACAGCCGCCGTGCCACACAGCAGCCTGCCCCTCGGAACAGGCAGAGCCACCCAGGCTGGTTTTGGGGAATGATTCTCCCTGATGGGAGGACGAGGGCGACAGGGACTCGTCCCTCTCTCAAAGGCCCCACTCTGACAGAAGCTCTCCAGGTGGGGGCATGCGTGCCTGCCCTGCCAGGGGTCCTGGCTGAAGCCCTCATGGTGGCACTGGTGCCAGGCTGCGGGAGGGGAACCCCACGCAAACGTAACCGGGACCTGCGCTTTCTGTAAGACATTTTTCATAACAACAAATCTATATTAAAATGTTAACCTATTAACATTCTGAAATCAAACCAAAGCGCTGAGTACATAATGACTGAAATGCATACTACACACCAACTTACTAAATGCCAGTTTTATCATATTGTTAATTAACAGAAACCATTAATGCATTCACAGATCATTTAGAAGCATTAGCGGTGACCTAAGAAAGATTGCATGTACGTGTGGTACACTTACATCGGCATTTTTTGCATCTGAATTTTCTGCACAGGAAGCCCCCAGGTTTGCTCCCGACCCAGCTTCTCTCCCTTGCAGACATCGTGTCTCAGCAGGCGCGTTTTTGTCAGCAGCTCAGAATTAAAGCATCGGGCTGAAATGTGAGATGCTGAAGGAGAAAGTGATCTCTGGGAGCACCTGGGAGCAGATGCACTCTTGCTCCTCACAGCTTTCCACTGCTCCTTTCAGCTCAGGTACGGATTTCCCAGCTCTCTTAACGAGTCAGTGGTACAAAACGGATGGAAGTGCAGCTGGGTGGGAGGCGCACGGCATAATCTAACAGATTTCTTTCTGGTATCAAAGAAAACCCCAAATACTTGTAAAATCCAATTAATCTGCCTAACAACCAGAATAGAAACCTCATGCTTCAAGCCAACACTCCTGCCTGTCCACTAGTGGGGCTGGCAGCATGCAGAGCCAGGGCCAACCTGGATGCTGATCTCCATCCCCCAAACGAGCGCAATGCAGCCCCTCACCGTGCCACGAGGCGAGCCCAGGGAGCTGCCATCGCCACTCCGAGACCACCGGCCACCTCTCCTGCAGCCAAAGGGTGCAGACCAGGGCCCCCTGCCCCTGCCTACAGAGGACAAGGACAAGCGGAGCAGCAGCGAGAAGGCAGGTGTCGGCAGCAGGGGCAGGAGTGAAGGCTGTCGCTCCCCGGTGCCAGCTCCCCGGTTAGGCTTCCTCATCAGAGAAGCAAGCTGCTCCTAATGCGACTGCACTAGCTGCTGCCCGCCGAGCACAAAGTCCTGCCATCTTTATCTGTTTGCCTACAGGCGTCAAATACTCTCTGCCTGTCAATTCTTCCACAGTTTATTACCAAATTTCTAAAATATTACATTTTTTATTATATCCAAATTCACTTTATTGCATTTGACAATACAGATAATCACATACCATATGCTCTAATGTTTTGAAACCAATGCATGTTGACAGCAGGTTTTATTCATGATGCATAATTCTATCCAGGGCTGACAAAGGCGGTGCAGCACTGAGCCTGGTGTTACGGGTTTGTTGTTTGGGGGATCCTTTTTTCCATTTCCTTTTCTTCATTTTAACAACGGATTTACAAAACTAGGAGGAAAGATGCTCTGCTTTCAGCAGAAATAGGAAATTAGCTGAAAAGATGGGCTTATCAAAGAGATGTCTTCAAAATATTACTAGCGGGTGGGGGCTGGTTATTATAATTACTTGCATTTGGAACATGCTGCTGTTGGGGTTAGGGAAGCACGATGGCTCATCCGCGAGTGAGCTTTGCTGGGTTGGCACAGTGGGTGGCAGGGCCGGACCCCTGCTCCTGCACACCTTCCTACCTGGCTCTGAAACCAGCTCCTCTTCCCGAGGGAGCTGGTGGGAAGGGAAACGTGCGTGCGCCTGGTGTGTCCTGCCATGGCCAGGGGAGCGTCCCCACATCAAGGGGATGCCTGGGCAAACACTACCTAAAAGACTTTGAAAGCCACAGATTCTCTGAAACAACATGGCAACAGGGGAAAGCCCTGCAGCCATTGTTTCAAGCCCATTGATTTGAAAAAAGATGTGAAATTAAACACGTCTTTAAAAGCTTTCCCAAATGGGGTCATCTGTTCCCATCACTCTTTCCTGCCTCTCCTTGAAGCAAGGCTCATGAAAACCAGGAGCTGCCGCAGAATTGATGTGATGAGCTGGAGAAGCCCCTTGTCCCCTCCCCTGCCCGTGGCCCCCCCCCCCCCCCCAAGCAGCCGAGCTGAAGGGTCATCAGGACTGAGGGGATGCTCAGCCCCCCACCAAGCCGCCAGGAGAGGCAAAACCCCAGCAAACCCCAGGTGCCAACCACGGTGTTCAGGCCATAGATTCAACAGCTTGAAAGATGGCAATGCTGCGCAGACCAAACAGGATGCTACGTCTAAATTAAGCTGTAATGACCTGCTCTGAGGTCTTTATTAGCCAGGTAATGATCATTTAAGAGGAGGTTACTATCTTGAGCCAAGGGCACCTAATACCATTACTGAACTTGTTAAAACCTGCCAAGCAAGTCATTATTTCTAACATTATTTCTTTTTCTCTTAACACAGCTTTCTGCCTTTCCCTTTGTGGTGCTCGGCTGTAAATCACAGGAGGTGGCGATCACACAGACTGGTCGCCCTTCCCCGGGAGGCTGAGCTGAGCTCCTGCTCGCCACGAATGGGCTGCATACAAGACAAATACCCACCAAGAATAAAAAGCGTGCTTTGAAAAACTCAGACCTTAAAAGGCCCACGGAGAGAGGCCACAGAAGCACATAGTGGGCAGCGGTCTTCACAGCCCGGTGGCCTCAAAGAGCCAGTGGGCCTCTGGAAGTCGTTTGCAGCTGGCATCCGATGAGATGCCACTTGGCACCGCACGCGATGCACATGCTGCATGGATCAACAGCGTTTTGGCTGTGAAGAGAGGAGCCTGAACAACACTCCAGCCCTTACTGGTTTTGGGGCTGGTGAGAAAAACAGCAGCTTCGGAGCCCACGTGGGAGCTTGGGGCGAGCTCAGCTGCGGACAACAAGCCCGGTGAGAGGATGCTGCTCGGACTGACTGCTTCCCCGAGCCAGGAGCTGTCAGGTAGCGAGCTGCAGCGAGACCAAGGGCAGATCTACCCCGACTTGGAGAAGGACAGGACACTGAGACATCTTCTGACTTGCCTCCCTTGCCTCCTCCTGTCCTACCAACCCTTCATAGGCTCACCCAGGGAAAAGAAGAAAACTCAAGGCAAGCACGCAGCTCTCTGGGACTTTGCAAAAAACTCCACCGTGCGCTTGCACGCGTCTCAATCTGCTCAGCGAGCTCCAAGCAGGTCCTGCAGCTGGGTCTGTGCCACTCCCAGGGAATCATCCCCGGCGCAAAGAGAGCCAGTGGATCTGGCACCCGGATCCTGGTGACACCGGCTGGAAAGTAGTTGAGGTGGCTGCGCTTTACAGTAACCCAGCATGGACAATATTATGAATGACACCAGCAAGCTGCCAGCTCAGGAACTCATTACTGTCAAGGTACAACATGGCTGGCTGCCAGGCCCCCAGCTTTCACACTCGCTATGCCAGAACATCCACACACAATTTAATTGCATTATAATTTCAAAAGTGCTTTTCAAACTGGAAAAAGGCATTCACTGATTAACTAGCGAAGAGCAAAATTGTTTATGAAATTGAATACAAAAAGCTACAGAAATGTAATTGGGTTGTTCTAGCACCTAATTTTCAAGCCATTTTCCCACTTATTTAATCACGAGATACAAAAGGAACTAGTGAATTGACTTCATACTAATTAGATTACTCCCCGCGATACTCCGGGCCTATATTCCAACTGGTTGATAGTGCTGCTTTAAAATGAAACAAAAAATGTAGCAACAGCTTGTCTGGGGCCATAACACATTTGTTTCCCATCAACCGCCTCCTACCAAAGGGCCATAAAATCCAGGCCAAATTCCCCCTAACCTGCCACAGCTAGTCACCCAGAAAGCGCCAACCTTCCCGCAACGGAATGAGGAGTGTTTGCCAGACGATGGTGGCTGCTCCCTGGTGCCTGGTCGGGGTGGGGGGGACAGCCCTGCCCCCCCCAACGCCAAGTAATCACCCCAGGCGGGCGAGCCAGCACCCCAGGCTGACTCTGCCAGCAGAGAGCTCGCAGCTGCAACCAGGAGTGAAAATGCCGCAGACGGTGCAGGAGCTGGAGGGGCCACGCTGTCCTCCCCAGGGCCGCGCACGCCGTTCCCCGAGCAGGGAAGTGCCGTGAAGGGTGGCTCTGCCCTCGCTCACCGGTCGCTCCCACTGATGGTGCAGAACATTGGAAACACGCGGTGCCGGGCGCTGGGTCTGGCCGAGGGGCAGAACATCCCGTCTAAAGCCGCCACAGAACCAATGCCAAGAATATCCGAGCTGTTTTAAAAACGTGGTGCAAGGTCACCGACGGATAGAAAACATCACGAGATTTGCCAGCAGCAAAGCAAGGGAGTGATGCTGCACGCAGGGACCCAGCCCTGCCCGCTGCTCTCCAGGCTCCAGCCCGAGGAGTCGGGAGAGGTGGGGGCTGACACACGCGTGCACGAACCGCACCGTGCCCCGACTTCACGGACAGCCCCCAGGGTGGCCACACAACCCCCGGAATTTCAGCGAGGCTAGGAGCTCTGGACACAGTCTTTCATTTTAAATAATTAAATTAATAATTTGAATAACTGGAAACCTAAAATAATTAAATTAATAATTTAAATAATTGTAAATAGAAAATAATTCAATTAGTATTTTACGTAATTGTAAATGTTAAATAATTAATACAAATCCCTAAATTAAGATGAACGTTTTACAGAGTCTCTGGTTTACTACAGACGGGTATTTTGAAGATACACACACGCATGCTCCTTCACACCGTACACTTGCTGAAATTTCTTTAAAGCTGCCCGAGACCCACTCTGCACCTGATACAATCTGCTCTCAGCTTTTTCACTAAATTTAAATTTTATTAGGTGCAACACAATTGATTATATAATCAAATGTAGAATGTACATTATCAAGATATTGTAGCACTTCACAGGCCATTTAATCAGCATATCTGGGACTGTGCCAAAATGAATTAGCTTGCATTAAACTTCAAGTACACATTATTGGTTGTATTTGCCTCTATGTTTAAGCATGGACTCTTACAAAAGAAATTTGAAATCCTTCAATTATAGAAATAGATTATTAAAAAAATGGAAGTACACTTCCCCAGAGTTGTTCCTTCGGTGACCAAGAGCCCAGAAGAGCTCACTCCCTTCCCAAGAACCACTGACTGGCCACCAGAAGTTTTTAGTATTTATCAACTTTGCAAAAGTAGAGCATCAAACTGTGACGTGCCTTTGTATTTTGGGGATGCGGCTGGCAAAGCCAGAGACCTGTAACAGCACAAGGAATGGGGCGGCTTCCGTGTCAGTGCAGCAGGAGCTTGGCTTGTGGTGAAAGAGGAGGAAACTGGAGCACCCACAGTGCTGGGCACTTGCTGTGACCCTGCACAGGGCTCTGCACTCCCACCCACCCCACGTGCCAGCGGGACACACTGGAGCCCTGCCACCTTCTGCGCGTCTCTGAGAGAGGAAGATGCTGTCACCCCCCTCCCCAGCCCTGTGAAACGGAGCTGAAGGCAGAGCTCCTGCAGGTGGAGACCTCCCCCCCTTGCACCCTCCCTGCCCCGAAACCCTGCTGGTGGGCTCTGCACAGCACCGGGGCAGAGCACCCTCAACAGCATGCAGGAGCCCCTGGTCCCTAGAGGCACGCACAGCAGCTCCTCTTCCTCCTCTTCCTCCCAGCCGTGCCCACCGAGGAGGTGCCCCTAGGGGTCCCTGGGGTGGCCCCGAGTGAGGAGAGCCCTTCCCAACATGCCAGCCTGTGCTCCAGCTGCGGTGGGAAGGGCTCCCCAGGGTCGGGTGGAGGAAGGACACTGGGTGGCCCACCCACAGCGGGGGAATTTGCTGGTGCCTTGTGGGGAGGCTGGGAGGGCATACCCCAGCTTGCCCCCACCAAGGCCCATTTGCGCCACATGTCAGCAACGCTCTGATTTCAGGCTCCTTCACCCCATAAGCCACCAGTAAATCAGTGTCCCCCCACGTGGATGTACCTGGTGCCAGGGCCAAGGTTCATCACTGCCCTGGTAAGCCAGCGCCTGCCGAGCCTGGCAGCCCCACTCAGCCCCAGGGTCCTCAGAGCCGACGGGTCCCTCCAGACAAAAAAAAGCCATTTGCAAAAAGACAGGGATTTCTACTCGATTTGAGCAAGTGGAGGAAAAGTGCGACACAGCTCCGTGGCAAAGGACTGAAGCCAAAACCTGCCACCACCACTACTCCTCTCCAACGCACCAGCCAAACCCTGAACCTTCTCCTTGTTCCTGCCTCCAAAATTTAATTACCACCTCCAGAGAGTTCAGGGGCGCAGCAGCTGCCAGAGGCACCCCGAGAGAAATGACGTGTCTACAGAATTGACTTCGCAGGGGGAAATTTTTCAAGCAGCTGAGAGGCTGCGCTCAAGGTGACTCCTGCCTACCTGGTTACTGCAGCGGTGGTGTGACAGCTCAGGACTGCGGGGGGGACAGACCCACCGTGCAGGGCGGGTGCCCCCCCAAAACACATGCCGCTCCCGGGCTGAGTGGCTGCCAGCTGAGGTTACAAAGTCCTCCCCCCGAAACTACAGGGATGCAACGCAACGCGAAGGACACTTTCCTGTGAACATGTAGGCGTCTCTCCTCATTAACACACAAGCAGCAGCTAAGATAAATGGGAAGGTGAAAGGCCACGCGTTACCACGGGCATGCTTCCAACGCAGGCTATGGTGATGCTGCTGGCAGCTGCCGCTGCAGACCCTGGGCAGAGCACTCAGACAGGGCTGCGCGCCGGCCAAGGCATCCCCCTCCCCACTGGTCTTGCACTGGTGGGGGACAGGAGAGCCAACGTGAGCTTGGTGGAGCCCCAACACCACAGCCTGGCACAGCTCAGTGCTCCAACACAAAGCTCACGTGAACGAGTGTGCGAGGGCATGTTTCTACAGGCTATGCCTCGCGAAGGGACCCTCACTGCAGAAAAGTCCCAAGTCTACATTAATCTGCTTTTTCACAGCTGTGGTTTACCTGTTCTATTTGCATCTCACTTCCAGGTCAAATGCTATTGCACGTGAAAACAGATTAAATACTCGGTGACACACTTTCTTACAGGTCTGCAGCCTGCACGGATGTTTTACCCACCCTGGCTGCATCCCAGAGCGCTGCCAGCCCTGGCTGGGAAGGACAGCGTGGACTCCCTGTTGCCCTGCTGACTCTATACATCATAGCGGAAAGGAATAAAGAATTAGGCACCAAACAACAAAAAACTATTCAAGGAATTGAAATAAATACTGATTAGGGTCAAGGGAAATACCAGCAAAAATGAGAAGCTTAGCCTTAGGTTAAAACAATACTTTGAGCTGTGCAGTATGACCCCTCCAGGCTAGAGCTTCAGGCAACACACAACATTCCTGGACATTATTAATACCCTTGGCTAGGACTCCATCCCTGCTGCTCATGCACCGTATCAGTATTTGCCTAAGCAAACAACATATACTACTGTGAGAAAGAGTGTCTGGCTATGACAGATGCTTTGAATATATGCACCATTTGTTCCTCTGGATACACATGTAAAGAGCAAAGTATTTGCTCAGCTATTCCTGGAAACCAGCTCCCACCACCAAGGAGAGGTCAGCGCGCTGCAGTCTGGCTGAGGGGTGCAAGATGCAGCCTCAAACATCCCTGCAAATGCTGAAATACCCAGGCTTTCCTCCTCTGTGCATGGGTTAAAAACCAGAAGAAAGTTCAAATCCCTCTTGTGTGCCATGCCCAGGAAAGCCCTGATCAGAAGAAATAGAGGAGATGGGGGAAATTGCCCTTTTTTAATATAAGCTTGAGGTCTGCCTTTTTGTTCAAGACCACAGGCAAAGAGAGATAACATCAATTCCTTCAGTACATAAATACTTATCAGAGTAAGCAGGTTCAGGTTTAGCATGCACTTCAAGCAAATGATGAATTGCATTAAGATAATCACTTTCCTACATATATATTTAGAGTTGGTAAATGGGGGAAAAGCCCTCATCAATTACATTAACGCCATTTAGAAACGCGTATCAGCTTTTACTTGACAACCTGAGAATCGCCTGCAGATTAAACTGATAGGGACTCGTCCCAAAGGCACCTTAAATGTATATGGAAGTGCTGGGCGGCGATGCAGAGGGTGGCTTGCCTTCCCGAGCACACCGAGTGCCGATGCACCGCTCCGCCGCGCCGAAAGCACAGAAGCAGCGGCAGCTCTGCGGGGCCACCGGCTGCCCAGAGCCCAGGCGCACGCAAATACAGCTGAACCAGCAGTGTGAGCAGCGGCTGCGGAGCAGGCAGGGCTGCTCCTCGGGACTCACATGAACAATGCTCACCTGTTTACTCCTCTGAGCACCGGCAACCTTATTTTTCCCCTTTTCTTTTTTCCCCGGCAACGCCTGTTTCAAAGGGAGACAGACTCCTCTGAAAGGGCCCTTTATTGCAGAAAGCCAGGCTTTGATTTCAGTGGCATTACACTTTTTTTTTTAAAGACGCTATATAAAGAAGAAATCTTCAATCACCATATACAGACTCTTGACTTTCCCAGTAAGCCAGATGCAATCTGCTGTGGAAACGCACAGTTTAGAAGCAGAAGGTAGGCGAGCAAAGGGCTGTAACAAGCACCCTACATCTGAAAGAAAACAAAAGTCATGTAATAAGGCCCTCCAAAAGAACCGACAAATTAATAAAAATATTACACAGCACATGCACTCACAGAATTAAACCCCTGTATGTTCCCTGAGGCTGGAAAACGTACTCATCTGCCAAGCCAATGCAGCCTGAACACCACTTCATTTGGGGGGTTTTGTTGGTTTTGTTCCTTTGGTTTTTTTAAGACCATTACAAACCAAAGGATGCTTCTAGAAGCATCTGATGCTGCATGCGCCTGAGACCCCTCTTGGGCTTCCTTAACCAGAGGCAGAGCACTGCGTGAGTCTTTATACCCATCAAAACTTGTGGATGTGATGCCTTTGCCAGCACTGTGCCCACCTCCCTGTGGGGACCCCGACCCTGGCGAGCAGCCCCTGGACCCTTCCAGCCCCTCCAGCTGTCCCCTGGCCTCGCAGGACCCTTCCTGCACACCCCAAAGGGGTCTTCAGAAGAGCGCACGCTCCCTGCCCCTGTCCCTGCTCGGCTGGCAGGTATTTCTGCAAGCTCGCTGCACACCGGGCCCACTTCTCATCCCTCCTGCTGCTGTTCGGGGTAGTAACGTCTTGCAAGGAGGGTCTCTTAATAAGCGTTACCTAATGCAGCGCAGGGTCCCAGCCACGCAGTGCTGGTGGCCATCGCAGCGTCTCCTCATTAACACCACAGTCACTCCCAGCCCCAGCATCCATTGGCAGCTCCATGCTCCTCTTCGGAAACGGGGCAATCAGCTTTGTTTTTACAATAGTAGTTCCAGAGAGTCAGGAGTCATCAGATTTTACATATGTCCAGGGGCAAAGGCTGACAGCAGCCATTAAATATATATATATACACACACAAATTTTTAATATGGCACATACTTTTATATGGCAGACACACCCTGCCATCTGTTCACACAGAAAACCCGAAGCCAGTTCCAAGATGCTAAGGGAAGCTCAGTTCACACACAGAGCAAAACTGGTTTTATGTCTCTGCCTGCTCTCTCTCTTGCCTCCCGTGCTCCCTGTCCACGCACAGACAGGGAATTGCACCTCGGAGGAACCAAGCGTGAGGCTCCAGGCGCCGGCGGGTGCAGGCGCTGTGTGAGCAGCAGCCGCACATGTCCTGTGTGCCCGCAATCACATCCCAGTGACCTGACACCGGCCCAGCACCGGCACCTCTGCTGAACCCGCTCTGCACCATGAGATCGCGGCCGCATTTGCTTTTCCAGCTGTCGGAAAGCGCATGGACAGGGCTGGTACCCATCGCCTCAGCCGGGCTGGAGCAGAGGAGCTAATCCATTTACCGGAATTGTTTGTTGATATTACCAATCTCCCATTGAAATGACCAGAGTAAACCTAACATATCTTAATCATTTTTTTCCACTGTTGGAAGCCAAGCATGAAAAAAAAAAAAAAAAAGCCAAGCGCGTATTTTGGGAGCCCTGTTGGAAAGATCCCATTGTTCTCTGCCACATCAATAAAAGCAGTTTTGCTGTTTGATAGTATAAAGTGTTCAAGAAGCGAACGCAACAAAGGAGCAGCATCACCCTGGGAAACAAAACTTTTAATAGGGACCACACAGAGCTGAACAGCTCTATAAAATGGATCTGCTGGTAATGGAAAAGGAAAACAAGACTCAGACAGGCGCAAAATCCAGAGCCCTTTGTTAATAATCACATCTATAATTCTGGTATGCTTTCTAGCATTCCTCAGATACAGTGGATGCTTTCCTTCCTCTGCAGCTGCTTTTCGAGACCACGCATAGATGGATGAGGCAAAAAAGACATACTTTCTTTGCTGAGCCTCGGACCTCAAATAACCACGATACTGCCACCACCGAGCGCCTTAATGCTGTCTCCCCACCTCCCCTGGCAGCCCGCTCAGGGCAGCTACAGCCAAGTCACTCCCTGCTGTGACAGTTCCCTCCAAGTTTGCTCCCCTCCATCTCCCCCCACCCTGATTCGAGTGCAAGCCCCTTCCCCAGGACGGCTGCTCTGCTGAGCCCTGGGATGCTGGGGAATCGTGCTGGAGGACGGGCCAGCTGAACACCTACGGACCGATGGGTTTCTGCCAGAGCTCCCCCGAGAAGAGCAAGCCATGCTGCTTTTTCATCTGCCACCTTCAGAGATGACCTTCTCCAGCAGCCTCCCTCCTGTTCAAATTCATCCCAGCCCAGATCCCAGGTGCATACGCCCAGCAGTGCTTTATTAAAAGCTTTCTTCTCCTCCTTGCATTTTTGGTGACATTGTTTTATGGATTTCCCCACATGCTCAACCTTTGTTCAAACCGTTGGGGAAAACGCTGAAATCTTCATGCTTAAAAACAAAAGCGCCACAAACAGCAGTCAGAGGCAAAGGAAAAGGTGAAGTAATTATACACTCCAGAGCGTTCCCTGAGGTGCTTTCACAGCCTGGGTGCTACCGGCCCAGACCCCAAGCTGCTGGCTGCTGCACCCCCCTGCCCGTTCCTGCCCAGCCCAGCAGCCTCCCTGCTCACCCACAGTGCGACAAGCCCAGGGTCCCTGCAGAGCCCGAGGGCCACGGACGCAGCGTGCCTGAACGGCAGCGTGCCCCTCCGGCACCAGCAGCGCTGCTGGCCTGGACGCTGTGCCCAAAACCAGGGCTGGTGGTGGGTGGGTGGGGGGGCACTCCCGGTACTGTCATGAAGGCAGAGCAGTTCGGATTAGAATACCCTTTGCTTCCCGGTTTTCAAAACAGACAAAGAAATTGCCTTTGGAGAAGCGGTGTTTATGCGATGACCTTTTCCTATTGTGTCTGCAGGCACTCGAGAACAAAGCTGTGGCAGAATCTCACTGCAACTTCTGGGTGATGGGAAACGCACCATTTAATCGCTGCTGTGGAAGCTGGGGAGTCAGTTCAGGGTCTTAGCGCTTTTTCGTGGGCGTTATTTTACTGGGATGCTCAACTAGTGCTGAGGACAGAAACCACCGCAGTGGCTCAGCCTGACACCCCGTCTGACTCGCACACGCTGTTTCCAGCAACCGGCTCAGCACGTCTGCAGCACTCTGAGCTTTTAAGTGCTGCTCCTGGGCTTCTCAGCTAGTTCAAGTCACATTTTGTAAAGGGTGAAGCAATGTACGGAGGTCTGCAGGCACCCACGGGGAGCAGCAACCGCTCACGATGCAGCTAAAACACAGAGAAATGCACAGGCCAGGTTTCACGCAGACAAGTCCCCTCCGCAGATTTACACTTGCTCAAGGATTTGCTGTGTCAGAGCAGGGCACTGCCAGGACAAGGGCTTCTTTGGACTGAGTGCTCATCGCTTCCAGCTCTTGGAGCCCCAGCAGCATGTGGCCACCAGGCCCAGAAAGCCCCTTCTGCAAACGCTCCCCGTGAGCCCACAGCCATGTGCCAACCTGAGAGACAACCAGGAGTTCTTGGGGTGCAGTGCACACGAAGCTGCCTGTCTCACTAACGAAGTAAGGGCTGGCCGCTCCCAGAAGACCATGGCACGGGAGAGGTGGGGAGCCCCAGAGGAGCCTGTCCCCATCCCTGGGGGAGACGGGAGCAGAGGGACCAGAGGATGGAGCTGCCAGTCCCCACCTTGTTGATCCACTCACCTCCCTGGGCAAGCCCCTGCTCCGCGGGACCTTCCCTTCCCGACCCAGAGAGCGAGGGCTGTGATGCGCAAAGCTCTCGGGATGAAAGGACCTACAGTATATACGGAGGGAAAAAAAGAAAACCCAACAAACTAAGGAAAGACTTGCAGCTCTGCGAGGCACTGTACAAAAGCCTTATTGCCAGTCAACGGGAACAGACTATTTATAGCTGAGGATCATTAACTGTATTAAAAAAGTTTGATGTTCTCTAACAATCTATGTCATTTTAAAACGCTGGCCTTCCCCCTGACGGCCGGCTGATAACCGGAGCGGCAGTGCTGAATAGAGGTAATTATACGCCAGTTCAATAGGCTGAGCCTGCAACTGCGCCGAGCCCCGCTCTGAATGCAAGCGTGTCCTTTCCCCAGGGCTCTTATTTAAATATTATGCCAGCTCCACAGCCTACTACGGGAAGAATACTGCCACATATACTCTCATAAAACTGCATAATTATGAATAATGCCTTGGTTTTTAACAAAATAAATCACCACACACCAAGAAAGTGCTTAGTCCAACCTAGGGCTGGAAGAGATTAAAATGCCAAGTGAAGTGAAGCATCCATCCCTTCTGAAACACTGACGCTCATCGCTATTTGCTTCCATTGGCCACACGGGCTACCTGGCTGTGGAGTAAGGGCAGGGCCACCAAAGCACCTGAGCCCACCACTGTCAGAGGGAGGACCTGGACCAGAGGTGCTGAGCATCACCTGGAACAGCAGTTCCTGGGCTCTGTTATCAACCCCCAGACAGGCCAGTCCAGCCCTGATCAAGACATTAACAATGACGCACGCTCCAGTCTCTTCCAGCTCAAAGTTTATCAGCTTGTAAGAAACATACAAGCGAGAAACCACAGATAATGTGGTGCCGATTGTTATCGCCAAGAATATAAAGCTCTTGTGATATGACACATCGAACATATGATTTTAAAGACTGAATGTTTTGATCCACTCCATGATGCCACTACTGTTTCAGCTGGGTGAGGCTGACACCTGCCTGACACCACGTCCCAGCACGCTTCACCCTTTGCCAGAGAGCGCAGGACTTGGCTGCAATGCAGCCGCGGCGGTGGTTTTGGCACAGCTCCCGCTCCAGCCAGGTGCACCCCAGGCAAGCTGCAAAAGCACCTCCTTCAGTGGGCTGCGCGGCCAAGGGAACCAGCATAAAGCAAAGTTATCGATTGTTCTGATTATTTCAGCACCTACCAAGCCCAGCTGATGCTATCTCCATCCAGCCAGATCCCACCTAATCCCATGAGCCGCCCCCAGCCTCGTCAATCCCGGCGCTCGGTGAGGCTGCAGGAACGCACCCACCCGGCACAGCCGGCAGCAGTGGCTCCCTCGCTAGGGAAGGGAACGTTTCACCATCACCAGCCTGAACCTGGCCAGATCCACCAGCAATGGGAAACAGTTACCATCCCGATGCTGGCTGGCAGCTGGTGCAAGGGAAGCCGGGTTTTACACGGGTGTCACACGTCACACCCAGGGAAGGCAGCGGTGGCCTCGCCAGAAGCCGGAGTGGGCAGGGAGGCTGTCTAATGGCAGCACACGGGTCCCTCACCGCCCAGTCACCCTCTCCTTTGCAGGGAGGGCAGGTCGTGGCAAAGTGGGATGTTGCTGGAGGCTCCCCGCCTGGCTGTGCTCCATCTGGGGAAGATGAAAAGTGGTCTTCGGTCTCTTGGCCATCACTCTAGCATCCCATGCTGGCACCAGCTTCACAGCACCATTTTGGAAGATGAAAAGCAAAGGCCAATGGTCCCTTGCTTTCAATGGAGATCACCTCTTCCACCTGAGCATCACAGTGCTTCTCCTCATTCAGCACAGCCTGGCCCCTGCGCGCTGTTAAAACCCTCTGAGGAGCAGTTGACAAAAGGTGAGCACATCACTATCAGTCATGGAGCGAGGCGCAGCTGAGGTTTGCCACAGGCACTGAATGAACCAGGAGCAACACTGATGCCAGCCCCTCGCACAAGCTCCCCTTTAGCTGGCCGATGCAGCTCAGCAAAGAGGGCATGAAGGACTTGGCATGAGGCATCACACAGCAACTCATTAACTGGCTGCATATTGACTTCAAAACGCCTGAACTCTGCCACCAGGAACTCCTGGCTCCTGCACAGGTGGGCCACAAAAACACCTGGAAGCCACCAGCCAGGCTGAGCTCAGAAGCCAGCTCCCAGCACACCAAGCCCAAGAGCTGGTACAGAACAATGCTCCCTGCCCCCAGACACGGGCACAAGTTTTACGCTTTGATCTGTACTGTGTCTTTGGCTGAAAAAACCCTGAGATTCCCCCACCAAAAGGCAGCAGAGACAGTTTACAGACACACCAGGAGACCGGCTGACGGCAGCGGGCAGACCACCAGCACGGGGGGCTGGTAAGGTAAGAGTATAAACAGGAGCTTCACAGCAGAGAACCCACCGGCGTCGGCACCATCCCAGCCCCGGGCTTGATGGGCTCTTCACTGAGCGATTCTGTATTTTCCTAGCGAGAGGCCAAACACGCCGGAACGCTCTGTGAACCATACATTTACTCTGAGAGCAGCCAGTCTAATTGCCCTGCCAAGCCTCTCGGTGTTTTTAAGCACCTTCCCTTTAAACTCTCAATAATAAGCGCTCACTTTCCAAATACTCCCCACTGCTCTTGTTTCTCGAGTTGCCATCGCTACAGAGCGCTGTTCACGGGTCCCTCCAGCCTGGTACAGCTTCATCAGGGCCCAGCTCCCCAAGGAGGAGGAGGAGGAGGGAGCAGGAGGCTGGAAATGGCTGATCCCAGCGGGGAAGGGGCACACCGGCTCTTGCTGCCCTGCCCGAGGACCTCGCCAAGCCCCACGCCTGCTCCACGGGGTTTCTCGGAACATGTTTCGTGGCAGACCCTCCATCCCCGCTCCCCGTGCAGGGTGAGTTTCCAACCCATCACCACAGCTGTCCTGCAGCTCCTGCCTCACCACGCTGCTCTCTCCAGATAAACATGGTGCTTTTTAAAATTATCTTTTGCCCACAAGCGAGACACACACAAAAGCAGCCTTTCTGCTAGTCAATAATGGAAACTTTCAATAGATCAGGAACAGAGATATTTTCAGCATGTTTCAAATCAAGTTCAGAAAGGCAGCTGGGGAAAGGAGAAAACGTTCAGATATTTGGAGGTTTTCTAGCATTTTGGTAATTTTTCCATCTTCAGTGCAAGGATAAAAGGTTTGGGTGGTGTTTTTTAAATAAATTGCAACCTTAAGTTCTGCATTTTTTTCCCCTCTCCGGAAAACTTTCCCCCAAAGAAGAATTAAGTCTGACCAGGAAATGCAGGGAAGTTGCTGTTACCTGTTATTTGGGGGTCAGCACTTTCTTCATTTCCACACGTGCACCAAACACACCTACTCTGGCTACCTAGATCCTCTGACTGGAAAGAACTCAAAACTCTCAGAAAAAAAAAAAAAGAAAAAAAGAAAAAAATAATGTAAATGAATGCAAAAATATAAAGAGAATTAACCAAACGGGCAGCCAGGGTGTGCAAGGCTGCCACCAGCCCCTCGCAACCAGCAGAACGGCTCCACACCGCACAGGACCCCTGAGACCGGGACTGGCGGCAGCTCAGGACGCGGCAGCAACACGAGAGAATGGAGGGGCTTGCTCTGCCGGGTGGCTCCGTCCTGTCCCTGCGGCTGGGTCATCCTGCCTGGGCTCCCGATGCGGCTGCGAGGGACACCCTGTCCTTTTGCTCACTGGCAACAACACCCCGCGCCCCACCGAAGTCTCCTGCTCGGTGCCTAAGACTTTGCAGGGGCTAATTTGATGCTTAAGGCCAGCATTAGCAATGCCTGTCTCTCAACTAATCAGCAGGCAATTAGCTGGAAGAATTCAGAATGAAGCTTCAGATGAAGAGTAAACCTTCAGCCACTGAATTCCATCCTCAAATAATGAGACTTCATTTTAATTTCACAGTGATGATATTGCACAGCATCCCCTCCCCTTATTTACCTCCAGGAAGTAACATAAGTATTAAAAAAATATATATATATCCAGCAACCAACTTTCAACTATTCCTATATATCATTCGTCATTTAATTTGAGAATTAAGCTCCATTAATGGATGCAAACTATCATTTTGAGCAGGCAGGCAGTGTTAATATTTGAATAAGCTAACAACAACAACAAAACATAGAGGACTAATACATGCACGGTCATTCTTTCCAACAGGAAGGATTCAGTTTTAATTTTCACAGAATATTAAAACAAATTTAATTAGATTACACTAGTGCTTCCCTAAGTAGTGCTTGCAAGGGGAACTCCATTGTGCAGAAATACACTCCACAGTAGAAGAGAAAAACTTGCCAGTTAAGTAGCTTAATCACTGAAGAGCTTTGAGGTGGCTCCTTTTTTTTTTTTTTCATTGTAGCCTTCTCACACTTTGCAAAGAGGTTGTCAGAGATGTTTAGTCATAATCATTTCTCTGGAAAATGAAAAGTGAGCTTGACAAACAGGAGTGAGATCAGAAAAGAAAAGAGAAGAAAAAAACCTGTCAATATGTGAAAGACATCCTGTTCCTTCCGAGTGACCCAAAACACCAAGGTTTGCTACTTTAAAAAATAAAAAAGGGAACAATCTCTGAGGAACAGCTTGTATGTGGCAGAGACCAGCACTGCCTCCATTGGGTTTTCCTTTAATAGCTAATGAAACTGCTCATGCGCTTTTGCTATGAAGGAGAATTTAAAAACAAAACAAGAAAAGCAAAGAAGGTTAGATATGTAGATATAGCATCACCCTTACGTAAGCCCACATCTGTCATGAAGGTCAGAGCTCCAACAGCAGTGATGCTCAACACTGCGCAAGACGGATCAGCTCAGCCGCACAGAACATTGCTCCAAGACATCTCCTCCTCGTTTTATCCTGACGAACTTAGGGCTATGCCTCACTCAGCCCTCTCTCCCTGGGTGCTCTGCAGCTTTTACTCAAGTCAAAGGCAAGCGGGCAACTCGGCACATACAAAACCCCGGACCCACGCGTGACCTTGTTACATCTCGCCCTGATGGAGCCCACAGTCCTGGATTTGGCCTGCCTGGGCAGTGCCCTGCTGCGCCAGCAGGGTCTGAACGTCTTCTCACGCAAGGATGCCTCGGGGAGTTGGGCCCTGTACCAGGCACGGTGCCCATTTCAGGGAAAACTGAGATCCCACCCAGCCTCCTTGCTACATCATACAGGACTATCAGGAAAACAGTTTAAAAATAATCTCTATTTTCATGTGTTCTAATTGCAATTAACAAAAACCTCACCAGGACTGTGCAGGGGGAAAGCAACTAAACAAAATCTTGTGTTGACAGTCGTGCGATGACAGATGTAGTTACCAAATGCACACAGCGATGAGAAATCTGTCCTCTCCTGCGCACCCCCCACCACAGCAAGCCTTTGCTATATATATATATGTAGCAGAAGCTATATAACAACAGGGAGTCAGGGCAAAACCCAAAAATCATTCTGCCAACTACACTCACACAGCTGCTCCTCTAATATTGCTTCTGCTGCCCAAGGCTGCTGCGGGACAAGGCGAGCGGCATGAGGCACTGCCCTGCGTCAAGCCCACCTGCGCGGGGCCTGTCCCCTCCCGGCGTGGGCAGGTGACGTGCAACGTCCCGCACGCTGAGAGCACAGAGGTGAAAGAAGTGGGAGGCTGGTCCTGTGCTGAGCAACGGGACAGAGAATATAAAGACATACACCAAGGAGGATGGAAATCCAGGATGCAGAGCTTCAGCTCCCAAGAGCAGCTTCTGGGATATGTGGAACAAGAGGGTCTTTCCTCCCTCGGGAAGCCGCCCGCGAGGCGCAGCATCACACTCACCCAGGGCAGGAGCGGGGATTCACTCCCGGTGCTGCTGCACACCTCTATCATGGCGCTGTGCGTGTCTCCGCAGGCGTCCCAGCCCTCTCTGGCTCTGTACAGGATGTAGATTATTGAATCCCTGCAGTTCTGAGAACGAAGGCGCCTTCACACGTAAGCGTCCTGAGTTTAACGCTTAAGTTTTCAAACACAATTAAGAAAAGCTATGAAAACTGCCAACCAACTTGGCAAGCGGAGCGAAGTGATGAGGAGAAGGACCTAGCCCTCGGTCTGCTGAAAACACATCCCTTTTCAGTGCCTCAAGTTGAGCATCTCTAAAAAATCACACACGACTCCCGCAAAGCCCCGGCCGCCAGCTGCTCCGCGGCGCTGCCAGCGCGGTGGCTGCCGCAGGGAGGGCTGCTCCTGCCCGCGGCCATGCCAGCCCCGTGGCACCTGGGCGGCAGGCTGCCAGCAGCAGGGACAACAGCTCTGCGGGACGGGGCCAAAACCATGAGACAGCCCCAAACGGCTGCGTTTACCTCTGGTTAAAATAAAATAATGCTGCAGCCTGTCCGACAGCCGGGTCTTTTGGCAGCAGCGGCAGCCAGGGCAGCACCGGTGCGCTGGACCACAGGCAATCGGTGCCACGGGCAGGGGGACCCGGGCAGAACTGGGACCAGAGTTGGGCACGTGCCAAAGTTGGCCACGGGTGACACAGCAGCAGGTCCAGCTCTATGGGTCGGGTACAGACTGCCCCAAATAAAGTGCACCCCCCCCCATCATACATACTTGTGACCAGTGGCTTTTTAAATATATTTTCCTTCCTTTATCTTTTATTTTTTTCCCCCTCTCTTGCCACTTTTTACTCAACCGGGCCCCGTGTTTACAGCTCACTACACCACAAATCCTTATTTCATGTCACCCACTGGCCCAAGCTGTCCCCACTCACTGTTTCTCCTAGACAAGTTAATAAGATGGAAGGCTCCCGGGAGGCCTCGAGCCAGCGAACATTATCACTTGGAAGCAAGGCAGAAATACTGACACATCGGAAATGACTTCAAGCCTATTAATTACCCTTTCTTCTCTGGCAGATCTTTGAGAGAGAGCTTGACAAATTGAAAGGCAGGAGAGATCATCCTTCCCTGCCCCAGAAAGAGCCCCCAGCCACATCAACAAAAGCAAAACACCCCCCCACACACACACCTCCCCCCCTTTGTTTTCTTATCAATTAATTCATAAAAAATTAGCTGAAGCAGAGGCTGTCCGTCAGCGACAGATCTGCCCTTTCTCTTTGTGCTGCGGTCTCGCAGGGAGCGGAGCAGCAGGACGCTGTGCCCACGCAGCCCCGCGGCCAGCGGGAGAGGCTCTGGTTGGGATGGTGCCGGCTGGGGGCATTGGCACGGCTCTCCCACCCACCGCGGCACAGGGAGCATCAGCTGCTGCGCCGGGAAGGCAGCTCCGAGTTTGGAGCTTCCCATCACCAAATGTCAATAATCTCTATTAATACGATCAGACTCGGTACCCCGATGCACTGTAAAACCTTAGTGAATACCCCTCAGCCCATTCTTCCCCTCCCTCAAAATGTATTTTAAAATCCTTGCTGGCATAATTGATCCTAATTATTATAAGTATTAGATATTAAATGCTTTCCTACATGCAATGTGGGCTTCAACTACGGGCTTTCAGCAAAGTCTATTGTATAAATAAATGACTGGATTTCTTATTCAAGTGCTTCAGATCTGACAGTATTAATTTTGATGCAAAGTAGCCATGCAAGTCTAGATAAAGTCACTACCTTCCACTACAGCTTTATTTTTAAGGTGATTTTCATAATTTCTGGTTTAAAAGAACCTCTGGAAAATAACTCGAACAAAAATCTTCAAGTCATTACCTAGAAAACTATCATTAAATCATTTGTTCATTTTTTATTAGTATCATTGTAATTAAAGAGAATCATATTTCAAAAATATATCTTCAACAGCACTTATCAAAACCCATCCCTGCAGCCTATCAATTAGTATTACAATAACCTCGCTCCCTTGTTGCCTTTGCTATTAGCATTTTGATTGAATGTCTGTTGAAAAGTGACTGGTAACAGAAGATTGTGTTCAGAAAGTAATGTTTCTTTATTCGCTTTCATTGAAGCTTGTCTAGTTGTCTCCAGTTCCTACTCAAAAGAGACAAGACAGTTCCAAAAGCAGTAATTTTGATGCGGGATTATTTTTTTTTCTTCTCTGCAAGGTGAGATAGATTGGGTTAGGCTGGACATAAATGCTATTAAGTCACTTGACAGCAGATTTGGGGTCTGCTGTGGGCTCTCACCCGAACACCTCCAACACGCACAAGCTACCAGAGAGGTGCCATGGCCACACTGGTGATCAGCGTGTTCCCACTAAGCTGGGGGAACACACACCACAGGCCTTTGCAAATGACCTTTCACCAGATTCAGTAATAATAATTAATAATGCACGAACTACTTGGCTAAGTTTTTGGCTACGTTTGTACTGACAGCATGGAATGTAAAAGGCGCCCATTTATCACATAACCCTTTGCACTTTGGGAATGTATCACCGCAACTCAGAGAGAGTTAAGTTTGCCAGCCGCAATAAAGCCTCTAACGAAGGACAGATCTGTAACTAACGTCATTACGGAGGGGAAATGGATGCATTCAGCAAGTACCATGAATTATAAAGACAAGAGTTCATTAAATCTACTATATTAAAATAAAAATGACCTGCCATGTCAGACAGTTCTATTTACTGATATTCCCAGTGCTGATGCCTTCCCCCTGATAAATCACATTCAGCAGGCACAACCAACAGCTATCCAAAAACGTTTCAATTACTTGGACGTGCTGGAAAGTCGCAAGCAACACTGGGTCACCCTATAGAAACACCCCCCCCCCCCCCAAGGTTCGCCTTTATGGCTCTGAGGGAAAAACAAACCGACCCCACCGCTGCGTCACCCTCCGCCTCCAGCGCGCAGCGACAGTCAATCAGACTAATAAGCAATTTAGCAGGGAGGAAAGAAAGGGAAACGTTCGGCAACCAGGGGCATCGCTAGGACAGGGCCGGCACCAACCCCTGCTAAAACTCCCGCCCCTGCAAGAGCACAGCGTGCCCCACACCAGGACACATGCAAGGCAGTGGTGGGGGTCCCTGCCGTGCCCAGGGTGTGCATGGCACTGGCTGGGCTGGGTGCAGAGAGGATCCCTAGCTGCAGGAGGCAAAGCCCAGTCCCACTGGGCTTCCTCCCTCCCCTTCCTCAGCCTCCTGCATCCCACCTGCCGCCCAGCCCAGCTCCCCGCGCTGCTCGGGGAGGCTTTCCCAAGCCCCTCTCCTCCTCCGCAGCTCTCGTCTCCGCTGGCAGCCAGCCAGCAGTGCGTAATGCTGCCAGGTAGCAATTTCATTTTTAAAATGCTCTTATCAAAGATTTAAGGTGAAAGATAAGAAAAGCATACAAAATCATCATAAAGGAAACATTGTATAAGGCATAGTATTTTACAAATCAAAACAGTTATCAAAATGAAAAGGTATGAATATAAAAACAAATGGAGCCAGTGCTGTGAGAGGAGGGGAGGGAGCGCGCTGGATTTGGGAGACATTGATCAGATTTCAGGTTTTCTTGGCAAGTCTCAAAGCCTGTGAAGAACGGGAGCAGCACCACTTTCACTGTCATTTTAAAACAGAAATAAAATACCGGTACATTTATATATGAGCTTGTACACCCACATATCTATACGCAAACACACGCTTATTATATGCCTTTTCATATAGATAGATCCATAAATATAGATACATATTTTTCATACCATTACCCACGGCTGTTGGGTGCTTTTATCAAAGTCATCTGACCTGGAAAGCATCTGTTGTTAATACCAGTGTTTTATTATTTATCAAATCCATTTCTTCATAGAATGACTAATTTCATATCCACAGCTGCTCCCATCTTCCCTCCGCAGCTGCTCCTTCCCTGAGCAGCCAGGCAGGTTATCAGTCCACCTCCACCTCCCACCACCCTTGTGCTGCTTCCGAACCTTGCTGGAGCCCCGGGCTGGGTACGGAACAGCACGCTGCGCTCCTGCCCTGCGAGGGACGGGGCGAAATCCAGCCAAACAGCCAGGAAAAAACCTGTGCCACACTGCCGGCAGCAGGGGAATGGGCTGCTGATTCACAAGAAAACAAATCCCCCACTTCTATAATCTGATTTTTTTGTTTTCCTGCAATTACATCCAGAGACTGGAGAAAAACAAGTGTGTTTACTTCTTTATTAGTTTGCTTGGCGGGTGAGGAGGAACGGAGCTGCTGAACAGGCTTGCACCACGCTGCTGAGCCCCATGCCTGGCCCTGCCGGCGCCCAGGGGACCGATGTGGGGCGAGGTGCCCCCCTGCATGGCTGCAGCGCCTCTGCCAACAGCCGGCTCTGCCGCGGGACGGAGCTCGCCAGCCGCAGGGAAGCACGTCCCCGCTGCAGGGACAGGCTGGCACTGGGAACCGAGCTCGAAAGGCAGGGCAACCGGCTGGCAGGGACAGAGATTGGCAAAAGCCAAACCCGCCTCTCATACCTCCACGGGATTTTAGCTCATCCGAACATCCTGTGAGCCGACAGGGGAGTTGCCACAATGATGCTCAAAGCGTATTCTCTTGCCAGGCTTCCCCCTACGGATCCTGCCCTAATTTTGAGTGTGCTGTTGAACACGTGTGTTCATGTGTAACTCGTGCAATGGATGAGGAGAATGGTTTCCATTGTCAGAGCCTTGCTGCCACTGAAGTCAACCACACAACTCTCAAAGGACTTCTGCTGGGGCTGGTGACGGTCCAACCAAGAGTAAATATGGAGAGACGGGGCTGCGGCCAAAGCGCGAGCCACAGAATCAGACCCCGATCCACGCTCGGCACCGATGGGGGCTGCGGGGTCACTCCACCACCCTGCACCCCTGATCCCTGCACCTTACTGGCTCCCCTGGGACAGACATGCCCGCAAAGAGGTTCAAAATCACTCACAGGAGGCTCTGCAGGGTTAGTGGTATCGTACCTGTTCGCTCCTGGTCTTCTTCTGAAGGAAGGAATTAAGGAAGCTGTTTGCATTGACAGATGTTTTAAAATGGGAGAACGATTTGTGAATTATGACACTAGTTGAAGGTACTCTTTCTGGTCCAGAAAACACTCAATAAATTAAAAAGAAAAACCCCCAAACCCCAAAACCCAAATCCGCCGACCTGCAGTTTTGTGAGAGAAGCTGTTTTCCAAATTACTTATTCTATCAGATCCAGCAAAAAAAGGCCAGATGTTTACTTCAGCTTATATATACAAAAAAACATACAGAATAAGCAAAATCACTCCTTGCCAGTACATATTAATCAACCTAATTAAAGAAATCTTCAGTCAGAACTTATTATTCTGGGAAAAGTGCGATCGCAGGTAAGAGGGCACTGATGCGAAGGGCACAGGCGCTGTGTGGCACAAGCCCCCAGCATCGCTCCACGTGCCCCCGCGCCTGCCAGCACAAACTCCACGTCCCACCGCACCGGGGGGAGCTCAGTGGGTCTCACCTGGTGGGGGGAAAGCAGGGGAAGCTGGAATGGTGGATGAATTGCTCTTTTTAGAGATGTTTTGTTCTTGCCTTGCTGCTGGTGGGGAAGGCAGCTACGGACATCAATCCTCGCCCTTCCAGCCCTGGGTTGGGAAAGAGCCAGGAAAGCACCGGTCAAAGCCAAGCTCGCGTGCAGCCCAGCGACCGGTGCCATTCCTTACCAACGATGTGGGAGCCGAGCGCGTACTGGCAGCGCGTACCAGCAGCGGGAGCCGGGGCGCTCTGTCTTGGGCTCACCAAAGCCTGCAGGCACAGGACAGTTCACAGCACCAAGGTGTTTGCCCTCACAGCTTCCAGGGCAGGCTCGGCTCACTGCGCGTCAGGGCTTCCGACTGCCTCGGTGGTGGAAGAGCCCCTGAAACGCAGGATATGTGGACGCAGCTGAGCCTTCCCCAAGAGCCGCCAATGCTGCAGGGCTCCGTGCAAGGACTGGCAGGACCCAAACCCTCTGTGTGTCTCTGGCCACCACCTGCAAGCCACCACGGTGACACAGGGCAGGGACACGGCCTCCCGCCAGCTGGGGAGCCAGCAGATATGCCGGGGCTGCAGAGAACTGTGATGACCCGCACCTTCTCCCACTCGCGGAAGTCAGCACCGAACACCTGCAGAGCTCTGCCCCGGCACAGCAGAAAACCAGAGCCATCACCAGAGGAAATCAGAGAAAGCAAGGGACTTTCTTAGCCCACTCTCCAAGAATATCCTCCACTGTGAAATCTGGGGCAGCCTGCCATGCAAAACCACCACCCACACCGCCACTGCCCCCTCCCGCACACCCGGCCAGCCCTGCAAGTGCGAGGTGGCTGCCGTGGGATACCGGGCTCATGGGCACCGCGAGCCCTGGGCTCAGAGCCACCGTGCCGCTGGCCCCACGGCCACCCAAACTCAGCAGAAGAGGATCACCGGGGTGCTGGGGATGGAGCTGGGAATGCTCCAGGGAGCGAGACAGTGAGGGGGCAGGGGCAGCCACTGCCTTTCCCTGCAGCTGAGGGGGTGCAGGAGGAGAGAGGGTGAAACAGGGGCTGGCGAAGGCTGGGGCAGGAGGCGAGGAAGGCCCCGAGGCCAGACACAGCGTTACTGCAGCACACCTTTTACGTATCCAAGCTACTAATTTTAACAGCTTCTCATTTGCTAATATAAGAGGATTGGTTAGGTGGGATGTATCCATGCAAAAGCTGTAAACCATTAATAGCTGGGTAGCAGTGTTCGCGTTTACACACCCCACTGCGAAGCCCTCCTTTGGCCGCAGAGCCACTCGATGCCTCTACCTTGCAAAAACGACCCTGGGAGGAATTTCTGCTCCCCAGGCGCAGCGCGGGGCCCACGTCAGCCACACGCTCGCATGCCCACCCTGGCCCGCCACGCAGGAGCGTGTGTTCAGGTACCTGTGCAGAGGCACCCTACAGCTTGGCGCAGCACCTCCCATCTGAATTACCCACCCCTACAAATCAACACCGAGAAAACCAGAAAGGCAGCCAGGGATGGCAAGCACAGCAGAGGGTGGCATGGCAGAGCCCACTCGAACAGGAGGCTCAGGGGTAACAGCCTTCGCTACCAGCACTATTTGTGTAACACATTTCTGCTGAATCTCAAGATTTTGGGGATAGGGGATGTGTTATCTGTTCGTTTAAACAGATCACCAGGAGGCTTTATGTATGGCAATGACCTTGTAAAATTAAAGGCTTCAGCAGCATCCAGGTCCCAGGTGTGAGCGGGGTGGCAGCTGATGGAGGTGATTTACTCCCGAGATGGAGCGGGCACAGCGAGGCAAACCAGCCCCTTCTCTGTGAACATCCTCCTCATCTTCAGTGAAAAAGCTTTATTATCAAACCCAGCAAATATAAAGCACAGATATATGAAAAATAAAAGCTCCCCCCCCTGCATACTTGAGGGGACTCACTCAGTCTGCTTTCAGCAGTCCACTGGGAGAAGAACACAACACACCAGGGAGCGAAAGCTGCACAGCATCTCTCAATATTTTCATACCACATTTTTTGGCACCAGCATGCTGCAGGTAGCTGCCTGTTTTCTCAAGGTCACCACACTGATTTTAATTCTGCTTGTTGCATTAAGACTGCCCGTCTATGTAAATGTTGCATTTTGTTCTCCTCCTGTTTCTGGCCTTTCCTCAATTAACATTTTCAAATACTCCCACAAGACTTGAAGCACTACCTGCTAATCACTTTGCTCCTGCATTCTGGGAAGCAAAAGGGGTTTGGTTTCATCAGCTGAGTAGAATCATAAGCAAGAACTTATTCACGGCATTTAGGGTTTTTTTTCCATTCACAGATCATCAGGATTTTTGCTAATTTATCTGTCACTCAAACTGGCTGCTCAGCAGTGACAATGAAGATGGCAGACTGAAGTCGTATTAAAATGACCTCACTGTCTTCTCAACACAGCTTCAGCTGGGAAGATTATGCAGTCTGTTTCCAATGCAAGCACTCATTCTGGCAGAGCTCAATCACACTGACCTTCTGCAAGTGTAACAGAACCGTTACCGTAATTTTAAAAAAGTTCTTAAATATTTGCACAACTCTTGCTTTATGTTTCCTGAAGAACCTTTCAGAGATGAGAAAGGCTCTACCGATTCACTCTGCACTCCCCAATACCACTGTAGTCTAATCGCATTAAGTTATTGATACTGTTCAGTACTCAGTGAATGGGAACACTTTTCTTTCTTAAGACAGCAACCGTTAACCACGGTTCCGCGGGAAGGAGACGCCCGGTCCTGCTCACAGCCCTGCCTATGCCCAGCCACTGCCATCTCCTTTCTTCCCATGTCTCCACTCTAGAGATCAGCCTCTGGTGATCTGCAACACCACACTTACCAAACCCCGGAAAGCTAAACCAGTACTGGAAAAGCTATTTAATGGCTTCTGTATACAGGCGCCACAGAAACCGCGCAGCTCCCTCCTGCACACCTCTGCCTCCCTGCAGGTTTGAAGCTGTGGCTCTGACCCCCCCCTCCTGTAGCCGTCTCCACCACGGGAAGGAGCAGGATGCTGCCTGTGCACTTGTTAGCGCCTGACACCCCTTTGCAGAGCTGTCAGAGCCCCGCGCTGCCCGGCAGGGACGCCCACCTTCCCCTCGCCCCCCGCGGCGGAGGGGGCACGCAGGAGAGTGCCAGGGCTGAGCCCTGCAGTCACCGTCACCTCCCGTTACTACCTGCATTAAGGCTAATCGAAAGGAGGCTGGATACATTAAAAAGGTCAAAAAGGTCTAGCTGTGTAGGGCTCTCCCTCTGGGGAGAGGGAATTAAATAATCTCTTTACACATGTTAGCTACGAAGACAAGATATAAATGATTTTTACAAACCTACTGTCCTTTACAATATATTTTTAAGTTGGTATTTACCTTAAAGTCTGATTGTGTAACCAGAGACTTCCAAACTAATTGCTGGGCTGTATTTGCAACCTTTATGGGAGGCTGGCAGGATTTTTTTTCTGATTATTATTGCATTTGTTTGTTAAACAAGAAAATAAAAATGTCAAGCCATCTCCCGAGTGCTGCTGGCAAGCAGAGCCTCTCCCCTTCTTTAGAGAAAGCATTTGCACACATCTATTCCTTCGGTGCGTCCCGGCCAGTGCAGCTGTTCACTCTTTCTCCTCCTCTGGATGTAATTTTCATTACTGGTATAAAATTAAGCAATAAGGTATGACAGACAGTACATAGCTGGGCAATTATTCCAAGCCTCAGGTGGCGTTATCCAGCATGAGGCTGGGGGCAGAATGACTGTAACCACCCGAGACGTTCAATAATCGCCTTGAAAAGCGTGGCCAGGAGCCTTATTTGCTATTCTGAAACTGAGTCTGCTGGGATGCAGGGCTCATACTGGCTTGAATGCATTTATTTTTACATTTCACGTAAGGTGCCCTGATGCAGCAGCAATAGGCGCTGGCCAGGAAATTAAAAGACAAGGGAGATGGATCCAAGAATTGGCAGCTTTTCCCTTTTGTTTTGTGTTTATTAACATCGGAACAGGGAGCAGCACCGAGCCTGTCGAGCTTGGGGTCACCGGCACACCGCTGCGCCGAAGCCACTGCCCCAGCGGCAGCTGCCACCCTGGCCCAGGCGCTGGCGCCCGGCCCCACCGTCCCACACAGAGGCAAAGGGGGGGAGGTCGATGCCAAAGGGGACACTGGTGGGCCATGGCCAGCAGCCCCTTCCCCATGGCTGCAGCTGTCCCAGCTCCTGCCTGGGCTCCAGCCGGGACGGGGGTGACTCTGCCACACAGCAGAAATGTGAATAGCGGTCGGCAGTGTTGCAGCTGTTAATGTGTTTTACGACATGAATATTTATAAGTGAGGATGTAATATTAAAAACATACACATATAAAATATTAATACGACACATGTCATAGCTGCAGTCTAAACAGACAGGTATGACTGACGGTATTATCGCTCAGCCATCACCACTTTCACTGATAGATCTGTAAATGGTAAATAATATTAACTAATGGATCTTCGCAGCCCTCATGTGAAGTTTTGAAGCAAATATTTGCTTAAAAATTGCTCTAAAAAGCCTGTCTGCGGCTACACCTCCCTGCGATCCTCTGTGCCTTTGGAGGAAGACAAACACTCCACGTCTCTATGCGTCAAGGGTTGAAGCCTCTCTCCGTGTCGCAGCCCCAGGTCCCTGGGATGAATGTCACCGGCCAGGGAATGGTGGGGCTGAGCCGAGCCAGCGCTTCCCTCAGAACAGCTGCACTCTCCGGAGCCCCACTTACGAAGTGATACAACTGATGGGAATAAACCCCCGTCTCATCTAGGAAAGCAGTAACAATAACATTGCCCCTGTTTACAGCTTATCTCACACTGTTCATCCAAAGCCCTTGAAGTACTTCATGCTCTAAAAAAATACCATCACCGCATTTGTGGATGCTTTTCCAAAATTCTGTGGGTCAAACTGGGGTGAACAGCAGCTCTCCCTTTAGCCCCATCCTTCCAAACGCAAAACTACGTGAGCATATGCAAGGCTCCCTCTGAGCTGCCCTCAAACGCTCAGTACCCTCGCCAGACTGCTGCCAAGAAAAGCTACGCTGAAAATGACCAAATTAGGCAATTATTTCTATATATTTTAAATACTCTTTACTGAAAACTGCCTGGGGATGTACATGACCTTGCCTTACCTGAGGGAGATGGCGATAAACAAATAATTGCAACGACTCTTAATTATATTTATATCCCATCTATAAAAATGTCAATTATAACTTCAGAGGTCAACTACAAAACTGAGGTTTTGGCAGCTGGACAGCACACAAAAGCTATTTTTCTCCTAAGAAAAGCATCATCCTTCGCCGAGGCACAGACGCTATCTCGCTAACAACATCACTCCTGTCTCTTCCAATAAATACAACCATTACACCAACGGCTTCCACCTGGACAATTACTTTCATGCACCGAAACTGGCTAGATGGGGATAACGCAAACACGACACACGACCCTTGCATCCCTCCTTGCGAGCGGCGGCCGCAGGAAGGATGCTGCAGACGCTGCGCTCCCGTGTGTGGTCCCGGTGCTACGAGCCACGGAGATCTCCCAGCCCCGATGCTGCGGTGTAGATCCAACCCAAACCTGGGGCACCCCCGTCTCCACACGGCTGGGGAGAGCCCGGCCGCAGAGCCCCTGGGAGCTGCCGGCTCGGCCGTGTCGGAGGGATGCTCAGCTACCACCCAGCCCCACACAGCCCCCGAGATGCCGCCCAGCCCCGGCCCCAGCACCCCCCCTGCGGGGAAACAGCAGCACGTTTGCAGTGACAGCAAAAACCCAAGTGGTTTTAAAGCTCTGCCACAATCGATGCCTGTCTTTCGGAGATGTTTTAACCCCTAACACATAGGATATTGTTTGTACCAGGCGGACAGCCTGCCCTTCTTTAATTTTGTTTAGTTTTAAGATTAAAGAAGTCCAAATCCCATGCTGTCACATCCCTCCTCTCTCCCCTGCCATTCTTAACTCTGTGAGAGAGTTAATTGATATGAAAATAACTCTGGGGGCTGTATGGCTTTGAAAAACATATAGTATTACATTCAATACCAGCTATTACAGCTTGGGGGATTCAGTCACTCAAGATCTTTGTCTTTTTGCAAGTTCAAGATGCAGGACAGTCGTGTTGCACGCCGCGGACAGCTTCTGGAGCAGCTGATGGCTACAGGCAAGCATAAAACGAGCCCGTGCTGGTGGAGAGCATCTAAAGCTGTGATCAAGAGCATCCCATTACGATAATTATTCAATATCCCACCATGTCTTGACCCACCTCTACCCTCCTGCAGTCGTGCTCGGCAGCACATTGGTATGCCTTCTGGAGCTCCCCTCCATAATGGAGTTAGAAGGACATCATCATCTTGCCAGGCTCCCTCCAACCACAAAGATCAATAACTAATGTTGAACTCCAGATTTTTATCTGCACTTTGCAAGGGTAACAAAATAACATCACCCTCTTTTTTTATTTTTTTTATTTCCAATTACTAAATCCTTTCAAGATTGACCCAGTAATTTTCAGCTCTATGAAATTTTAGGCAGTGAAGAAAGTGCTGAAGGTGGTGAAAGTGATCTTCCATAGTGTCTGGAGAACTTTTGTGTGGTTTTGCTCCCTGTACAGAAGTGCAACAGTATGGCACAGGGTACAGAAATAAGAGGATTACCAACATTTTCTTTCCAAAAAGAGATGGCATCGTAACTATGGGGACCCAGAGGTATTTGCCTTCTAAGTGCTAGTTCATTGCGTGCCCACTACCACAGTGAAGTGGCCAAGCCAGAAGGAGAAGCCCCACAAGAAGACACTGCATCCCAGTGAAGCTAGGCATTGTTTTACCTATGATAATCCAAAAATTAACCACTCCTTCAACTAAATACAGCTTTTTCAGCCTGCCTTTAATATGGCTAGTCAGGCAGGCATGGAATGCAATAGCTCTGAGTCTTATTCTCCTTAGAGAACGTCCAGGAATAGTTGAGAAATTAAAAAACCAAAAAGACACCAGCAGAGGCAACAACATGGTTAGCCTGGTGACATTTTTAATGTCATGAAAGTTACGTGCTCCATTGGCAAGGCATTAATTTTTATTTTGGGTGGGGTTTTCAAGAAACAACGAGCAGTTTTGAAAATCCCTCTTAGCATGCCTGGTTAAATCTGAGCCCCCCCACTAACCAGCCCCTGCCGGCCCCACGCCACGCATGCTGGCCAGTCATACACTACCACAACACGCACGGGCCAGAATCACATCAACAAATATGCTCAATTTGCTTGCAAGGAAATTTATCTCGCCTTCTAGCAGTTGGGAGTGCATTTTAATACTTTTCGTTTCCCTTGCCTACGCTGATTATTCTAGGCATAGACTAACTACAGTAAGCCACAGCGGATATTTTATCTGCCGTTTCTCTTTCCCTCGGCTAATTTGAAGATAAAGATTGGAACCTGCGAGTGGTTTTAAGAATTGCCATTAACACTGTTGCTGCACACTACTGCATTTTAAACACGTTTCCAACACAATCAGAATGTCACAATTTGTAAAATCTGAGGTGATTTTATAAACGATTGATGCAGCAGAACTTGCCTCATCACAGCAGCCCACTAGCCAGTTTATTAGCCTGATTAGTGGTAGCTACCTGTGCAGAGAAGGAAAATATGCCAGAAAAAGCTGTATAAATTAAAGCGTGAAGATGAAGACGACTCTTTATGCTGCCTTTTACACTTAGTTCTTCCTCCCACCTGCACTTGGCAGAGGTAAGGACCCAGCGCTCAGACATGCCCCCCTGGCAGCTGCTCCCGTTGCAGCAGCGCAACCCCTTGGCACCGGCCGGGCTTCACACGCCTGCAGGAATTTTGGCTAATCCCAGCAAATAAGCAGCATTGTCCTGCACCCAGCAAAAGGGTCCATCTGTTCCCCGGGATACTGCCTCACAAACAGAGCTGGCCCTCCCGGGTGCCAGAGAACTCCCTTATTTGCCAGGGGCAGGGAGGGAGGCTGCAGCCCACCCTGCCTCCTGGATGGCACAAGCAAGCGGGACAGCCCTGGCTGCGGAGCCTGACTCCGCTGGGGCATACGGGAGGTGGGGGTAACACCACCTCCACCCAACGGCATTCGGAATCTGCTTTTGGTCCTTTTGGACCCTTAGTTCCTCCCCACTTAGACCTCACCTAGGAGCTTACACAAGGATGTTGATGCAAAGAGATACTACCGCTTGCGTGTAGAAAAACAAGGCTAAAAAAAAAATAATTAACCAATGAAATTCACAGAATTCCCGGGGAAAAAAGGAAACCCTGTTGCCTCCCACCTGCAACACACAAAGTGGTGATGGGGCGGGGACATGGAACCGCAGGCCAGGGACTTGCAAATGGGGCTGCAAAAGCCTCAGCAGGACAGGGCACGGAGACGAACGCCAGAATGCACTGCCAGCCTGTCCGATCCACGCTGCGTGACCTCACCAGGTTAAGAAACAGTTTAAGAGAAGAAAACAAGGAATATAAACAAAAGCACGCAGAAGACTTGCAGAAACACATTCACAGGGGCCAAATCTGCAAGTGTGCGCCTTGCTGGGACCAGAGCCCCCCTGTACTCCTTGAGCCCCTCTGCCACATCAGAGCGGGGATGTGGGGCCCTTGTGCCCAGCACAAAAGCACCACATAATGCAGCTTTTAAATGCAACAAACAACTTGCCAAGACTCTGAATGGAGAAGGATATTTATGGCCCGTTTCAGGGTGGTTGCAAAAAGAAGCATGGAAAATTCCCTGGATATAAAGGGAAGTTGTCAGGGGTTGAACTTTCCAAACTACGTAGGAGTTTTGAACACTTGGTTCCTGTTACAAAACTGATGGGCACTGGCTGTTAGCATGCCCCCCCTGGCTCCAAAGAGCTTATCCTTTCCAAGCAAGCCTTCTGCTCACTGCTGCTGAATTTTCCAGGGATTTCCACTATGATCCCTGACTTCAGAGAGGGATTAGTGCCTGGGAGGGAACTGCTGGAGGGAGGGAATGCTATCCTGGAGGTTTTGCCTGACTCACCCAGCCAGCCCCATGCACTGAAGTTGCTTGTTAAGGCAAATATCAGAGCAGTGAATAATTCAGACAGTGCTGGGAGGTCAAGGTCTTCAGACCCTGCCATGGAGATGATGATGAGGCGCGGTGGCCGTGGCCACGCGCTCTGGGCTGCTCCGCTCTCCCCTTCCCAGCGCTCCCAGCGCTGCTGGCCCAGGAACAGGCTCCTTTACACCTTCTGTCAGCCTCCCTGCACAACAGGCTACGCAGCCTGCACTGAGTAGCAGGCACATATCGGCAGACGAGACAATACCAGTATCCATCAAGAGAGCCCCCACAAAGAGGCCGGGGTGTGAAGGGCAAGCAACAAACCTCCGGGCTACACGTCCACGCCGTCGCAGGGGGGCAGAAGCCACATAAAGCAGGGACACTGGTGGCATAAAATCAATCTCGTTTGGAGAGAAGGGAAGAGGGTCTCGGAGCGTGTCCCCAGTGCAGTTTCTGGTGCCACCGTGAGAGCCCAGGTACATTTACCTCCTCCCAGCCCAGCAAAGCAGCTGCCAGGCTGCGCTCCACCTGGAGCTCAGCGCCTCTGCTGCAGCGATAACGTGAACTGCTCGCCAAGAGACAGAAGAGCATCATTTATTTCCACTGAAAGGAATGGCCATAACATTGAAAATAATCCTCAGCTCATTTTCACAGAGCTGTAACAAGCAATGATGAAACCTCGTCTCTCTTGTGAAATATGTGGAGGGAAATTCCTCTTCTGGAGATTCTGCTTATTCTGAACTACTATCACTGGAGGACGGGCAGTCCTCAGCTTCAAATCTCCAGCATGCCTGAAACCCCAGCAGAAGGGTTTAGCATCTTAATTTCCTGCTATCTCAGTTTAACCAGTCTTATGCCCAGCTTAACCTGACGCTAACCACCTCGGTACAAACCCTCTGCTTCCCTGCAGCCTCAGCACACCCTGGGCTTCACTGTCTCCTGGGATGCCACGGAGCCTGACAGCAGTCCTCCCAAAGGTAAGTCATTAGACTGACCAGAAAAGTCACCTCTAATAAACCAAATCCACGTGACGTGCGGCATTACATGCCAAGCAGCCCTTCCTCTGCAACACCTGCGGAACAGAGGGATTTAGCACCACTGGATTTAGCCACGGGGTCATCACGTTGACACTGATTTTTGGCTGTGCTCACCGTGCAGAAGCTGTCACAACATGTGATGTCTGAGCTCCCGTTCTCTCTTACCTCTATGCCTGTTGGTTGTCTTGTCAAACATAAGCATGGCGTCCTCTACCTGCAAGAGAGAAGAGGGGAGATGTGCGCTTTAGCACCCTGGCTGCACGGTTCGCAAAGACATGACAGACAGACTGGGAGGGGGAGACCAGGCAGGAGCAGTCCCAGCTCAGGTACAAACGATGCATCAGATCTCCTTCTTCTGCTCAGTCAGTGCTTCGCTTTGGAAACCTGCTGCTTTCAACCCCCGTCCGAGCCGCCATTTGATCCTCAAGCAGAAAAGCCAACATTAAAAGTCGTGTTGCCCTAAAAAGCCAAACATCTAAGCAGCTCTTCCATCTCTCCTCGGTCCCTGGCCTTGCCTCATCCCAGCCCTTTTCCCTTTTGCAGGGAGATAAGGAAGGGCCAAGAGAGGAATCGAGGATGCAGATCAGGCCCATGACTTCTCCAAATTAGAGTCACTGTCTTGGCTGAGAATTTGGAGGTTACAAGCAAGCAGGGTAAAATCTGGTCAGCCAAGAAAGGTATTCAGAGGTTTTTCAAAAGGCCTTTTGAAAAGTTCGGGGAAAGAGGGGAGAGGGAGGAGGGAGAAGGTTTAATTCGCATCAGGCTTGGCATTTCCACTTCAGAAGAGAGATGACTGATGAAACGTACTGAAGTGCAACCAAATTGCTTTCAACTTTCATTACTATTTGCATGATTTATTTCAACTCCATTTAATCTGTGCAGCCACACCTAAAATTTTACACTTATTTTAGAAGGATGTTGTGCTGGGGTTTATTTTCCAGCGTTACCACATTTCCAGCGCCGCGCAGTGGTGGTGGGAGTGGGGCAGGTCGGCTGCAGCATCGGCCCGGGCAATCCTTCTGAACAGAAGTTACAGACTGGCTGCTCCCTGCTGTGAACTCCGGGCTGGTGACAACCTGCACCACCGCCCAGCTGCAAAAGATGCTGCAGGAAGGGAGAAGACCTTTAAAGAAAAGATTTTACTCTTTAAAGGACTCCACTGCCTGTCTGCAGGGGTGGTTTGGGGTTTTTTTGCCTGTTTGGGGGATTTTTTAGTTTTTCTTCCTCAGTAATTTTTATGATACTTCCTTGTTCTTATAGTCCAGCTTTGTATAAATCGTTTATTTCAGGTAAGCGCCTTACAACGCAGTTACGTGCTCTCTTCACCTTACAGTGCCACCAAAGGGTCTGCCCTTCCCCGCAGCCGCCCGTGCCCACTCCATGCCGCCCTCCTCCTCCTCCGTGCCAACACGCCAGCGCAGTGCATGGAGCTGGGGGACACTCCAGGTTCCGACGACACGCACCTTCTCTGCCACGACCATCTGAAGCCAGATCAGTTCCCCGGCACGGCCAAACCAGCGCGGTGCTGACACACCGGAGGGGCTGCCACAGAGCAGGGAGAAGCAGCACCTTGGGGGAAGCTGGGACCGCTCTCGGCACCTGCGCCAGCTCCTGCTGCCTTCATGTGACCGTAGCAGTTACAGCAGGATTTGGAAGCTCACGCCTGGACAAAATTCACGGTTCAGGGAGTATAGTCTGACTGTAGTCGTCTTACACAGGGAACAGACACCCAGCCTACCTGCGGGCAGAACTGCAGTCTCGGCGGGGCACAGACAGGTTTGGGAAGGCGGTAAAACACAACTTGAACCTCTCGTAACTACGGCACTGAAACATGTTCTGGGAGATAGTAAAAAAAAAAACCAGGGCAGCCAAACCTCACACGATGCCTAAGCTCATCTGAAAACCTGCCTCTGGTTAACTTATTCTTAACTTTTTCAAGTCAAAGTGCTTTGCAAAATGCATTAGCAATGGCCTGAGACGGTGGAGAACAGCATGCCTCCTTGATACCCATCCCGAATGAGACCTAAGGATGCTGAAAAATCCAAACCACATTAAGCACAGAGCCGTCTGTCCTGCTGTCTGTCTTCACTCCAAGGAAGGAAACACAGCTATTAGCGATGCTAGGAGGCAGATAAGGACAGAGCTGCCCTTCACCTTACCACCACCGCTTATCTCTGCTCCAGAGTTATGTTTGCACAGCAATCTTTATTTTTCATTCTCACAGGTCTTGGCCTCACTGGCACCAAAAATTACATGTTGCACCTAATGCTGTTTCCTGGATCACTGAGGCTTCCTCCACCTCGGTCCACGTGAGCGCGCTGACCATCCTTCTGTGCCCATGCTGATTGCTGTTGCAGAAGCGTTAATGTGCAACGCTTCCAGTGTAACCTTTCTGCATCAAACCCTGTACCAGAGCCCAGAGAGGTCTTGGATGCCGCAGCACAGATCCCACCAGCCCAGGAGGGTCCTCTGTCCCTCCCACAGGCTGCCACTGTGTGCAGGCTCTCCGGGCTGTGCCCCATCGCTGAAAAGGCTGTCATTTCAAAATGACACCTCTTTCTGCAAGGACATTACTGAGGACTAAAAAAAGGCTGCTTTATGGTTAGGGGGAGATGAGACATAACAGGACTCTAACCTCGCTGTAGCATGGCCATGCCTGAGCCCGAAGCCTCTCAGCAGGCTGAAGCCTGAGCTGTGGGGAGCAAAACCCTCTCTTGGGCTCAGCTGGGGCTGGCAGCAGCAGCAGCAGCATGTGTTTGAACCTCTTGTGCAGCCTCATCCTGCTCCTCCGAGTGCTGCCGCGAGGAAGGAGGGACAGGTCCTGGCATGAGACCAGGCACAGGAGGGGGCAAGGGGCTCTGGGTGCAGCTCCTGGCCATACCAGGGATCTGCAGTTCTGTTCGTCTCTCCCACCTGTGCAATGTGACACGTTGTCTCGCCCACCAGATAAATGTCCTCTGGGCAAACAGCACTCTGTGCCATGTGTACTAGGGCCCCGCTCTGCTGGAATGATGCTCTTGGCAGAGATCTTTTTTATGCAAATAAATCCTTATTAGCAGTAACAAACGCAGCCTGCATGGGCTAATCCAGGAGGTTTCCATCTTGCTGGCTGGGGCCCCGAGGAGCGTGGATACTCTGGGGGTGGGCACATCAGCCCTCCAAACAGCGGGACCCACTTTGGGCTCAGGACCAGGGGCGCAGCTGCCTACAGAAGGGTCAGCCCGGCAGCTCAAACCTGAAAACTTGCAAGCGGGAAAGCGGCTCTGCAGCTGAGTTTCAGATTTGGACCAAGCATGCCTTTAAGAAAAAATAATCAGTGGGGTGTTCTTTAAGCCAGCTGGTGCCCTTTCAACAATGTCTAATTGGTTATCTTTTCTGTTTCCTAAGGTCAGAACGTTTTATCTCCGTCTCTGCCCTTTCTGAGTCTACCCCACCCTGTGTTATTTTTTAGGGCAGCCATTGTAGCAGAAGAATAGCCTCTTTCCTCCATAGTCCAGTGACACAATGAGACTTCTTGAAACCTCCTGAATAGATAAAGTGCACAGCAAAAGGAAAATTCTATTAACGCTTTGCAAAATAAAACATCTAAGAGTTGGTTAGACAAGCAAGTAGAGAAAATCAATATGGAGAGGGCAGCGCGCTTAGAAAAACTTTTCACCAGTTGCAAAAAGGTGGCGAGGGTATGGGAGGGAGGGGGAGAAAGAAACTTATTAATTCAGAAAACCCATCAATGGTATGGAAATCTGGCAGAACAGCAAGAACAGAAACTAGAAGAATTTGAATATACAAAGGGCTGAATAGAATGAGAAAACCACACTGCCTCACACACACAGCCCGTTTCTCACGGTTCTCTGTGAATCAAACACAAGCGGCTTGTTCAAGTTTTCATCAAGGAGAAATAAGGGACGCAGTCAAGGTAACCGGCAGTAAACCCTGTAGTAAGCAAATTGATCCCTATTTCAGGGGAAGGAAAAAAACAACCAGCCCACAGCTGAAACTCAAGTACATTCAGGAGCTGTGACTGTCCAGAAGTTAACCCCCTCCTCCTCCAACCCTCGCTCGCCCAGTATTTTAAAGATGCTCAAACCGCACATCCAGGTCTCAACTCAAAATACACAACCAGCACCTTGCCTACGAAAGAGAAGAAAGCTTTTTCCAGAGTTAGAAACAAGACTGGGAGATGCTGTCGCCACCTGCCAGGCTTGGCCCATCACCCCTGCACGCTCCAGCACGGGGCTCGTCTTCCCCAGCACGGGTGGGAGATGCTGAGCAGAGAGCATCCACCCACGCGCTCGGAGAGGCATCCAGGACTCTACACCGCTTTTCAGATGTTGTATGGCTCAGTATGGAGGCTTCAAGGAGCTGATTAATCTGAACCTATTCTGGGCATCAAATGAAAGTGTATTACAAAATGAACCATCTTAGCACTTCAGGTAAATAAAAAAAAAAAAAAAAAAAAAAAAAAAGAAAAAAAGGCTTGCCAGATAATACCAGTTACAGATACTTATGCCCAACAGACTTCTCTGTCCCAGCATACCCCATACATATATGTCCAATTTAGACCCAGTTTCTTATATAAAGCCTAACTAATGGGCTTTAGTTTATTTAACTTTTTTTTTTCCAAGCCACTTGGGGCTCTCAGAAAAGGAAGGGCTATACCACTTCATTACTCACTGCCTGGAAGGAGGAATAGGGGAGAACAGGAGGAAAGAAAAAAACCTGGAGAAGCCAAAGGCTTTAATAATCCTAACAGTTCCCAGGGTTATTTAAAATATGCCCAACCAGTTCACAAAAGGCTCCACAGAGATAAATGTATTTGATTTTCTTCCACTTTAATGGAGGCATACATTTAAAGCAACAAAACCAGGGTGACCTAAATAAAATGACTATTAATTGTACTCAGAAAGGCTCTGAATTTAATGCAACTGATCCAGCCTGGCAGAAGAACACACAATGTTCTCCATTCATTCCTCCCACTTTCCTCTTCAGGATTTTCAGCTCCTCTCTTTTCCACGGGGCTGTCCTGGGCAGCCAAAGCTGATCAAACGCAGTGACTGCCCGTCACCGCTCACACCTTAACGACCGGGCTGAGTCCTGTGCAAGGAACAGCAGCGCCTCGGCAAGCTCCTGGAGGACAGTGCTCCAAGGAACGGGAGTATGGCGCTGCCACCAAATGCTGGGATGACCAAACTGGGACGTTTTCTGGAAAACTTCACACCTCATCTTGTATTTCTACAACCGTGCAACGTCTGCACGGACCGGCAAACCCAAGAGGTGTTCCACGTACCACGCAGCTTGTAAAGCCGATGTTCAGTTATGGGGTGCCTGCATGCACACAGGCGTAACAACAGCCGCCATTCCACGGCTCCAAGTTATTTTTTTTTTTTCTTCCCCCCATTTGAATCTAGTTTACTCATTGAGTAAAACCTCCACGGAGAAACTACCACAACTATACCAAATGGACACACAGCAGTCTTTATTCCTCACACTCCTCCTCATCCAGCCCAGGAAATTATTTCCTGACCCAAAACCTCCATTTCCAACATGTCCACTAGAGCAGGTAAAGATGCTCCTGCATCCCTCCCAGGTGTCCCCCCAAGAACGGAGGGGCTGTTTGTTTCCAACACTCCCGAGCAGACTGGGTGCTATGTTCTCCATCCCTTCAAGGTAAAGAAGAATTAGGGCAGACAAATGAAGTAACACACTGCAATCGAACATGGTGGCAATTCAGATTGGATCCTAAGAGACAAGAAATTACAGAAGGATGACATTCAGATACACACAGCTGGCTGGCGTTCCAACCCTCTGCGATCCCCGACTTGTGAACTCCACAGGTCTATCGCTCCTTCCGCTCCCCCAAGAAAAGTGTGCGGGATATTCTGGTCTAATTCCTCAAATTATTTATACACACTGCCCAAATCCTCCAAGTATTTTGCTTTCTGAAGCAGAAAAACCTCTTAGCTGCTAGTAAACTGTCAGGTGTTATTATTTTAAATGCGCATGTGAAATCTAAGCGCCAGCAACGTGCTTCTGCAGGTTTATAACCTGCCCCCACATAAATTAAGACAAATGCATATCGCAAGCCAGACAGAAAAAACAGTTCCCCCACACCAGGCCCCTGGGGTTGATGACAATGGAATTAAACAAAGCAGCAAACACTTTAACCTTTTCCCCCCCTTGTGCCAGGCGTGCCCCCCTCCCTGCCGGCACAGCTCCCACGGCACTCTTGCTCATCGCTGGGCACCGTCACTGCGGGCTGGCTCCCTCCCTGCCCCAGCCAGCTGGACTGTGGTGGTGGCAGCACCGTGTCCCAGCACGGGTGACCACACTGGACCACTGGCTCCCGATCCAGAGCACAGCTGGTCCCCGTTCTGCCTCCCCACCGTGCTCAGGGGCTTCAGCTCCTGCGCCCACCCTGGTGGCTGCCGCCTTGGCCAACGCACCAGGGAGCAAAGCAGAGCCCTCCAGGGCTGGAAGCATGAGCTGCTGCAACTTCACTAGGTAGCCCCAGCTGCTGGCTGCGTGGTGAGAGATTCATACCCTCTGTGGAGCAGGCACACTTTGTGTAGTGCTCCCCGGGGGGCTGGAGACACACGGCGACATCCCTCGCTGAGCGCTTCCCAGTGTTTCGCAGTGACGACTTGCCAACCGAGGACTGACATATTATGCACCACGATAATAATCAATGCCATACTGTGCAAGAACAAATTCCAGTGCTAGCAATTTTTCCCCCCAGCAGTCAAGGCTTTAAAAAGTCTTCTTCAGCAATTATAGCTAATAAAACTACAATTTTATTCAACACACACATATCATTGTAACTAATTTTGCTCCATCAGGGCTGAAATTAAAACAGTCACTCAATCACGTTAATCTCAGGGCTTGCTCACCAGCCGTGACATGGCAAAGAGCATCCCAAGTGCTTGCCAAAAAGCACAGTGGCTACTCTCGGACTTCAAAACGCTCCTGCAAAACACCATCATGTTACTCAGTGCTTGCTCTACCAAGGGGGATGTAAGAATGACTAATGCTCTCCAGAAAAAACAGCTTTCCACAGGAGGACAAATTAAAGATGACTCCATAGACGATTTCTCATTAATTCCTTCTCTGGCATTAATAATATGAAGTATTGATGAAAGCAAGGCTCTGTGCCATGCTCACATCAAGTTTTATACTCTATGAGGACTCTTGGTGTTTTCCTTTGACCTGCTGCCTTGGCTGAGAACATTCCTTGTCCCAACGAGATTGCCAGCACACACCAGCTAGCACTACCAACTGGAAGACAAGGTCCTTGCAAGAAAAAACTCACCAAACCCCAACCAACACACCCACAACTTGGAAACAAAGACAGTTCTTTCTCTAGCATCAGGGGCTTCCGTGCCGCTACAAGCCCAGCAGCAGAGCAGGCAGTGAAGAGGGGAAGGAAACAAGGCCAGCGCCAGTGAGATGCCAGCATGGGCTGGTAACGACCTCCCCCAGCAGAATGGCTGGCAGCGTATAAACTCCCAGGGATGTTTTCTCCCAAAGGTTTGATGTTCCTACGCAGCCAGGACCACCGCCTGAGAGGGGCACGGGGTCCCCGCAAGCAGAAGGGATGGAGGACAAACCACTCCGGACAGCAGCATTAACAGCTCATCGTTCATCTGGGCACTGGCAGCTCCTCTTGCCTGATGAGGTGGCCCTCACTTCCTGGTCACCTGTGACAACGGGTGCCTGAGGAATGCCCCTCACAGTGGAAATCAAGCTGAAGACAACAGCGACACAGAGAGCCAACCAAGACCGTCATAGTGCCGCCCTCTCCATGGCCGCGGGGTACGTGTGTGTTTGCTGTGTGTTTATGGAGACAGAATAGCCTGCTTCCGTCAGAGCAAAGCGAGCCTTGGGCAGGTCTGATCTCCACAATCAAGTCCTGCAGCCAGGTCTAATTGCCCAGAACAATTTATGCCCGCCAGCACACAGGCAGCTGTCCCCTGGGTCTCCTTAGCTTGACAGGAAAATAGGTTCCAGTGCTGCATTTCTGAAACAGAGTAAGAGAGTCAGAAGAGCTGACATCGAGACCACATCTCGGAGAGCTCACAGGAGGCAGCGAGGCAGCCCCCATCCTCCTGCCCTTCTCCCAGGCCAGCAGTGCTGCAGCTCATAAACATCCAGCTGCAGTCCAGTGCTCTGAGATACCGATGGGAAAGGGCACAGAGGGTACACACGACCACCCTGCAGCAAGAACCTGAGACTCGACTCCATGTGCTCACCAGCAACACACAAACCCCCAAGAGACGGGCTAAGAACAACATGCTAGACGCTGTGCTCCTTACTGCCCTGCACCGAGGGGAGATTTGCACCAGCAAACTTCAAATTTCACTGCAGAAGAGCATTGCCTTTTGCTGAGAGCGGGCAGCGAGGTGGCACTGCCCAGCGCCCAAACGCTCCCAGCCCCGGAGGTCTCTGGGGACAGGCACTGGTCTGAGAGTGCCACCCTGCAGGACCTCCTAAGTGCCCGAAATATCTCCAGATGGCAACAGAGATGGCAAATGCCATACCAGTAAAGCAAGAACTGCCACAACCACCTGTTTGGTATCCAGCAGCATAACACAGACGCTGACCTGGCCATGAAACGACAGTATCAGAGCACCACGGCATTTTGATGTTAATTACCCTCCAGACACCCCAGCCCCAGAGAGGCAGGGACACAAGCAGTACCTCCGCTGTCAGACACGGAGACAAACACGTCTCTGCTGCAGCATTCAATCACCTGCAGCCCGGCAGGTCCCGCAGTGGCCAGCACCACTGAGAATGGCTGCTCTGCACCAACAGAGACCACTGCCCGTGTTTGGCCCAGCAGACGTCCCATGCCAGCTAAAACCAGTCCTGCACTGGTGGGTTTTTGCTCTCGGATGGGATTTGAGGTATGGACAACCCAAGCTGCAGCTGGAGCCAGCTCTGCAGCCTGGGGCGTCCACCAACAGAGACCACTGCCCGTGTTTGGCCCAGCAGACGTCCCATGCCAGCTAAAACCAGTCCTGCACTGGTGGGTTTTTGCTCTCGGATGGGATTTGAGGTATGGACAACCCAAGCTGCAGCTGGAGCCAGCTCTGCAGCCTGGGGCGTCCCCAAAGAGCTGCTGCAGAGGACGGGGGGCAGCAGTGGGAGCACCCCACGCTCCTGGGGACATATCTTGTGGCAGAGCTGCTCCCCTCTTTGCAGCGTTTCAGATGTCTGCCACAACACACGCCATCACGTCCCCCATCCTAGACAAGCCACTTTCTTTAAAAACAAAGCGCAAGCTAACCTAATGAGGGAAGAAGCAGACAGCCTTGTTGCTCGAAGCAGACTGATCTAACGCCACATGATACACGTGTTTATACAGGTCTGTAGCAACTGGTTAACAAAATGGATTTGTGACTTACAGCAGCGCCTCCGCCACTGCTAGAACAAATCTCCCATCTACATTTCTGCCCGTAATCAGTGCCACAGGAACTTCTTCTCTAATCAAAGTTGGTCCACGCTACAGTAGGAGACAAGGAGCAACTGATAACTTTAAAATATATGTCAACAGCTAAAAACACTTCAATATGCGTTAAAAAGCAAAAGAAGGAGCATATTCTGATCTCGTTCGATCTGCAGCCAGTGTTAAATCACGGAGCTCCCGCTGCTGCCCTTCGCCGCAGGGGCAAGAACAGAATCTAGTTCAAAACATCTTCTGGAGAGCCTCCAAACTCTCCTACAAACATTTAATTCACCCTGCCTCAAAACAGCTTTGCGTTTTACGCATCTCACAGACAAGGAAGAGGGTGGGACTAGAGGGGAATTAAGCGACAGGCATTTTAAGTGACCCGTACGCGGCCCCAGAGCCAGCCACGCTCCTGGAAATCACTGCCTTCAGTTCCCTGCCGGCATCGGATCCATCTCCCATGTGCATCCTTGTCTATTTATTCAAGTCGCCCTGTCTCACTGTTACACATGCACATATCGTGTTATTTTCTACAAATTTCCCCAACAACTGAGTAGCTTTTTGTGTTTTCTTGCGAGACCCACAAACGAATGAAGAACCTGAGCTTCACTCACCCTGCCGCAACCCTGTCCCCCCTGCCGAAGGGCTTAGCAGATGAAAAAGTACAACAAACATACATGAACAATACCTTTTAAATCTATGCACAATAATTTAGAAACATTCTTTCTGGTGCTCACGCGGGAGCCATTAGGGTTTACACGTTTAAGCTTCTGCTGCTGAAATGCAGGAGAACTTTTGCCCTTTTAAAAGCAAACGCTGAGAGCTGCACGTAACCACATCACTCAACCTGAAGCTCAAATCCACCAAATACCACAGGAGTGGTGGCACAGCCGCAAGAGCCCACAACACTGAAGTTCACCCAGGCTCCTGTACTCCATCAGGTGTTCTCGGCTGAGCCATCCCACCCTGTCCCACGCCCCGAGGTGCTGCGGGCAGGGAAGGGGCCTCTCTCCCGTGCTGGCAGCGTGGAGGCGATGCTGCCACAGGGGCACTGGAGGAACATTGCTCCTTCAGCATTTCTGCAAGCCAGGTGCAAGGCGGTTTGTGATTTTACTTTCACGGAACATTAGCTGCCGTCAGCAGAAATAATTCTTCCTCCCTTCACATTGCTCATTTGCATATTAGCACTGCAAAGCTGCAATCTGTTTTCTTTTCCAAACAATACTTAAGAGGTGCTGCCCATCAGGCCTGGCCGGCGCAGAGTTTGGAGACGGGGAGACTGTTCAGGTCCAGCCAGAGGAGAGGCAGCTCCTGGTGAACACGCGTGTGCGCACACGGACAGCCGACGTTCATCTCCCCCTTCTCTCCTGATGGGCTCCAGCCACACTGAGCGATACCACTATCTGAAAAGCCAACAAATTTGAACATCCATCCTCCTTTCTGGGCTGCAGCAAGAGGGACATTGTAATTCGATTTAATTACAGCACCAGTTCAAACTCCGCCAATCTCTGCTTGCTTTGCGGCAGCACAGGATGCGGCTCCCAGGCTGGGAGGGCACAGGGCATTTTCCATACAAGAAACGCACGTTTTACAGCTGTGGAGCCAGTTAAAGCCCAAGCTGGCTTGGACATGGACCCTCCCAGAGTGCTGCCCTCCTGCTTGAGCCACCCTGCAGCCCCCTACCCATCCCACCACCCTGCTGTGACACTCCATACAGGAGGGCAGAGGATGTCTGAATTGGTGCTTTTCCTGGAAAAAAAAGGTGTTAAAGTGCACAGTGACAACCCATCAAAATCATGCGTATGGGACTGTCTGGGGCCATCACCCCAGTGTGCAGCAGATCCCCCGACAGAAGCCTTTGCCTGCTCCCCCTGAAGTCTGGGACATGACACCGGGCACTCAGGCTGTCATCGCTGCCAGAGCTGCTCTCCCCTGTGGCACGCAGCGACCTGCGTACGCTAGCCACAGAACAAGCTCCGGTAGCCCCAGCCAGCCGCTGCCCCTCCAGCTCCCCCGCCAGCCCCCTGCAGGGTCCAGCCTCCCCCAGGGCTCCACACGGGACCTGGACCCAGCACACCCAGCACCAACAAGGCTTCATCTCCCAGTGGAGAGGGAGCTTCAAACGTTTGTGCAGCGCTGGCAGGTCCTTGAGAGAAGCGTGCTCCGTACAGGCTGAAGTCTCTTCTCTCCATACCCAGCGTTTTCCCTATAGATGCCACACTACAATGCGAGCAGCTGGTTCGTTTACTACAAACGAATGCGCCAAATAACGAGATGCACAGAGATCACTGAAAGCCACATGCCAGAAAGAGCCTCAGAGACCATCTCTGAACAGCAAAGTACAGCACTCGGGACTCCGAATCACGCACTGACGATTTCAGGAACAACCCCTAATAAACGGACACTACTATTAAGTGCAGCTTGATTTCAAGCACAAGCCAGGTCCAATGAAGTTCCGCCAAGGTGTGGGTTCTGCAGACAAGTGGCATTTGCACATTTCCCTTTTAAGCACTTTCTGGAATTGAGACCTAAGGGACCCACTGGTCAGCACACCACGACTCACTGAGTTATCACATTACTCTGAGCAGCAAAGAAATTCCTGTTCCCCCAGTAACAAAGCCTACAGAGGAACAACACAATCACACACCACCCCATCACATTCAGGAGCACAACCCCACGGCATTCACAGCGCAGGGCTTTGCTACCCACGGAACGGCCACACTAACCCATGGGGCTTCATTCGGCGCCCTTAAGCCGTACAGTAAAAACTAGTTCAGAGCCCTGGCTGTTACAGAGCACATTGAGAAAAACTTGTTCACAAGACACCCAGGGGCTCTTTTAGAGCTGCCTTTGCAGCAGGATCCTGCGCAGGACAGAGGCAGGTAAACGGATCTGATTAAGAGACATCCTGAGCGCAGTAACAGGATCAAGTTTAAAGAGCTTCCTGCTGCCCTTTTGTAAATACCTGCTGAATAAGTGTGAAGATAAGACAAGTATTGCATTACTATGTTTCCTGATGCATGAAGGGCTTTTTTTATTGCCCAGAGTTTTTTTTAAAAAAAAAAAAAAAAAAAATGAACAATTGCCACAGTCAGCTTCACCAAAAGGCTCAGCTGCAAAATGAAACAGTGTAGTTTATTAGCAAAGAAAAACTCATCTAAGTTTCCCTTGGCTGTAATGAAAGCAAGTTTCATTTTATTTCCTGCTAGATCCTTTTCCCTTTTATTGTTCTTTTCATATACTGACTTGCATATTAAAGATTATTTTTCTACAGCTGTTTCTTCTAAACAGACCTCCCTCCTCCCTTGTCCTTCACCCCCAAATCAAACATAGCTTACACGCCTACACTTAGGGAATTTTTTTAATTTATGGGAAAAACATTGGCAACCCAGACCGTTGCTGTTACAGGCGTTACACGTTGCTGTGCTCAAGAAAGGTGCCGAATCATCGGCTTGGGGGTCCAAGCCCACTCCGCACCCCCGGGCTTTGCAGCAGGCAGAGGAAGGCAGCTGGATGAGCACTGCCAGCGCCTCGACTCCTGCACAGGCTGCTCACATGATGGGGATTCAGAGAACTGTACTTGGACCAAACTCATTACACAGATGATTTATGACTTTTTATTCTTTTTTTTTTAAGGCCATTGGATCAGAGCCCCACCGATACACACAGACACACTGCCTGCTCCAGCAGCTCACAGCACTGATGCACAGAAAACAAAAGTGATTTTCTCACTGTCACAAATTACTGATAAAAATGGGAGAAAACAAGTCCCTGGATGTGCTTTTGCTCTCTGCTTGAAAAGACAAGAGCTCTGCCCTGGCACTGAAGCAGCCAGAGCCAGGAGCACAGGTCTGCCTGGCTTACAGCTCCGTTCGCATCCCTCCACCGTGTCGCCCACCTTCAAGAGAAAAGAAATAACGATGCACTAGCTCTGATTTCTGCCGTTTGTGGGCTTGGACTCTTCCTTTACCTCTTTTAAAATATGCCAGCGAGTCTTGATGAGAAGACAGAAGCCCAAAGCCACTTGTGGGAATGTGTCTTTTTTAAGTCTGCTCACCGCAGCTGAGCGTCGCTACCATTAACCTCTGGCAGTAATCACCGTCGCGATCACCGCCACCCAGCCTGCCTGCTGTCCCCAGGGGTTGACAAAATGAGCTGGCACTGGACACGAAATGCCATTTTGATCACTCAAGACCTCGGGACGCTTGCTGCAGCCTTGCCCCCTTTAATTTGAGCTCAATCAGGAAGCTCAGACTGGAACATTAGTTTGGGTTGTCGGGATGGATTTTTAAAAGTGCCACTTTGATTTTACTCCCTTCTGCTCCACCCCTTCCCACTCCGGTCAGGCTCCTAAGCATGCTGTAATAAATGCTGGGAAAGGCAATCCACTAGGAGGACAGGCTATTAAGGCTGAATACAATATTAAAAAGAAAGCAATTAGCAGCGCTGGCTGCGCTCGGCACAGCTCCTCTCGCACCTCAGCCCCTCCCCGAACCCCCTGAACGCAAGCGCATCCTGCTGTGCCCCAGTATCACATTGTTTGGAGAAAGACTTAATGCCCACAAATGACGGTTACTGGTGGGTAAATCGAGTTTTACACGTGTCAACAACGCAAGCTCTCATCAGTTTGACAGAGCCTCACCCAGCCATTTGAAACCAAGGTTCAGCTGCAAATTTTAATTACCCCTGGACAGCACCGGGATCACACACATAATCACTGTACCCAGATTTCTGGAATGATGTTGGTACTCTTTTTAAAGCTTACTGCAGAAAACTAATGTTTTCTGTTGTGAGGGGGTTTTTGGTTTAAAACCACGCTGAAGACATTCAACCTCCTGCAGCTCCTTAAATCATCAAAATGATTTCTATGAAAAAACTATTTTCTTCAGATGAAAAATAAATTAGTGAAATTAAATTGATGAAAATAATAACAATAAAAAAGGATCCTCCTCCACCCTTATTCTCCATGTAATGGGGATCCAAGGCTCGGGCAGAGGGTTAACTTTCAGTACAGGTGCAAGGTGGTTGAATAAGGCAGGGAGCAAAGGCTCCCGGGTGGGCAGGCGCCCTGCTGGGTGTGAGCAGGGGCAGGACTGGGCAGGGGGCAGGCACAAGCTGAGCAGGAGCACCCCGTCATAGGGAAAGATCGTTTCAGCCATTAAAACAGCATCTGGCCACAGCTGCCACCCCCTCTCATCAAATCCTGATCTAATCCTTGCAGTAAGGTGCAGTGCCGTAGCACATTTCCCCAGGGAGACCACCGAGGCGCCCCGCAGTCCCCTCCGATGGCACCCTGCATCTTTCCCAGGTACGGGGAGATGGATCACGTTTGGGGGAGCTGCCTCAACCCATCACACCGACTGCAGCAACACCAGAAAGGTATTTAACACACCCCCACACCCCCCGTTCTACCCACAAAACTGGGCACCCTGTTTTCTGAAATATTATTAATTCCACATGGGTTTAATGCAAAACACATTGCTTGTTTTTCACACTTTGCTCCACTTCACGCTTTTTTAAAAGGAAGGCTTCTTTTTGCTGTTGACCAAACAAGGCGTATTTGCGAGTGCTTTTGGAAACAAGGTGTATTTGCAAGAGTTTTCCAAAGCTGCCTCTCCCACCCGCCCCATACCTGTGCGCGGGACATCTGCCCTTTCTCCTCATCCCCCCAGCCCCCCGTGCCTGGGGAAGAGCCAGGGAGCCGAGGCAGCTGTCACACCGCGCTGCGCTCGCCCACGCCGGGAACGCGGGGTTCAAACTGCAGCTCCCACCTTCTCGCTCCCTTTTCTCCCCTAAGCCCTGGGGAACAATAAAGCCCTCCCTCCTCCTCCAGAGGGCCCAACAGCTGCCTTTGAACGTTTTGTTTGAAACCTCTTGGCTTCAAACACTTTTTATTTCTTGCCCAAAAGCTATTTGAATGGATTATGTCCCCATGATGAATCTCTCCTAGAAACGTTACAAGAGACTCCTGAATCATGGCAAACAGGCTCGGTAAATCAAACAAACGGCAAAAATGGGCAAAGAGAGGATTTTGGTGTTAAGAACGAGGTGACAGGTCCACACATCAATCCTGCATGACTGACAAGATGTCCTTCTGAGATGCTTATATATTTTTTACTTTGCTTCACTGACTGCAGTTTACTATGCCGAAATAACGCAAGATACAATAATTAAGCTGCTATCTCAGCGGATTGTTCACAATGATAATTCCACCTTTGTAATTCAGCTTCAAATAAACCCCCTTTGTTCTGTCTTATTACACAGATTCTGGTATCATTCAAGTATATTAACTGTAGCCTATTACTGTCACACAAAAATGCTCCCTGAGCCACAGCAAAAGGCTCCCTAGACAAAACTTTATGTCATGTTAATCCAAGCTTTAACAACTATGAGGATATATAACTGTATTCTAATTGCGCTTTGTGTTTCTGCATACAAAAAACAGGAGACAGCAGAAGTGACAGAGGCAGCCGCCTTCGAACCAGCACCCGCTCCCACCCGGCTGCCCGCAGCCCCCCTGGCGCGTTTCCACCCGAGCAGCGGCGCTGGAGCCGCGTGGGCACGTCGGGACAAATCCCGGCTCACGCCAGACCAGAGTCTTGGGCACAGAGGGAAAACTGGGCTCGCGCTGCTAAGTGCTGTGGCTGCTACTGCAACAGAAATTAATACCCTCTAAAACAGCACTTAAACAGGGATAATCAGTATTATGGAAATTGTACATATTTAATTCTTGAGTGTCTCCTGAAAACACTGCGTGATAAAGTACTGTAGTAAGCAGAGCATTCATTTTTTAGCTCAAAATAGGCAAAGGAAAAATAAAAAGAAAAGAAAAGGAAGAAAAACAGCTTGGAAACAAGCAATGAAAAGATTCACAAATTTGTAACAGTGCCCTTTCAAGTGCCAGCCGCAAGCTGGGAAATGTTTTTAAGAAAAAGCGGAAGAATCCGTCCCATGCCCACAAGGTTGAGGCAAAAGTATTTTTTGATGTGTTCTGCTGCTGCTTTTGCTCACCCGGTTTTAAGCGCATCAAGAAATCAGATTTATACCCCTTCTCTAGGTAAGGTTGCAGCGCTGATCACACAAGTAAATCCACAGCGGGCTGAAGTGGCCAGGTTCTAACCTTGCTGCTTAGCTGGAGGACACAGCCCTTTCCGCTCCTCCTCCTCATAATCTGCCCATTTTCTGCTGCAATCTTCCCTATTTTATTCCTATAAAATTTGCTTTAATGCAGTAAATGCAAAGCTAATCCAACAAGAAAAAAAAAAAAGATAGGGCCTAAAAAACGTAGGGAGGAGGAAAGCGCGCACAGTCACTTGTTCCAGGTCAGAAGCCGAAGCAGGACCAGAAGCACAACTGCTCCCGGACTCGGCATCTCCCCCTCCCGGGGCGCCCACTTGTCCAGCCCTTCCTGCAGCGCTCCGCAGCAGCTCCCCTCGTCCCTCCAGCCCTGTTCCATGCGCACTCGGGAGACTCTTCAGAGGGATTTCTGTAATGATTAGCCAAAACGCTACCAAAACTCAAGGAAACCTGACTGTGGTTCCTTCCTGTGTACCTGCCGGCAGCTCCCGAGGGCTTTCCCAGCACTGTAATGCCAGGAGAATATGGGTAATGGAAACAAATATTTCACATTACTTACCTGTTACTGACTTATAACGCTAAACTGCCATAAAGGGTCATTCTGTAATATCATAAAAACAGACTCCATACTTTACATTAAGCTTACTGACAGCCTGAGAGAGATTTTACATTTCTCCGCATGAGCAGCTCTGCAAAATACTGCGCTAAGGGAACCAAAGCTGCGTCCGTCAGGATATAGCCCCTTTGGCTTCCCTCAACCTGCACCACCGAAACCTACAGAAACATTATTTCCTACTATTTTTTAAGTTATTCTGGATTGACTGCTTCTCCAGCAAATTACCGCAAATAGAGCCGATCTCAGGGATGGATGGACAGTTATCACGAACAGCTCCATCCTTTCAAGTTTGGTGCCAGCGCTCGCCGGTCCCAGGCACATTGGTTTGTTTCAGAGTCGGGCCCGAGGTCAGATTAAACCAGGAGGGTCGGAGTTTACACTTACTGAACAACTCTGATCATCTCCTTCGGCTGCCGGCTCTCCAAGACCTTTCCCAAGCCCAGCAGCAGCAAAGCTGGCTCAGCCACATCCCTCCCACCTCCCGGTGCCACTGACCTCCTCGTGTTTGATACGGCATTTACTGACTCTTCTAGATCTACACACCGGGACCCCAGGGAGATCATAAGGATCAAAACCACATCTGTCTTGTGTGTCAGAAATACAAAACCAGCTCCTTCAGCTCCCCAGACTCTAATTATGTGGCATCTTCCAAACATTTCCTGGAGTAAGCCCAACAGGTACAAAACACTGTGCATTTTAGTGACAGGAGGTGCTGTTTATTGGTGTGAATTAACCTTAGACAAACTTGGAGAACTTCATGGGATACATTAAAGAAAAAAAATAATTATTTCAAATGAGACTAAAGGAAACCAGGAGAAAATTTTGGGTTGAGCCCTGAAGTCACAGCGTCCAGCTCCACTGAGCAGGGAAGGGTCAGAAAGGGCCGGGGCTCAGGCAGGGCTCCTGTGGAATGGAAAATGGCTCATTTCTCAAACTCTGGCATTTTAATTTGTCTCACCTTAAAAGCAATATGAGCACTGAAGACTGATGGGCAGGACAGAGATGGGACTGGGACTCCTTGAGGTCAACAGCAAACTTCCATCTGTCCAGAGCACCAACGCAGACACAAAGTGCTGCAGAAATGCAGCAACTCGGGTTTGTCTGGCCAAAAGTAAGAGGGAAACCCACCAGCTCTCCTCCTTCATTTCCACGGGACCCCCAGGGAACGCCCGCACACACCTACACACACAGCTGTCCCCGCGTGTCCCTGCCACCAGCACCCACACAGCTCATTAACCGCTTTTTTTGGGAAATCAGAAGCAGCATGTGAAAGCAGTGAAGTGTAAAGAGAGCGGGAGAACAAGTCAGACAGATTTACCTTGGAAATTATAAAACCAGAATTAAAATACATACACACACACCCCTAATAACCCCAAGAAGTTACCCTTCTCCCAGTTTCTGTTCCATGCAGGCTCTGACATTCCACAACCCACCATCTCCAAGTCAGGAGATGCACTTAAAAAGCCATCAGACTTTAAACACAATACAGTTGAGGATTTTATTAACCTGCTGACACTAGAGCGTCCTTGTTCCATATTCTGAGGCTGTTTTATACAACATGGTTTAGAAATGAAAATGAACAGTCTTGTGTAAATCACAAGACTCCAGAAACTGGAGTATTCAGGAGAGAGAGGAAAAAAAAAAGTTATCACTGAACAGCCTGAAATCCTTGATAAATCGTGAAATTTGGCAGCACCCATCTGACAATGTTTATTTTTTTTCCCCCAAAGTTGTACTATGCTGAACATTAGATCAAAACAGTTTTCTTTGGCAGACACAGGTTCTGCTCTGCATTCCCCTTCTCCCTGACACACCATATGGGCCATTCTTGATGAAATATATTTAGAGGGATAGTAAACTAGCTCAGCACTGGTGTAAGCACTGCTTCTCTGGAAGTCAGAAACTAAAAAACATCATGCATTTTTTCAGCTATCACTTTTGATTTGAAAGTCCTTAAAAGTGCAGTCAGTGAGCCCAGATTAAAATGCCAAATAAAGCTTTGGTGATATAAACCACATACGTACATACATACATACATAAAAATAAAATTACAGCTATTTTTACAAAATGCCTTTAAGTAGCATGCTATAAAAAGAGCCCAGTGAAATGAGAAAAACTGACTTGGACAGGTTCAATACAGAAGAGATAACAAGACAAGCAGAAATCTATTGAAAAGTGAGAGGTGTTTTCTTCTGCAGCAAGATAGGAAGGGTAATTTCCAAGATTTCTAATATGCTCAGAATATAGGTATGATGCAAACACATACCAAGCTTCAAAGGAAAGTTACACAGTTACAGACAAGTTATTCGGGGAGCTAACTGATGGCTCATTTACCCGTGGATGGTCCATCACCTGACAAGCACAGACCCTGCCCGTGCTCCCTGCATCCCTGCCGGAGTGGCAGGCACCCTGCCTCGGGGCACCCTGAGGCAGCAGCACCCCAGGGCTTCAGCTGGAAGGATGCTGGCCACGACACTACACTCATCCTCAGCTCCTCAAGCGCGATCTGCAGCGGGTATAGACCAGCACCACTCCACAAACACTGACCAACGGCTGCTGTTAGCTGGCGGAGCCCACATCCCCACCGGCAGGGCCGTGCCTGGGCAGCAGCGCAGGGTCTCCAGTGGGAACAGGGGCCAAACCCCAGGGCAGCTCCGCACAGCCCCCCTGAACCCGTGAGCTGGGGGGCTGCACCTGGCCGGGGAAGGTACTATGCACCCCAACACAGAAGGCTAAAGGAGAGCCTTTTTTTAGAATGACCAAATCATTCGCCCACCAGCCCAGCATCTCCCCTGGGATTTCTATTGACTTAAGGGAAATCTGCCATTAATCCAATCAGCAGCCAGAAGGCAGGAGCCTTTGCAGCAGAACAAATCTTTTAAGGAGCAAAGTGCTTTTATTTTGGGGAAAAGATCTGTGTCAAGTTGCTTTTAGTTTTGCATTTCCTCTCCCTCTTCTTCACTCCTCCTGGAGCAAGAGGCAGGATGGACAGGCATTATCTAAAAAAAAAATCTTGCAGCGTAATGTCAAGATCGATATGTTGACCTAACAAGTAATGCCAGCTTTAGTAGTGTCTTAATGATGTGATCATTATCTTCTTACCTGAAGTGCAGCAGCAGTTAGCACATGTGCCAGCAGGAAAACTTAAAGACTATTCAGTGCAAAGACCACAAATGCTTCCCCATGTGCACACAGATATTCTCTATATTTGGTGTCTCGGGGGCGGAAGAAATTAGCTACCCATGCTCCTGAACATTCACAGTGGACTCAATTAACCGCGTGGAAGAGACACCCCTGTTGTGGAACAGTTGTTGCTCCCCTCTGGGTAAGGCAGCCTTGGAGGTCACTCGCACCAGAGGCTCCCAGATCTGCTCCGCACACCCAGCAGTGGCAGGAGGGCTCCCAGTGCGCGGGGGCTGCGGGAAGGGAAGGCGCCAGCCTGGAGTCCGCTCTCCCACCCAACATACCTGGTGGACTCGCTCTGTCCTACATCCCCCTTCTCCAGGAAGCACTCAGCATTTTTGTTAAGATGCGATCACACTATAAAGCTTGTCTTGCCTGGCTGCTGTGCCTAAGATAGCTCCAAAGATTCACACTTTCCAAAAACATTTGTTTTGAATTGAAACTGAGTCTCAGTCACATTTGAAAGTTGGTTTTCTTTGCCCTCACAAACCTTACAGACCTGCTTTGTCCCTGCCCCTTCCACCCAGCCTTCTCCCAAGGTGGTTCAGCTGCCTGAGCACGGCATTACCATGCACTGGATGGAGACATGACCAGTCCCAGCACCTCGGAAACACCCGAGGAGAAAAGATACACGTGTCCAACAATGCAAGAATTAAAGAGAAAGCCCTGAGAACAGACCCTTGCAGCTTTGCAAAAAGCAGAACGGCCAAAAGAGCGATTCCCTGACCACAGGAGCATCCTCCTGCGGCACAGCTTCCAGTAACAGCTCTCAAACACAAAACAAGAGATACAATCAACATGAGAAGTGATCCCTTCCTATTCCCACCCTGCAAACCCCACCAGTCCAGCTGTTTTACCTGCAAGTTTAATGTGCCTGCAAGGGTGAAATTTGTACTCCACACTTGAGCACTCACCCTGCCCTCCGAACCAGCAAGGCATTGCCAGCAGCGCTGCTGTACACAAGTAGGGCAATAAAGCAGCACAGGCAAACATCTCCTGACCAGCAGGAAACTGCATCTTTTCTGCCCATTAATGAAATATTGCAAAATACCTCCAAACCCAATCAAAGACAACGCCCCCTTCTTGAAAACAGTAGCTGGAAGAAACGCCATTTTACACAAGTAGCTTTCACTGGGCACCAGAAACGAAGGAGCAGTAACAGACGAGCAGGAAAGCGGTCCCAGAAGTTAGCTTTCGGGCCGTTGGGATTGGCCTGTCTCCAGAGACAGAGGAGAGATGCCACTAAGACAATGCATACTTAAACAGATTTCAAGACTGAAATGTGTGATTTTTGGTCTAATTCCAAAAAACGTTTGCTAGTGCGAGCCACCTCTTTCAGTTGTCTGCCCTCGATCTCCCTGGACAACACCAGATAAAGAGGCAATTTATCATTCAGCTGAAGGTTGTGTGCAACGCGTTATCTGTCTTCCACAAAGATCCGCGTGTTTTGTGCAAGCCCCACGTTGTGCAGACTGACCTCCCTCCTCCATTTTGAGATACCGTAGCAACATGAAATTAGCACACACGGAACTGTTAAATGAATAATTTACTGATTTCATAAGAACCTGTCTTGCAATTTATAGTTCTATTATCTTTTATATCCATGTCTTAACTCCTTTTGTAAAAAGGCTGCAATCAAGCTAAATAACATTTGAAAATCTAATAAGCACATGGAGACTCCCCGCGCCGGGGCGAGGGACGTGCAGCCTGATTTGCCGTGTTCGCTGGGGGTCTGTCCCTGCCGGTCCCCCTTGGCTGCGGGGAGGTGGTCCCCAAGAAGCGGCCCCCCTTCCCCCACCTTGCAGGGAGATGCTTTTCCCTTCCCGACTATTCAGGCCCGACCAAGGAGCCCCAAGCAGCGTTCAGCGGTATCGCTGCCTTCCATCTACCAAGTGTCATTTTCAAACCTGAAGCCAGCGAAGGGCAACATGAGCGGTGAGGGTATGTATGGCTGCAATGACAACTGGGGCATAAAATATATCTGAAAAGGCTTCTCCAACACTATCAGAGATGCTCGTCTAGTGACTCAACCACATCTTGTCACCCACACTCAATTTAAAAGATATTTATAAAGACAGTACGATGAGAGATTTATTTTCAGACTTATTTATTTGGGTGGAATAGGTTAGATTATTTTTGTTATATGCTCTTCAGCAGAACGGATATCTCCATTCGATATACATTACAAGCCACAGATGAGTTTGAGAGATGCTGCGGGCTGCAACTTCCCAGCCTTTCACACCACAGAGAGGCATCGGTTTAAAGAACTAGATTCAGCATCCCCCTGAGATGCTGCTAACCAAACATGCCCAGAGAGTAGGACAGCTTTCCTTTGATTGCTTTGTTTTTCACTTTCTATTCCTACCGGAGAGCTACTCTCGGGGTTTAAAAATTAAGAACAGTGCAGCTATTAAAAACAGTGTTTCTGAAGTAGGTGGAGATTTTCAAAGGGAGATTCAGATAGCTTCCCACGAGGAGGGGCGGGTATGAAGCCCAGAGAGGATGGGGGCGGGAGACAAACACCCAGAAGAGCCTGGCCTTACCTGCACCCCCTTAAACCTTGCCCTAAGCGCCCGGCACCCCAGAGCACAGCACGGGCAAAGCGGGCCCCCCCTGCACAGCACGGTCATGAATACTATCCCCCATGGGTCTGCAGCCATCTAACAGGCAAGCCACTGGGAGATTACATTTAAAAAAAAGATGAAAGAAAGGGATAGCACAATATTACTTACTTGGTATTTATGATCTGAAACAAAAACAGTGAGGAAATTTTCTTTTATTACACAGGAGCCCTAGGCTTACTAATGCGAGATGGAGCAAACGGGGCAAGAACCAGCGGCTGCAATCCCTGGCCGCCCTCGGCTGCCTCGCACCTGGGGATGCTCAGGAGTGCTCAGCAGAGCAAAACAAGAGACTAAAGCTCACATGGAGAAGGGTTTAAGCGGGAGAGATTTACCTCAGTGTGCAATATGTAAAAGACTAAAACCTGGCTCATTACCCAAACTAGCCAGGCAACACTGCTCTCTGCCAGGTTTCTTCGTTTGCTGATCAACAGCGTAAATTAGCCACCCTGCCACGGGGAAAAGAGAGATGAGAAAACAGCCCACAGAAATGTGAGAGATGATACAGTATGATATAAAACAGGGGGAAAAGATTCAAAATGGTGACCCGAGACAGTAAAGTCTTCTTGCAGACATCCTTACAAAGAGCATTAAGCCAAGATGCAAACCTTTCACATCAGGGTCTGGACACAGGTTTAACTAGCGGCAAGTAGAAAAAAAAGCGAAGACTCTGGCATTCGCTGCATGACTTGGAGACAGGACTTCCAAGGAAGCCTAAGACAGGAAGGTGTCCAGGTTCCCACAGAGCTGCAAGCGAACAAAGTGGGTATAAAACTGCCATGAATAAATTGAGGTGATAACCTGGTGAGATTCTAGCCATCATAACAGCAAGGTGTCAAACAAGCTCTCAACAGTACTAGAGAGGGGAAGAAAAGCCAGCACCTTCTCGGGCAGTACTCCAGGAGTTTTGGAAAAGCCACACAATGAAGCTGCCCAAGATGACAAGCAACGTAGCTCTGAAGCCCCTTCCAGCACGGTACTCCCAAAAGCCCAGGCTAAACCCCTGTGGCCCAAGGGATTGCCTAGTAAACGCATCGACACGAGGAGCATTAGTCATTAAATACAATTACTTCTTTTTCAGCACCTGTAGAACGTACAGACACACACCCCATAAACACATATACACACAGATGGAGATCTATGCATAAAAATATTAAGCAACAGCCAAAATCGCAACTGTTCTGAGCTGTACCAAGTGCACCTTGCCTTGTTATTTTTACCAACACAGTTGGGACTAAGCAGCAAAATGTGTCAGATTTCAGGAACACCCGCATAGGAAGAAAAGAAACAGTTCTGTTTAAAAATCTCTGCTTCCTTTCACTGTTTATTGTTCCCTATCTATGTTGCCGAATCAAACGCAGCTGGACAATAGCAAACAAAGGCCTGTTAAACCCTGCTCTTAGCGTTTTATTCCCCAAATACCCATCACCTACAAGAGAGCAAAGATAAAAGTGAGGAGTTTGACCTGACCACACTCACAATGCAACTGCTCCCCCGTCTTCCAAACATAAAAAGGATGTCAGGAGAGCAGATGGATTGGAAAGGAATTTGGAAAACAACAATAACAACAACAAAATGAAACCCAAGACCTAAAAGCTGTCTCCATCCAAATAAAGCTCCTTGCTCCGCTCCGATCCCCCTGGATTGCGCAGCGGGCATCACGCAGCTCTTGTTGGCATCAGGAACCAGGGCTCAGGCTGTCAGAGACACCGTGCTGCCAGCAAAAAAAAAAAAAGTCGAAGGAATTCAGTGGTGTAATGGGACCAGAGCATTCGCCACAGGCACTTCCGAGCACTTCACAAACATTAATCACACTACCCCCTACTCCTGCCACGCTGGCAGCTCGCCTTGATGTTTATGGCTGGGAGACTGGCACCGAAGCGCTCAGTGTCCCCCCACCCCAGCTCCACCAGCCCCCCAATCCCCCCGGCATCCACCACTGCCTGGGAAGGTCTGTAGTTATTCAGGACAAAAGCAGTTCCTTTAGGAAAGGTTTCCATCTTCCTAAGACCATAAAATAAAATGGATCCCAGCTTAAGTATTTTTCTAAGAAAATAACGTAGGAATAACAAACACCACCCTCTCCCGCTGTTTCACTTAGATGCAGATTAAGGGTTTGCTGTCAGCACAGGAGACACTGACGGTCTGTCACCCGGAGGAGCCCCACATTGACAAGCCTGGAGACCACTGAGCCCACCATCCTAACACAGCCATCGAGAACCGTCACAAAACCACTTCCCTGCAGGTTTTTCAAGCAAAATTTTCAACCACTGGTATTAAAACACCTGCCTCCTTTCAAGAGGGGCATTTTTTACTGACTATTTCAGCAAGTGTTTAATACAGCTTTCAGCAGGAGACAGCAGGAGCAGAAAGCACAGTGGGTCAGTGCTCAGGACCAAGGTGCTGCTCCTCTGCCAACCCTGCCTCACCGAGCACCCACCAGCACAGGGATGTCCCAGAGGTAAACACGAGGAGAACACACTCATGCCGCAAGCATGGCGGTGGAGTGGGCTTAGGTCGAACTCCTCTTTATTCTGCCAGGAGGTTTTAATTCTGTGCTACAAAGCAGCAGAAGCTGAACTCACAGTGGGTGCCTCCTTCCCCCCGAATGACTAAGCGGCGTCAGACACCCGCTCTGGAAGAGCCGCCGCAGCTCCTCAGCTGTTAAAAGGTTGCTGTGCACTTCAATGAAAGCAAAAGGACAGATCTCTGCTGCTACCAGCTAACCGAAAGGTTAAGACATGCTGGTGCATTGTTTGCAGTAAATGGCCAACTGCTCAGGTTTTATAGCTTCTTCCAGGAGCTGCTAACTGCCAGCCCTCGCTCTGCTTAGTGCCGCACCGGAGGAGACATGGAGGGATGCGGGGTGGCTAGTGCCGCACTGCAAACAGAGCGCACGAGGCTTGCAAAAGGCCAGGCGGGCTGCAGAAGGGGCTGCCCGCGCAATCTGCGCGGTGCCAATTACCGAGCACAGACCTGTGCTGACAGCGTTGCTCTAATTAGGCTCCCGTCGCCTGGCCTGCAGTACGCCCTGTGTTCCACCGACCAAACCAGCACAGAAATCCTTGGGAAAATGGAGAAGTCTCAGCAATTATGCTGAAAAGTACTAGTGTGCACATTCAGGGCGGAGGAAAGCAGGCTGCCACGGAGCGCAGCCCCTCGCCACCTCCCCAGGCTCTGCCCCGCAGCCGTGCCGCAGCCCCGCTCGCCTCTGCGCTCCCCCCCTCCAGCATCCTCTGCTTCTCCCTCCCACACAACAGTGGCACGGCTGGTCCTGACCTGTAAAGAATAACCGCGCTCCCCTCTCTTCTTGGGCTTTTACTAAATCACCACTGCAACAAAAGGGATTAGAACAAAAGGTTAAATTAACAACTTGGCAGAGGCGGCCTCGGTTTCTGATGGGTTTTAGCCAGCACTTACACTGAACGCTTCAGGCTGAGCAAGACTTGTGAGATCACCCACAGGCCCAGGCTGGCCTGCGTGCTACTGCCAGTGACAGTGCTGCTCAGCCCGAGGGCTCCCCAGCACCCTCCTTCTCCCTGGGGAGCGGGACAGGACAGCCCAGGACAGCCCACTGCAGGCTTCCTTCCACCCTGCTGAGAGCTGGGTCCATTCCTGGAGGAGAAACCTCCTGTTGCTGCAGCACAAGGCTTCTTCTTAGTGTTCTCTAATCTTAAAAAATAGAACTTCAAATAGGCTTCCCAGTTTAATTACTTGTGTATTTGATTGCAGCTTGTTTTCAAGCAGAGGCACAGAGCAAACCACGCACCAAAAGACAACCCATTGCCGACCAGCAGTGCCAAGCCCTGTGGAGCGGAGGTGCTCGGACCCACCAGCCTTTGTGGCCACCAGCAGCTGGGTGCATCTGGAAGAAGTTACACACCACTGGCAAACTGGGGGCTGCCGGTGGGCACCCCCTTCACCACACAAACACCACCCTTACCCTGCTGAACCATGCCAGTGTCTGCAGCATGGCGTGGCATCGGCTCTCCAGCCAGGACAAAGAACCCCAGAAAACACTCAGGAAGCAGAAAACAGCTGTAATGAAATATACTCCAGCAACAGCCCAAACCACCACGTTATACAAGAGATACACTGCAGAACTGAGAGGAATATCCTTCAGTACTTAAAGGGGGCTTAGAAGAAAGATGGGGATGGACCTTTTAACAGGGCCTGTAGTGAAAGGACAAAGGGGAGTGGTTTTAAACTAAAAGAGAATAGATTTAGATTAGATATTCGGGAGAAATTCTGTACCGTGAGGGCAGTGAGGCGCCGGCCCAGGCTGCCCAGAGCGGCGGTGGGTGCCCGTCCCTGGCAGGGCTCAGGGCCAGGTGGACGGGGCTGGGAGCCACCCGGGCTGGCGGGAGGTGGCCCTGCCCATGGTGGGTGTAGGAGGGAGTGGAACGAGATGATCTCCAAGGTCCCTCCAACCCAAATCATTCTGTGATTCTACAATTCTATGAATTACTGCATGGATTAAAAAAAAAAATAATATCAAAAATTACATAATGGAATTCTTTCATTTCAGAAGCTTCTTTGCAAAAATCAATTTCTTGCTGCTTTGATTCAATTCAAGATGCTCCAGAACATCCACATGCTGATCAATTCAAGATCTGGGGGTTTATAATCTTCAGAGATGCAGGGAATGGGGGAAGGGAATGACAACATGCCACCTGCCTGGGCTGTATTTAATACAGAGCACGTTAGAGTCTGGCTCGTTAACGCCCTTGCTCCGTGGAGCACCCACCCGCCAAACTCGGCTACTTCCCCCAGCACCCAAATCCAGACACAGCACACAGAGTATTAAATCTGCCATCTCCAGCCCACAAATTAGATTTCCGTTAAGAACTCTTATCTCTTGCAGGAACAGCATCAGAGATGGAGAAGCGTCCTCATTAGATGCTCTTCTCATGCCAGTGAAGTAACCTGCTGCACTGTGTAATGGCTGAAAAGAAGATGCAAATCATAGTATATAGCTCTGTATGTTTCTGAGTGGCAAACAATTCCACCTTGTTTGACAACTCTTCCTGAAGATGAAGCTAAACGGCCCTTTTGTGCCAATTAAAGACTCACCAGAACAGAGGCTGAACCTATATTACTGTTTAATAAAAAAAGGAAGAAACAATTTTGCTTCACTTTTTTAAAAAAAATATAAACATCTTGCTAAGGATCGTTGTGACAAGGTGGTTTTTAGTTCATTAATACCCTCAGACAATAACCATGATAAAAGACAGTTGCTTCTCTAGGCAGTTCAGAAAACAACCCTGCTTCCCAGGCCCCGCATCCACACTGAACATCGCCTAACAGCCACGGTTTTCCAAAACCAGCATTGCTAGCGGGTGAGGTGCTAATATACTGGAAACCAAAGCCAGCCAAAGCAACCTGGGCAGCCCACTTCTTCCAACCACCTAGTGAAGGAAAATAATCTACCGAAAGTGAGGTGGGAGGTTGGTGTGGGGTTTGGGTTTTTAATTATTTGTTCCTTTTCACACAGCTCTCTAAGAGGCCGTATCAAAAGCCCGGCAGATCTGAAACAATCACAAAATTGTAACCAGAACAACCCTGGAAGGAAGCAAACCAACCCAAAATCAACCCCCAAAGACGCAGCCCATGCAGCCCCTTTGTACAGCCCCCGGAGCAGACGCGGAGCAGATGCGTGGCCGTGCTGCCTCACACAGGGGTTCGCAGATGAACCAAATTTGAGCGTCTCTGACGCCCTGGAACAGTGTACGCCTTGTCAGAGCACAGCTGATGATGCTGATACTGGGGTTTTTTTGCCGCTTTATATGAGGTTATTTCCATTCCTTTTATTTTTTAAAATTGTTTCATTATGTTTGTCTAAACCATGTTCACTGCTTTGGAAAAACAAAAGCAAGAACAAAAACAAATCAAAACCCTCAATATGCTGTTCTGGAATTAAAAAAAAAAAAGGGGGGAGGGGGAGGAGGAGAGCAGCGGTAGAGACAAGCTGTCCGTCCAGCGCTGAGCTCTTGGCAGATCTGCAATTCACAAACCAGAGGAGACTCTCCTTGGCCTTCCCTTCTTGTCACCCCTCAGTCATGTCTGTCCTGCCCACAGGACCCCTCCTGTCCCCTAAGGCCACCACTCCGCACTGGGCGGCTGGAGGCACCATCCCCTCCCTGGGCCGTCACAGAGCAGAGCCTACAGTGCTGCCAGGGGATGGATTTGTGCTGGGCTCTTCCCCTGGAGCACCTGGCTTTGTTCAAGATCAGTGAGAAGAAAAAACAACATCTGGTAGATTAAACAAGGGCTTCTTCAGTTCTTCCTCCTCGCTGGTACAAGACGCTTAGCAAAGCTGCAATTGCAGGCACTGCCTGGTTATGCCGAGGAGGGACATGAAAAGGAAACTGGAGCGAGCTCTTCCCATGCCCAAAGGGGGGGGGAGAAATTCACAGGAGGGCTCAAAAAAGGAGAAAACAGGTTTGCACAAGAAGGACACAACTACCCATGAGACTCCACTTTGATCTGCGCTCCCTTACGTTAAGGCAGTCAAGGGAACAAACAAACAAAAAACCCCACACCAGCCCACATCACCAAAACCCGCTCGGTGCCGGGGAGCCTGGCAGCCTGGCCAGCTCTGGCCGGGCCGAACCGTTCCGGTGCCGCAGGAGCGGGACCCACAGGGGCCCCCGCGCAGCCCCCGCAGCCAGCCATCAGAGCGGCAGTCCTCCCCTTCCAGAACCGCCAACCACAGCTACCAGAAACCTGTTTTCCCATTTCCAAAGGTACTTTCCCAGTCCCCTGGAGCCATGGCCTTCCACCACCTCCCCAGCTCAGCGCCTGCCCAGGGCACTGCTCTGCACCTGCCGCAGTGCTCAGCTGCCCGCTGGCTCAGGGCAAGCCCGCAGCCCACCCCACAACACCAACATGTGTGCGTGTAGCCATATATCTCTTTCATTTGTATATAGATATATAAAATAAATAATAAAAAAAACCTCTAAAGAAAGTAATTGCCACTGGCCCACACGCAACAGTGCCCCATCTCATGGAATGTTTGGGGTTTTTTATTTTTTTTGCTGTCAATGAATTTTGCTCATGGCAATGGTTTAAAGCTGGACATATTCCATACAGAAGCTAACCAGAAGCATGTTTCTCAAATAAAAGCCTAAATTGGGAACAGGCTATATAAAACATATTTTTAAAAGAAAAAAGAAGTCCTTCCTTAGTCATGCAAGTCAAACACTGTAGAAGAGGAATGAAATGGAAGCGTGACAGCATGGGAACTCAGCACTGGAAGGGACATCCTATGTCTTAGAGTCTGTTATTCCTTTCACTTACTGATAGTTTGAAACTTAATTTCAACCTCCAGGCTAAATCTATTCATCTTACTTCCGTTGGTTCTTTGGTTGACTCTGCTCCTTGGTCAAAGGATCCTCTGGGTGCTTAACCCCTGGTGCACCTCGGGAGGGGCATCGCCCCCACTCTGCTCTGCTCAACTAAATGACTCTTCTAGCTTCCTCCCTTTTCCCTCCATCAGCCCATTGCTGTAACTTCCCAATTAGGATTAATTTCTTTTAATGATGGGTGATTAAGACAAGACCTTGTGTAAAGGCATCAGCACTTCCCTTTTTTCACCAGAGGTACCTGGCACTTGGCAGAGCCGATTCCCCTCCATACTCAATCCTCCTCACACATGCTTCTCCTGAAGCTTTTTTATTTTTTTTTAATGAGGCCCTTACGGTGTTTTATTCCATTAATTTATCACACTTTACTACTTCAGCCCTCACTGTCATTTCTAGCTGGTCCTGTGAGATAAGTCAGAACCTCCTCTGCAACAACGATGCTCTGCAGCTTCCAGTCACCAGAGTCACCTGCAGCGGTGGCCCAGCAAGAGCCCGACGGCACACAGCGAGGGCTGCAGTCACTGCTGCTCGCTGCCTGGCCCTGCAGAGCTGCCACATATATTGCCTTGATCAAGATGCATTTTTTTAAAAAAAAACAACCTTCATAAGATAAGTTTTTGGATGTGGACTGCCCGTCCTGCCTCTTAGAAAGCTTTGCACGCCAACACGGCTCCCCAGGAGTGAAGCCGAAGCTGGAAAGCAAAATCCAAGAGTGAAATGTGAACAAAATGCAAAACGAACGAACAGGCTCAATGACATAAAATAAAATTATCAAGTTTTTGGATGTAATCCAAACTTAATAGCACAGAAGGAAGTTTACGTTGAACTTGTGGATATTTAACCTCAAGTGTCTGTTTAATTTTAAAAAACAGCTGCTGGCTACATATTTGTGCGCACACTTTCACACAACATGCAGACCGCCTGCAAGAGGCTCCTGCATTTAAATAAAAGTCAGACACAGCAACTATCAGGAGAATGAAAAATAACTCTCCCAAGCCCGCACCGCCACCAGCCAGCTAGGGACCCCCCCGAGGGATGCCCCCACCTCCCACGCACGCTCGCCCTGCCTGCATTGCCCAGGGAGTGCCACGGCCCCACACCAGTACAGGGGGTGCGGGCAGCAGCCCCCACCCCACGAAGCCAACATCAGAAGACAACCAGCCGCGGTGACGGCTCCCGTGGACGTCCAGCTCCTCTCTACAAGCCATCGTCAGGCTCGGGGCCATGGGTGCAGTTACCGAGCGCGCTGCCGGCTCCTGCCGGTTCCCTTCACAGGGGGCTCAAAGGGCTGCGGACCAGCCCTGCATAGCCCCTGCAGGGTCCGCTGCAGGACAGCAGCAGCCTGGGGACCACCCTCCCCCTCCCTGCAGCCCCTGCCGCTGGGCACCGGCCAGGGACAGCAGCAGGAGGAGGACGGCCATGCAAAGCCCGGGCAGTGCCTTAACCCTTCCCTGTTCTCCTCTGGGAATGGGCACGCAGAGCACCACGTGGAGAAAAATATGCTCCAAAACGGGTCATCTATTCCATACCGTTGTTATTTGCAGCTAAGTATAATGGAAAAAATTGACTGTTTGCTTGGTGCAATAGGGCATGACTCTTTACACAGAAATAATAGCTAAACAGTGATGGATTCTAAATCTCCATTACAGTGAAAGATTTGAAGGAGTAAAGCAGTTAGAAAAATAATTGGTTTTCTTGTTTAGCTTTAAAAAGCCTTTACACACTGCCAAACTGAGAAGACTTCTCACTTTGTTTTGTTTTGTCCTTTGGGGAGGTTTTATATTAACAAAGGGAATAAAACCAACCCCAACCTACTTAGGGAAAGAGGAAGGCCTTTGCCCTTCACTGTGGATCCAGAAGGTGAAGGGTTGGGAAGCCCAGGAGATGCAGAACCACAGCCCACAGAGTCCCATCCCAGACGTGCGAGGCACAAGATGATAAACACGACTTAGCACTCAGGCTTGGGCTTCCGTTCCTCCGGGGTGGTTTTTTTTGCATGAGGCAAGTAATTATTACAGCAAGCCAGAAACTTCTTAAGTTTTCAAGGGAACGAGAAGACAAGAGATTTGACATAAGCACTCTCAGCCAAGCACCAAACCTGGCCAGGGAAGCAAGTGTCTGTCCTGGGGGAAGAGGCACAGCCAGAAACCTCAGGAGCCAGAACAGGAGGACCTGCACAGTCTGACTGAAAAACGAAGCCTTCCCAGCACCCTTCATTTTAAAGCCAGGCTGGAAACAAGCGCCGGCTAACTGGAAATAGCACAATAATAACAGTAATGAAAACCACACCGGACTTCTCTATAATGGAAAAAAGGCAGACATTTATGAGTTCAGAGCCCCCTAGGACATTTCTGAATATTTCAAACGCTAAACCGAGAGACTGCATGTTTTCTGAAGGCAAAGACCTTACCCCTACCCCCAACTCCTCCAAGGCAGCTCTTTAAATTATTTAGCAGCACGGTGATTATGTTTGGTGCTGGAGGAGACGGCGGCACCCACAGCGCGGGATGGGGGTACAGCTGCTAGTGACATTTGCGGCTTCCCAGTGGAGCGTCTCAGAGGTTGAAGCATGCCGGTCTGAAGCCACACTGTCGGGGTGACAGTGGCCAAGGGGCTCCCCACATCGCTTTAGGTCATATTTACATACAAAAGAGCAGCTGCTGTGCAGCTATCGTGCTGCAAACTTTTCAGCGGTGACCTGCGGTGGGTGCGGGAGAGGGGGGAGCGGTGGATGTAAAGCACCTATTGAGGGCCCATTAATTTTTCAGGAATTCTCAGGCTTTCGCCTTTACAAAACGCGGCAGGAGGAGGGGAGGGGAGAAAGAGACTCCAGCCAGGAGGAGAGTCTCCCCCCAGCAACCCTCTCCCATCAAACAGCTTTGTCAAAACAGAGAAATGAATAGAAGCTGATCTGAACTCCTCGCACTCCCTAATTAGAAGGGAAAAATCCCGGGCGGTGATTGAAGCGAGAAGCGGCCCCTCGCAGGGGCGTGGGCTCACCGGCATGCTGCACACACACACACACAGAAAGAACTTTCTCTCCGTGGTCCAATTTCTGAAAATTTATTCCAGTTGTAAACCATTAGGTGCCAATTTTTCAAATCAACCTTACGATTCAATAGCACTGGCTGCCTAATAGCCTCTGAAAAATCTTTTGCTGGCTCACAGCTGAGCAAACGTTATCTAAAAACATCTTAATAAGGCTCTTGCTATTCTTTCACCTCGCTGCTTACAGAAGGGGAGACAGCTAACGGCAGCACAGGTGGCTGAGGGGAGCGGTGATGCTGGAGAGGTGATGGCCCACGCCAGCTCCGCAGGGATGCGATCACCCCTCAGCATCACCCCACAGGACTGTATGCCAACAACAGCCAGACAAGGGAAAGGTCCACAGCCCGACCCACGCAGCCCTGCCTCCCGCTCTCTAGTCCTTACTAAAGGGTTGGGGGAAAAAACCCACATCCCACAGTTTCTCTGCGGTGTGGAGAAAAAGGTCTGGAGCAGCACCCACCTCTCGGCCCCACTGCTACCTGGTATCACTCCAAAGTAGGACGCTTTTTCCTCTGCAGGCTCCTTGCACTGGGAGGCATCACGATGCCGGCGGGTTATACACCTTATTTATCCACCAGCCCAAACACAGAGCCCCCATGGACCCCGCAACCTCTCTGGCACTCACACCCACTGCTCTGCTGTGCCATGGGACATGTTTTGCAGAGGACAAGGGGTGACACGGGGTGGCTGTGAGCAGCCTGCTCAGCCCCGTTGCCCCCCAGCACACTCATGTGGCCACTGCTCAGCTGCGAGTCACAGCCATAAATTACGGCCCAGTGAATCACAGAAAATGAAAATCAGCATCAGTTTAATCTTCATATTCCTGGCTGGGGATTTCAGCAGCTCACGGTCACGCTGGGAAGGAGCAGACCAGGACTGTGAAGCTCAGCTCCAGCCATGGGACATCCCTCCCCCCAGCTCTCTCCTCCTCTGAGGGGATGCTCAGCCAAAAGGTCCCCAAGGTTTTCACTGGAGCTCTTGTCTAGGAAAGTTTAAGAACTGCTATACAAAAAAGTCACATTATGCAGACTGGAAAGCTGGTCAGCAATAACTTTGGCTAACTCAAACGCCTGTACTCAGGATGGAGGAGAAAGATCTAATATCCTATCTCCAGCTACCTGAAAATTCAGATTATATGTCTAATGCACCTCGTGATTTTTTCTAGCTATCCCTGGGGCAATCTGATAGCATGCATTCCCAATACTTTTATGTTTAAATAAAAGCAAATACTCTCATTGGATTCATTTACAAATTCCTGCACACAACGTAAGGAAATAAACATCTCATTCCAAAACCCACCCCCAGGCTCAACCTATCCTCCCTACTTTGCATGCCGTTTATATTTAATTGCCTCTGAAAGCAATGCCAGGTGGGTCAGAGAAGGGGTTCACCTTCTTTTGTAGCAAGTTCTCATGGCCTTACAGAAGGGCACACATGCACAGAGCTGTAAAATCAGAGCAGCCAGAAGCTCCTGAATTTGTTCTTGTATAAACACCACGGTTGAATGCTTTTTGAAGAATGCACGGAGAAGAGAAGGAAGCACACTTGCCATGCTTTAAGCTCTGAATCAAGTTTTATAACCAGGATGCAAAGCCCAAAAAGGGGGGAAAAAAATTAGGCTTATAATTTTAATGCTGACAGATTTACATTCTGTGTCAATAGAACATCTCTGTACTTACAAAGAGACAGAGCCACGCACTATAATCAACACTTGCACAATATCCACTTGACTGTGTGAATATCCCAACTCTGCTTGTATGAGCAGCTTATAGGAATTACAAAGGCTGAGCTAGCGAGGAGGGAAAGGATTACTGAGGGCCACAGTTCATACTACTTCTGCATAAACAAAATATGACCTTGATTAAATTAATAATGAAACTTAAGATTCCCATTAAACTGTTGCCGGCGAGCAGCGCAGGCCAGAGAGATAACCACCCACACTGCTCCAGCCCCAGTGGACAAATGGACACGCTCAGGCTTTCCATCTCCAAAAAGCCTAAACAGCCGCTTAGCAGGATTAATTTTTAATAACTCAGCACTTTGTTTTTATGTACTTATTAAAATTTAAGACACCAAGTCATTGACCCCTGTAATTTTTCAATTGTTCAAACCATGAAGTCTGGGTTGGCTAATTACGCCTGAACAGCTGTTGGAGACGACCTTGCGATCAGTGGGGAAAAGTGATGCAATACTATCGGTTTACTAAGCTCCACAACAGTTCCTCTCCTCCTCCCTACCCCGTTATCATTTTAAATAAGTTCATGAGTTAATTACACAGAATAATTCAGAGGGTTATTTGGGAAAACAACCCTCTTGATAGCCTAATAAATGACAGCTGCAGCTACATGCATATGGGGTACTTGCAAACCTCACCTTCACCGACACCATGAAACACTCAGGATTCATGTGCTCGCCCTCCTCTCCACTAAAGCTGGAGCAGAAGTGAGGAGTCAGCGGTCCCCAGACCCAAACCCTTCCACGAGGAAAGGCAGCACCGTGGCTGTTGGTGTCTGCTCCTGGCGCTGCGGCAGAGTCTCGCAGAATTTTGCCATGGTAAAAAAAAAAGCCAGGCCTGTGTAGATGACCCAGCAAAAAACAACTGCTGTAGCGACTGAAGTGTCTGGTAAACAGTCACAAGTTCTCTAGAGGTACCAGTCTCCTCCAGCAGTTTCTAGACTGACTTTCAGGAAGAGGGAGAAAACAATTCCTAGAAAAACAACGGAGAGAAATTCTCGTCTCCAGGCAAGAGGCACAAATCATTGAAACCCAGTAAAAGTTAGAAGACGCAGGGGCAGAAGAGCAGGTAATTACCAAGTGCACAAATAACGCGCTGTGTGTGTGTTTACCGTGGTTGCCTGGGGACAAATGAACGGTGACGTGAGAAGCCCGGACGGAGCCCAGCTGGACCAGAAGCATGTTCTCTGCCTGCCAGCCTGACTCCAGCCACCGCCACCAGCGCTGGCCTATGCTCCAAAAAGGATTTATACGCTTTTTCCCTTGATATCGGAAGACCTTTCCATTGCATGCGCTGAGGGCTTGCACACCGTACAGAGGAGTGGTTGGGTGTTCAGATGCCACCTTCCACAGTTCACTCCACCTCGCTGCTGAGCCTGGCCAAGAGGTTCCCTTCCCCACCGCGTCCTACCAGCCTCATCCTCACCCCCACTGGTCCGGTGCCACCAAGCATTGCTGGGTACCGAGCTGAGAAAAAAATATTTGGTCTAAAAGTTTTATTTCTTTATTGGGTTTTGGTGAATACACTTGCCGTTGCTGAGAGCACATCACCCCTGCCCTCCTCCAACACCTGCTCCCACCCCATTCCCCTGCAGCACACATCAGCCCACTAGCTCCCAGTTTAAGCTACTGTAACCAGAGAGAGATGCGCATCTGCAGGCCCACAGCAGCAACCGCTGGGATTCTTTGTGTTCCTGGGAGAGGTAACAATGCCTTTGAATCTACAAAAACCATGGAGTGAGATGCTACCAACCCAGGAGGCAATTAAACCAGGCAGCTAGGGGTACCCGAGACCACTAGAGCAACGCCCAGCAGCTGGCACCAAAGCACTCCGATTCCATGGAAGTTTCCTGCTATCCACAAACAAGCCACACAAAAAACCCAAACAAAACAAAACCACAAAACCCCACCACCAACCCAACATCAAAATCCCCCACCAAGAGCTTGAAAGTGATGATTTCTAAAGCAATTAACAGCCAAGTAGTAAGCAAGCTAGCACTGGGGACCACCATGTGGGCAAGTGTCAGGAGAAGGCAGGCAGCTTGCGCCCCGAGAGGACACGCAGGCAAGCAACCCACCGCGTTCCTCACCAGCTCACTGCCCGCGCGGCTCCCCAGCAACCCACAAGAAAATAAACTGCATCTGCTGGAAATATGCACCAAACAATTAAAGGTAAATTGGACTTCCTTCTGAAATATCAAACAAAACATTGTACTTACAATTCCTGTATAAGGTCTGAGACCGTTATTGCACAGCAAAACTTTTGCTGGAGCAAACATACAAAAAACAGGGGGGGTTCTCCATTTAAATTACTCCCTGGTATCTGTGCACTTAGTAGCTAAATGCATGAGAAGACCAAAAGGGGACTTAATAGACAACTGCTGCCATCAGTAGTCCAAACAATCGACTCTGAAGTTTTCCATTAAATCAGAAAGAAAAATTACTTACTGCACCAAGATGCTGAAAAACACATTTCCTCTTTAACAGACAGCAGTGTTTATAAACACACAGAAGCACTGCAAAGGCCTTAGGGTTTGTTTCCACCAAAAATAGCAATTGTCAACAGAGACACCATATTTCAGCATCATGAGCTGTTACAGATTTCTATTAAAAATTAATATGCATTTGCTATTACATACGATTTATAACTGCGTATAAACCCAAACATGCAGTGCCACAAACACCCATCAGGGTGTGACCAAAGGCTCCCTCAGAAGCCTGGTGGCGGGGGAGCTTGGATGCCCTTCTGTGAACTTTTCACTGAGTTCAGCGGCAGTGAAGCGAGTGGGCTTTCCTTTGCAGCTTTTTTTTTTTTTTTTAAGCTGCACATTAGCAGATGTTCTTTTCTCTCTTTTTTTTTTTTTGGGGGGGGGGGACGGGACGGGACTGGGGTAGGGGTGGTAATAAAGCAGAACTACGTATTTCCAACACGCGCACACAACAGCAGCTCTGCTCAGTTCACCCTGCTGCCCTAGCTGCACACGTGCTTCAGACCCACAGCCTCCACATCTGCCACTGATGAGCATGTGTGTTTATACTGGAACAAATGTACTCAGATTTTATTGTATTTTTTCAAATGTGCCTTATTTAAAAGATTATATCCTTCCAGGAGGGTGGATTCTTCTATTCTTCACTGTCCTGCATACAAACAAATACCCAAGGCAGAAAGAAGCCCACATCTATCCACTTTGCCTGGGTTTCTCACAACAACACAGGATGCGGGGAGTGTACAAGTGTCTCCAAAGTGCCCCACGAGCCCTGGGCTGCAGCTTCAGACCGTCCCACCAGCTGAGAGCTGTCGGTGGATGGCAGGGGCAGGCACAGACCCGGGCCAGCGCTTGGGCAGACCAGGGACGAGCCCATCCATCAGGTCCCCACCACATCCTCACCAGAAGACAGGTCTGACTCACAGTTCATACAATGCTGAGCATATCAGTGCTACTTAACAGTCCTGGGGTCCCTCAAGGACTTAGAGATATAGGATATGCATTTACGTTTTAGTCTGCCGAACAAAAGCAAGGGTGAAGTATGAGGGTGGTGGGGAGCTGAGGGGAAGCTCCAGTCAGAAAAAATTACATTGCTGAAACAGAATTGGTCAGTTATTTTCCAGCACTTCCAAATAAATATTAGCTGCTTTATCTCCCTCTGTTATGAGAAATTGCAGGTGTCCTGCAGAAACCCTTCTGATCACTCTTGGCCACCGTCTCCTCCACTATAATCCCTTTTTTCTATCCAGCTGTAGCAAAGGGGCCTCAGTTATTCCCTCTCTGCTCAACCCCTGGCTCCTTTGGATGCAAGTCTGTGACTGTTGAGAGAAATCTCCAGCTCTTGCCATTCCCCTAAAACAAAACATGAGCTGCCACCTGGATCACTGACCCTTGTTGACTTCTTACAGAGATCCCTCTCCTTCCCTGGCATGGAAGCCACCTGGCCACAGAGCAGCTGCCGGGAATACTCTTCCCCTTTTGCAGTCCTCACCACCACAGGATGGCCACTGGACTGGAAATGTTAACCATTTCCCAGGAACTAAGTGGAGTAATGTTGCCTCTGTTGCATGGGTTGAGCTGATGGATCACAGATGCAGGAGAGAGGGATTCCTCTCAGAGACGCAGACCACATGTAAAACACCCCAGGCAAGGAGAGCAGTTGGCGCCACACGTACAGCCCCGAGGCACGAGGATGACCAGCCCAGCAAACTAACACGAGGGTCTGCTGCAAGCTGAGCTGTGCATCCAAATCTTTTGAGACCCCCAGGTGCAACCCTGGTGACAATCCATGCTGGAAAAAAGCCTTGGACAAAGGCCAAACTACCTGCGTGCAACTTCACATCCCACACCGGGTCACTGCCCCCAGGACCGTAACTCTTCTGTGGTTCGCAGAGGGACACGGGCAGCGCTGCTGCAGAAAGTGCTGCAGACTCCAGTTCCCAGTAAACACGTACTCGGTGTCACCACAGCTCAAGTGGCTGTTAAAGAGGAGATGGGGGGGTGGGGTGGGTGGAATTATTAATCTGCTTTTGAAAATGAAGCTGTAAAACCCAAATCAGACAGACTGAAGTTCAAACTCACAGCAGGTGAGGCTGACCCCGGCAGCAAGGGGAGCCCCTCCATCACACAGTGGGCAGCTCCAGCTCAGGAGCCCCACGGTCAGGGCCGAAGCTCCTCTCCAAAACCTGGGCACATCACCACAGTGGTACCAGGGGAGCGCGCACGGCCATGGTCACCTCTGCTGTCTCTCAGTCACGTCAGCACTGTCAGAGGAAGGGCTCAGGCAGCAGCGAAGAAGCTCTGACTGCTGACGAACAGGCAAAATGCAAGCTACAAGATAAGCAAAAAGCACCTAAAGGCACTTAAATCCAGTCTCCAACAACTGGCTGAGTGACAGTGGAGTACAGGGCGGAGACTGAGCCAGCCAGACTGCTAGATGCAAGGACAGAAGCAGGAATCCATTTAACTACACTAAATAGACAATTATCATTTCAACTGTGGCTGTAACGAGGATGACTGTCCATATTTAAGACATCTTGCTGTGTCCCACCCTGCATCATGGTTTCCTCACATAAAAGCTGACTGAAGGCAGGACACTGTTCAAAACATTTTTCTCCCAAGCATTCACTGCTTACCTGGCACAGAACATTTAAGCTCTCGGCTAGTGCTGTGACCAGGCACAGGTCTGACCGCGGCAGCTAGAGCAAAGCAGGGAGCAGACTTGAACACACCCCTTGGCTCTGCAGCACCAAACAGGAAAGTTTTTCTGTTTGCTTTAGGAAGACTAGACAGATGTGACTCAGAGGAAACGGTAGCCAAATTCTGGCTAGTGGCTCACCCTACACACGCCAGCAAACCTGCAGCCAACACCAGGCGCAGTCAGCAGCAAACGCAGCCTGCCCAGCCGCTGGCTACCCTCCAATGAAATTCATGAAAAGACAGCTTTGCAGAGCGGTACAGACAGGGGACACAGGGACACTTCAGCGCAAGTCCTTGGAATGGGGAAAAAAGGTCCCTGCCCTTCACGTACCTGCATCACCCAGGCAGGTTTAGGTTACCGTAAGGGGTAATTTGCCGGTCTGCTTCAAGTTGGGCCAAATCGCTAATCAGGCTGTAACGCAATAGCACTGTGCAAAGGTGTGCCGACCTGCCCGGCCTCCTCACCCCCACTTCTCTGAGCACAAGTCACCTTTGAAGGTACTGCACTTGCTAAAAAAGAGGACAAGAAAGAACAGGGAAAGCCAGAAAGCATCACTCATCCCCTCTGCCGACTCAGAGCAGTTTAGCATGAGATGAAAAGCCCTCTTCTCAGCAAATACACAAATAATGAAGGATGCTCAGGTGACAGAAAGAAAAACAGTATCCAGAAAAAGGCCTGGAATGTCATCGCCTAGGAATCCTGAATGCCTACTCCAGGCTTGCAAATCCCAAACCCTTGAGATCCATTTAAAACCCAGTGTTTTACAAGAAGACAGTGACACTTAAAGCAATTCATGTTGGGAGCTTTTCAGACACCTCTAGGCTTAAATTTATTGGTATATTTAAGATGCGACTCTGGTGTGCTCTGTAAACGGGCCTGAATGCAGCTGCCTGGAGGAGGAAACATCGCTGCCCACCCCTGGGATCGGGGCTGCACCCGTTACACTCACCACATCGAAGTCTCAAAACACACCGCAAGACTCTAGTCTAGCTGCAGTTAATATTCAATCCAGCTCATAGCCAAATACTTCGTAACTTCTACTGCACGAACCTCCAACACTTTGCTACCGTTAAGGCAGTGCCACTTCAACCAGATTTTACAGATGGGAAACCAAGGGAGAGAAGAAACAAGTGATTTGCTCCAAGTCCCAAAGAAAATCTGTAACAGTGCCGAGACTTGAATCCAAATATTTTTTCTAACTCCCAGACACTTCCAAACTCTCAGTGAGCCCTTGGGACCACTCCTCTTGCCATCTGCACAAGCGAGGACAAACAAGCAAGTACCTTTTTTTCTTCAAGGCCATCTAACAATGATGCATTACTCCCCAAAGAATGCTTTCCAACCTTGAAATGACCAAAAAGCTCCTTACCAGCTGCCTCGCATACTTGTTCTTGCCTCCATTTATTCTGCAAAAACCCCTGTATTTAAAAGACTTTTTTTAAGAAATGCACTTGAAGACGACAGCTTAACTGTCAAAGGGATCAAGAGCAAAAGCTCCAGTGCCTCCATTAAACTAACTGCTCAACAATTCCGGCAATCTGCTCTGAGGACTCCTGACAAGGGGGCACACATAAAACACTCAATCCCATATGCTTTTAAATCACCCAGAAGAAGCATGTTTCTGTGACACTACTCCTCCTCCTCTACTAACCAGATTTAAGCGGTAATTCCATAGGAAGGGTGATTATCACTAAAGTTTTAATGAGTTGCCATCTGTACCCTGCACTTCATAAACGGAGAGCGTTCCACTACCATGCTGTCCAGGAACATAAAATGTAGCAACAAAGCATTACAAGGTGATCTAAAATAATACTTCCCTTCTCTCAAAATTAATGGCTTTAACTTGGCAAAGAGATACGCAGCAGAGAAGAAAATGAGGACCACATTTGGAGTCCTAGGGAACGTATGAGAAAGCTTTATTTAGCATCATCAAGACTCATGGCTATTATCTGGCTGGATCTAAACTTGAAAATGAAATTATTAGGCATTAAGAAACATGATAAATCTTGTATGCCATCCGAGACAAACTGTGTACCGAGTTACCAAAATATGTTCAGCAAACTGGCTACAGAAAATGTAATAATTACATGGATAAGAGCCTCTCTCAAGTTTTATGGCCAACAAAAGCCTACCCTTTTGTCCCTTGAAAGTTCACAAAGTCATACATCACCCAGGCTGGCATGTTTGCTCCTGAAGTATCTAAACCGTTGCAGCTGTCTCAAAGGATTTAGAGAACTAGGAGCCAACAAGGAATTTTTCATTAACAACGTGGAGAGCAGAAATCAATGGTCCCCTGGTGTCATGTCATTTCAATGGGGAATGGGAGGAGATGGAGGAAGAAGAAACTAACAATACAGGTACTGCAGGCAGGCTGCCAAGCCACGGCACACACCTTCTCCTCCTCGTTTCAGCTCACAAATGGTGTGCAGAGTAATTGTCCCCATTGAATTACCTACCTGCACAGGGAATATTACAATACCTTTGTATGTTTATTAGTACTTTTGCACATGCACTCTGTTAACAGGGGAATGCTACTGAAGAAAAGACCAGTGGTGACATTTTCTTTTCAAGAGAGCTGGCCCAGAAGTCAGTCTGGAAAGAGCCCAGGGCGCTTTAAACCACCTTGTGTTTGTCCCACTGCTGAATCCTTCAAGCTGGAAATCATCTGGACCGTCCTAAGGGCACATCCATCTGAATGAGAGCTAGAGAGCACACAGAGCAGCCAAACTCAAATCTCTTTGTAGGCTTTTAAAGCCCAACTGATATAAAATTGCCACTTAATGTTTGCCATATAATTCCTGCTCTCAAGGAAACATGAAAAGTGATTTTGGTTTACTATTTCTGTGAAAGAGACCTCCAAACCAGAGCTTGTATCTTTTAGTTGATTTCCAAAATGCAGCAAAAGCAGGAGTTTTGGAAGCTTTTCACCCTCAAGGAGCAGAGCTCCAAAGCATTCATTGTTGCACCACACCTGCTATTTAATTTAATGGACTAAGCCTTGCATAACACTCAGGTCTCCAAGCCGGTCCCATGGCATTGCAATAAAGCATGGACAGGATTGTTTCCACTTCTGTGCCAGGAGGAAAGGCTGAGGAAGAAAGAAAGCTGAGGTCTAACCTTGCAGAAGACATACTGGAGCAGCCCAAACTCATCCAAGTCAGCAAGAATCAATCTTCTGTTAGGATCACGTAAAACTTGTTGAATGTTAATATAGGCTGCCTCCATTCTCCAGTTTATGAAGACTATAATTTTCTTCACTAAAACACTGTCTAATAGCACCAACCCCCCTTCTAATTATAGACTTCTCTTATGCATAATAATCTTTATACAATTAAGACCACTTAAAAGAATAATGGATTAAATAAAAAAGCGTTTAAATAACATATAAGGTTCTGATAAAAAAAATGACAAAAGCTCAAGAGACTGAAAACTAAAGCAGAAATTCTACCCTTAAGAGTATACTAGTGAGTGAAACAGCAGCCCCAACTTTCAAACCTGAACTGGCAGCCCAAAGCTGAAACATTAAAATAAAATCACTCTTCCATTATTAAAAAAACCCAACAACCAAACTCAAAAAGAATCCACAACTGCCTTTATATGAATTGTGTATGGAAAGACATTAATCTCCCCTCGATATGCTCTTTGGAATAAAACCAGTTGGTTTCATTTCAAGTGCAAAAAGCTCCTTCACAAAATGTTACTGAAACTTCATGTCTAATTTAGGTAAAGGGTCCTCTAAGTAAAAATAAATTTAGGCTGAGAGTCAACATTTGCTGGAAAGGCTGGAGTGCTACTGCTTCACAAGCGAACTTGTACTCTGCGCCTGCATCGGTCCAAACACACCAGTCCCATAAAAGCGACAGGAGTTCACCCTCCGAGCCACAGGAGGAACACGGCTTCTCCTGCCTTCTCCACCATGACCTCCCATCCCATCCGCTTTGCAACAGGAAAACAGCTTAGCCCAGGTGCTGGATTATCCTCTCTAGTCGAATCCCTTCTAAAAACCACTTTTTATGCTACTGGGTGTTAGCTTTTATGACCAAAAGTGCCATCTATCAAAAGTTTATACTATTCTGCTGATTATTTGCATTGCATAAGTACCAGTTATAGGTCAGAAATGAATACAGAAGTGTCTGTACAAATAAAACCAAAAACATCACCCCTGCCTGCTAAGTGCTAAACTGATTATAAACATCCAGAAAACATCCAGATAACAAACAGAATATTCCTCAGAGCTGGACAGACAGTCTCAAAGGATACAGTTCCTAGACACGCTTTTTTCCTTTTTCCTTTAAATTTTTAAAAATGTATATTTTAAAAAGAAATCACAACCTTGTGCTGGGGCCCCATGTAAGTTAGATTTAATCAGATTACGTTTCAACTAGGAGCAGGTATTTTTATAAGCAGGGGTTTGTAATGGAATTCAAAAAACCACCCCAAAGTTAGCTTAGAAAGTATCAATGACAACAAAAATACCTGTGTAGGAACAAAAAGAAGGTGTGAGTTAAGAACACAAACGACACGCAGTTCCCAGCGCCAGGGAGCAGTGGGGCGAGCAGCCCAGCCAGCCCGGGCACAGCGAGCCACTATGCCAGACCCCCCCGCCCCTGCCTGCTGCTGGCCACAGCAAACCAGTCCAGGGAGGGACATGGCTCTGCCTCAGCGGAAAGAAACACAGCCGCAAGGGCACGCGTGGCAATCTGCGTGGCTGCTCTGCATAGTGTGCGACCCCTGTCCCTGCTCTCCTTCATCTCCAGTGCTGGTTAATTGTGACTGAAACAACGCCAGCCTCTGGTGTTGCCTCCATTTATAAACTGGAAGACTGGCCTGCGATCGACATGTAGCAATTAAACAGGTGTTTACATTACACCTCCTTCCTAGCCGGCGGCAACAGAGCGCGAGGCCACCCACGCGTTAGCTGGGCATTTCACAACACAGGCATCAAGGAAAAAGACACAGAAATTGCCGGCAGGAGGGAGGCAGTGCTTCTAACCTCGGTGCCACCGCGCTCCCTCCTCCAGCTCTGGGCACCAGCCCCGGTACCCACACTCACGATGCACCGGCTGCTGAGGTGCCTGGACAAGGCAAAGTCACTGCGAAGAACTTGTGCTCGAGAGGAACGAGCGAGGGGTTGGGATGGAGAGCGCTGGAGCAGCACCCGCAGCATCGCACGGCTCTGGCACCACCGTTCCGCAGGGAGCGCCGCCTCCCCCGCAGCTCAGCACCACCTTTAAGCACACACATCACCTCCTCTGCCCATCCTTTGCCCACAAACCTGTGTGTGTATAGATAGATAAAAGACACAACTGCAGGCAGGCAGTACCACTTACGGGGGGCAGCAGTGTGCTGCCAATGCTATAAATAGACGAGTCTATTTTTAAGTTGACCATCGCTTAGCACAGTTAAACTTCCTCCCCTCCTGCTCCCAGTGTCATTGCTATGGTTTACGTCCTTGCTCAGCTGTGCATGCGGTACCAAGCTCCAGGACCAGAGGAGAGCAGGCAGGCAAACCTCCGTGTTAACTGCCTGGATATTGTGTTTGCTTCGCCTTCGGTATCTAAAGCTGCACCCCAGCACAGCTCCCCTCAGCTGCAAGGCTTCCACCGCACACCAGCCTGCAAAGCCCCCGCACGGGGCAGCTCCTGGGGGCACCGCAGCCTTGCACAGCGCTGCAGCGGCTGCAGCAGACACCTGAGCTCCCTCCTTTGTGGCAGCACTGCTGCCCTGCTGCACACCTACTTCCCAAAAGAGAGGTTCAGATTTATTTTCTGGTAGAACTACTCAAAAAAGGAATTCCCTCCTCCATTCCATATTGCAACAAATATTATATAAAACTTGAAAGAAATTCAACTACAGCTTTTATTTACCATTGTGCATATGGGCCGATGGCTGTGGCAGGCTACCAAGTTTGCCGTCAAGCTGGCCAAGTTTGCATTTATTACTTCACTACTACTGTGTGTCTTGCTTAAGAACAACGGCTGCTCCCGATGCCAGCCCCCGGGCGGCCGCAGCAGCTGGATGGAGGGCGGTGCCGCTTTGCCCAGTCCAGCTGGATGGCACCTCGGGAGGCCCAGGGAGCGAGGCAGTTCCCCTGCAAAGCCTCACTGCCGAGTTACTGATCCCCACCGAAGCAGGAATGGTCTCACCCAGGCTCCACAGCACCCACCTGGGTAAGGGCTCTGTGAGAAACCATTAAAGAACCTTCTGAAATGCCACCCAGGGCTGGCGCTCAGGCTGATGCGCCTGAGGTTTCTCTTGGGAGGACTGGATGCTTGTAACAGATAAATCCAGCATCATCAGCTTATCTGGACGAATCTAGGGAACTCTTCTTCACAGGAGTTTCATCTCCTGGGATCACTGAAATTGCAATAGTGTCTGCAGGCACCAGGCACAGAAAAGGCCGTATCCCAGGCGTGGGGCTGGACAGAAGACAGCGTTACAGCCCACGGTCCGCAGAGCACCACCCTTGGAAAATGCACCAGAGTGCTGCCAACGAACCCTTATCGTTGGACTTCATATGAACACGTATACTGTAACTGCAACAGATACTAGGAAAAGCAGGGCCTTATTTTGAAAGAAGACTCACAGGCTGCTCCATTTCCAATTAAATCCTTCTATTCTTTGAGCAAGACTGTGCCGCAGCAGGTAGCTCAGGTCTCCCACCAAAGAGATGTGGCACCATCCGAGAACCCCGCAGCTCAGCACTTGCCGCCTCGGCAGAGATGCTCCAAGGCAAACAAACACCACCGCAACGCTCAGATACCACGTGCCATTTTAGACCTTTACAGCCCAGTAAGGTACCTGTTCCAGCAGCTCCCCTCAGGGGGGAAAAAAAAAAAAAAAAAAAAAAAAAAAAGGAAAAAAAAAAAAAAAGAAAGGGGGTAGCATCAGCCTCATGTCCTGACGGGAGGTTACCCTACAGCTCTGCAGAGCCCCACATTATTTCAGCCCCCACACTCATGCCAATAGACGACCTCTCCCCACCTGGCCCAGCGCAGTGTTTCCCACTTCTTAGGCTGCCATCTACCCTGGCCTGGGCAGGTTTGCAACCAAACCAAACCCAAAGACTGACCTACTGGTTATGTTTTAAGTCAAATTGTTGCTAAATTGTTACGACCTTCCTCCTCCCCTCTCTCCCCTCCCAGTCATGAGCAATAGGAATTAAATTGATTCAGTCTATCAGTGTTCTGCATCTAAGTGATTAAATTCAGCCACTAGAAAAATCTGTTTTGTGCTGCATCTGAGGAAAAGCAGCGCTGTCATTGGATCCAGCCCCGGCCTCCGAGGGAGGGAGGGAGGCAGCAGCATGTGGAGGAAAGGCACAGAAGGTAAAATACAGACTTGGTCCTTGTTCTGGTATCATAGGCATAATCTTTCCCCCACACACACCCTTTTTATGCTGGATCAGTTATTAGATGTACCATTAAAAGAGGTTTCACAGCCAGAGATTCATGGGGCAGAGCAAAGCGGAGGAAGCGCCACTAGGGCAGCGGTGCAGGCAGCACCTCCGCAACACCAGCACATCCATGTCTGAAACCTGCCACGTCCACATCAGTGAATTATTGATTCCCAGACAGATGCTACACGACTGGAGCAAGCCAGCCTCCCTGACATTTAGGGCAGCTCCCCACCCTCAGTACAGTCTGTCTCACACACAGACCAGTACTAGTCCTAATTTATCCGGCCTGATGACCAGGCAGCATTCCTGGGAAACAGATGCCATGCTCTCCGGGCTAGTTCCGGCCCTCACAACCAGCTCACCATCTATTTTAAGCTGCTCAGCTGAGATTTTGCTTTGGGACAACCAAGCAGAGAGGAGCATTCTTCCTCCTTCCATTTCTTCCACATGGCAATTAGAGAAATTAAGAAGGCTGGAGGACTGAACACATCTGCGTAGCCACCTCCTTCAGCTAACAAGCTGTAAGGAAGGAGACAGACCCGATGGGTCTGGGAAGGAGGAGCTGGGGAGGCAGGGTTGCAATCTGTGTGCATCTGCGTACGCACTGAGTGATCCAGCAAAGGGGGTATCGGAGCCAAAGAGGATCCAGCTCCAGCACTGCCGTCTGCCGCGGCATCCTCACCTCCTGCCCTTTCTGTCCTCCGACCGCGGTCTGCAGGGACTCTTCATCCGCCTGCGAAATGCAGAGGCATTACGGCTGTTCCCTGCACTGCAGAGGATCCAGCCCTCTCTGTTTCAGGAATTTAGTAAGAGAACAAATGCACACACAGAGACAGAACACACTGAAACAACTGCCTGTTCAACCCGCATCCTCCAGAAGTTCCTCGCTTCCTGCATCTGTGGGATTTCTGGCACGGCCAGTGCTCTGACCTCACCTGACCTCCCCAACTGCATCAAAGGGCCTCATCTAAATAGGTCACTCCTTGCAGAGAGTAAAGTTCAGAGGAAGCTAAGAGACTTACCGGCTGCCTTAATCAGCATACACCCCCTCCACCACCTCTGCTGGGAAAAAAAAGGAGAAAAAAAGAAGGAAAAGAAAAGAGAGGAGGGAAAAAGAACAAAAAGAAAAAAAAAAAAGAAAGAAAAAAGATATCCACAGTGGCAGACACAAAACACTACGGAAAGGAAACTTTGGATCTACATAGTTGAATTTTAAGCAGTACCAAGTCTAAGAATACATCTGGAAACACATATGCAAATTTTTCATAGCTAAAAATAAATGTCTCTGCTGTATATTACTCTCCAGAGTAAAAGAGAAGTGCTAATATTAATTGAAGGTTTTTGTTTCATTTGCTGTATTTTACTTTTATTCAAGATCAGAGCTGATAAATTATTTCTTTAAAATAACACAGATTAAATTATCCAGATAATTTAAAGCATTATACACTTAAATTAGTATTACTTATAGCAGACTACCAATTTGCCCCAGGCAAGTGACATAACCAACAGTCTCACTTTGGTTTTGAAGTCAATATCCTTTGCTTTGGAATCAAGTGTCCTTCGTGTCACCTCTGCAGAACGTGACATCCTCTTTCCCCGTGCTTTTTCAAGGTTTAGGACTAGCGAATATAAAATGAACCAGACTCACAAGCTAGAGCTCTTCAGTAATGGACTCGATGCTGATTTACATCAACAGAAGCTGTTGCCGTATTTTCCCCATCAGTTCCGTAGAGGAAAGCTTACAAACTTAATTCCCTCTTTACATTTGCTTATTCAAGTTCCAGCTGCATCTCCCCCTAACGTCCCATTAGGGCTTTCCTTTTAATTACTCTTTCATGTCATCTGCGCATTCCTTGCAAGGTCCTCTTTCTAGGAACTTGGCGCTCTCTCCTCTGGCCCCTTTCAGTAAGGACGCTTTCTTCCTCCCTCCGCCCTGCTCACAAGCCATCACCTAACACCCCTGCCCCCACGCTCCCTTTCCTGCCCATACCAGCCCTTGGCACTGCTCGGCTGTGACATCCTGGGCTCGTACCCGAAGAGGCAGGGAGCAGGAGCGCAGGAAACACCAAGAAAATGGGAAGTAGGGGTGAGTGTGGAGCATTTCATTCATGAGCATCATGCGCTTGGCTGAATGACAAGTTCACATTACACGGACTGTCCTTGTGACTGTCATAAAAGATTAAGGAGCATAAAACCAAACTACTTAATTGCGGGCAGGTGTGAAAACCTGTTCCCTCTCCCTGCACCTAATGCTCTTGGGAAATACCTTTAAAGAACAGTAAACCCTTGGAGAGATTACATCAGAGAGAGCTGCGATGGCTGTCCACGCGCCACGCAGAGACAGGCAACCAGGGCACGGCACAACAGCGTCCAGCCTCCCCAGGGGCTGAGGACCCTCTTCTGACCCACCCCATCCCCATACTGACAAGGCACAGGCCGTCAGTTGCGGTGATGCCTCTGCTCCGCTGCCTCAAGAACTCATGGCGTGCTGCCTGTCCCTGCCCTGGTCCCCAGACTAAGGGGACACAGAAAACGGTTCAGCTGACAAGAGTCCAGGTTTGAGGCAACGAACCATCCCACAGCTCCAGAAGTCCAGTGGGCAGAATGCAGCTGAGTTTCACCCCAGCTAGAAGGGAACACCAAGCACTGCCGCCAGCGGCACCAGAGTACGTGAAGCACATCCTGAGCCAGTGCACAGCTAAGAGTGAGGGAGGTCACAGGAACAAGCATGCTCCTTTCAAGAGGGTCTAAGTTCATTTATACATTATATAGGCTGAAGAAAAGAACATCCTTTTTCCGTAAAGCTGTGCTCATCTTTTTTTATACTGCAATAGGCAGAAAGACATCTTTCTTCTCTGTTCTGCTTAAACATCACCTTCTTCACTGCTAAGATGAAAGACTGGAATCAATGTCAAGATACACGGGAGAAATCAGTTTACTCATAGCACGAAACAGCAGAAAAGTAAATTCACCCACAGATGCAGCTGATGAACTGCTACAAATCCAGGCCAATATCCTTCAAGTTTAACTACACATTGCTGCAAAAGACAAGAACAGATCAGCTACCTGGACAGCACTTTGAAAATGTGAAGTACCACGTAAGGATTATTATTACTAGCAGGCTGCTGAAGATGCCTCCTTTCTATTCCATCTGGGAAAAATAGCAGCCTGTTAAAAAAAAAGCCCAAGAGTAGTTCACATTATCCAAATCAATCAGCCCACATTTTCCTCCCAATCAGCCACAGATGATGCAAAATAGTGAAGCTCCATTTCCCATTTCACCTTATCATCTATGAACCTGGGGAAGGGTTAAGGACAGAAAGGAAACCTTCACCATTTAAGACTCCCTGGCTACTGAAGATCCTTCTGCCCACCCGACACAGGGCACTCTGCCAGGAGGACTCAGTCACAGCGCAGGCACACTTCCCCTTACAAATCATGGAGAGCATCACACACCATTTCTCTCTCCTCGGTCTGATGTTCGGTTTAAACCAGATGATTTGTTCTGCATTAATATTTCAGTAGCACTATAAGCAAATGAATGGATTTCTTCCCGGGCTGTAAGCAAACAAGCACACGCGCTCGGGGGGCACTGCTGCCGTGGCCGCGTGTGCCAACGCCGATGCTTCGCTACTAGCTCCTGCTGGCGGAGGCCACAGGAGTACAGAGAAGAATGAGATGTGGAAGAGCACAGGCAGATCCTTCATTCAATGGGAATGTTTTTTCCAGCCACACGCCGTTCAAAATAAAGTGTCCAAGTCATATCTCGTGTAAACCAGCGCAGCCCACAGAGCTGCTGGTGGCTGGATTGCATTCATTTACCACCCGCAGGTGCCAACCAGCACCGCTCCTCTCATCTCGGGGAGTTTTGCCAATTCACATCCACAAACAACCTGGGTGAAATCGGGTACCTCTAATCCTTTTAATTTTAGAGCACCTCCTTGATCACCAACGAACAGCCATGGAAAAACCACTACACACAGGCATTTTCACACAGCACTGTTACCATCATCAGCCTGAACAGCCCCTCACGCAAGAGCTGGCCTGTCTTATTTCCACAACTCTACTCCAGTTTGATTTACATCATGTAAATAGAGGTCAAAAGCAAGCCTCCAGCCCCTAAAGATGCATTATGTCAGACTGCACCTTCTGTACGTTTTATGGAGTGAATTTTTAGGTCAAGGAATTGTATAAACCTATCCACTTAAACAGAAAAGCCGGAATGGAAAATACAACCTATGAGTCAACCAAGCACAAAGCTTACTTTCCACCAGGAATCCATACCCTAATTATTGATGAGCAAGGTGCAGTTCTGGTATTATAGAGGTTTTAATTTATCCTCCTCAGCCATTTTGGCGGTGGGGAACAGCCAACATATACTACCTATTTACTTCAGAAATGCAACCGCAAACTGCAAGCTGCTAAAGATGCATCCGCTGATGCCACTAAGGTATTTAAGTCAGTGGCACTCAAGAGGCTCATTTACCAACTAACCCCAGCCACAAAGCCTCACGCCTTGTATCGGCCAGCTGCCGGCAGCTGTGGTGCCAGAGGAAGAGAGCCTGAAGCCACCCAAACTGACTGCAGCGATCTGAGCGCTCCCACGTACGGGGCAGTCAGTCCGCAGTGTCCCAGCTGCTCATGTGCAGGCTCCTGAGCTCCATTTTCAGCAAAGGAAATGCTGAGGTTGTAATTAACGCTCTGGCCACTGCCACCAGGAAGCCTTGCGAGGCCATGTTAGCCTCCCCAACCCACCAAAACGAACGTAAGATGTGCTATGGGGTGTGCTCTGAAACACCAAACAACAGCAAAGGAGAAGATGTCTTCCCTTCAGCTATACTTCTAATTGCTCATTCTGGCTTTACTAGTAAAAACCCAACACGCACCCTTAGTTAATCCGCAGGAAAAAGCGGCTGAACTCTTCACTAAAATAAATGCTTGAGCCACCCCTCGCTCCCCAGAAAGCTCCTGCTGCAGGCACCCACCCCTGCCCCAGGTCAGGGAGCTTTCAGCCATGGTGGGTGACGCAAGGTCACGGCAGCAGAAGGATGCTCTTCCCTGTGCACCCACCACAGCTGGTGCTGGGGACCCCACAGCATCGACAGACAAGGTCACATTCCAGGGGGCAGAGGGCGAAGACAACAATGTTTGTGTTGATTCACTTGCTTTCACGATCGCTCGGTATTTAATCTCTGCAGCTCTTCTCTTTTGATATGACGTGCTTCTCTGAAGTTGTCACAGCCTAAAGAATCCATCGAGTAAATGAACCCAGATTTCACAAGCAGCCAGCATGGCTCGCTCCCATGTCACCAGCTACTGAGAGTTCACCTCCACTTGGACAGGCAGGCTTTCCAAGCTCCAAACAGGAATAAGACATTCCAAGGGGCCAGTAAGTAAATAAATACAACAAAAGCTCAATGAACTTCACAGCCCACCCGAAGTGCAGCACATGGAGCGGGCAGGGGCACAAGCATGGTGTGCAGCGAGCCACAGCCCCACGGGGTGGGCTGCAATGGCAGCAGGCAAGGGTCTCTCTCTTTCTCCCAGATCAAGAATCTGTTGCTGGGCTTGGAAGCCACGCACCCTCATCTTTAACATATATTTTTACTTTAAGAAAGTAAAAATACAGCCAGGAGGTCAAATGAAATCCAGCTTTTCCATAGCTCCTAGCTGACTTTGCGAACTTTGGTGCATAAATCTAATCAGAGAAGATGGTGGAGGAGGAGGGGAGAAAACGAAACAAAACAAAACAAAAAATCAAAAGATGTTACTTGTAGAATTTTACTGTGCTTCTCTTTTTTGATTGTTTTCCGAAAGCACTGGGTGGAGAGAAGGAGAGTTTCACACTGTCCAAAAATGGTAGAATTTGTGTTACACTTAAACAAACCTCTGGTTTGAGTTGTCTTGAACTCAGGCTCAGTAACTGCTCTGTATTATCAGACGACATCTGATTTTTGTTCCTTCTCTTTTGTTTTCCTTTTTAGAGGTTTATTTTTGAAAGAGGACTATGTAACAGGGCCTCTTCCATTTCAGAAAAAGTAAACAAAATCCTTCGCAGGGAGGATCAGGGATAAAGGAACAAAGCCAGCTAGACTAAACTGTATGAAGGTGAATTTATTTGTCATCATTTGGTATCACAGCAGCACTATGACTTTGACCAAGGTCATGGCAAGGTGCTGCACACAGACACGCTCACTCCCCCTCAGAAAAGCCCGCAGTTATAGCAGCAATAGGAAAGCCACACTATTAGTCCCAGATTTTGGATGGAGATCCAAGTAAGACCAAAATAACACAGCAATCAGTGCCACGTCCACAAAGATAAACTCCTAAGTCATGGTCCCATCACAACCTTAACCCTGTCTTCCTCCTCCTTACCCCTGGACTCATCTGATAGCCATGCCAGCTCAGAACATTGTTTTCCTTTGTACTATCTTACCAAAACTCAGCCAAACCTCACACCGTCAGCAGCGCAAAGCCCTGGAAGACGTCTTTCCAGGGCAAAAAGCAACCAAGTCACCAGAGAGAATCCATCAGTCCTGAGCAGTTTTAGCACTAATAGTCAAGTGCAAAGAAGGCACAGGTACAAAGGATTTGGTGGGATCTCTAGGACTTCTTGGGATAATTTGGCTTTTTTATTTGGGACAGCGAAGGGCTATGCGCTGCTGCCAAGATCAAAAACTCTTGCAGGGACCATGTGCTACACCAAGAGTAATTCTCTGAGTGCAGACATACTCTTAAATACAAGAAATACCAGTGAGGGACTCTTAAAACCAGAGCAGGATAAACCTAGGGAGGTCCTCTCAGTGAGAGGACCGGACCCTGCCAGAGCTGGGTTTTGTTCAGGGCGTTCAGGAATAGGAAATGAAACATGCAGGAGAGGGGCCAACAACTTCTTTAGCCTGGCAGGGATAAGAGGCAAGCATAATAAATATCTAAGTTCCTGCTTATTAGGAAATGCTTGGCAAATAACACAAAGCCTGAAGGGGGTGTTAAAGAGAAGTATATTTAGTGTTATGGGAAAGTTAATGAGAAGCTGTAACCATTATATATGTATCATATATGGAAAACTAGGTGAGGCCCCTATGGACCATTATACACTGCATGAAACTTTATGGACACTGTAATGCATTATTTTTAATGATTCCCTTGCCTACTTCAGGCCCTGGAAACCAAGAAGAGCTTGCCTAGCTTCCTGGTGTTGTTCTAGCAATGACACCTTGCTTGTTGCTAGATTTCTGGGTTACTTTAATGAGAAATAATTGGGTTACTTTCCAAGATTCTACAAAGCCCATATGCAATGAATTAAAAATAAAAAAATCTGAGAAAGTTGCTACTGTGTTGCAGTGCCCTTCACATCCTCTACCTTCCAGAGGGTTACCTCCCCTGGTTAACCATTTATCCACAAATACGCCTGCAAAAACATTGGCACTTCTGCTAGTTCAAGTTTGCATTGCCATCATCCATCTCTAGGGAGAGCCAGGCCACAGAAATAACCAGCTGCAACATCACAACGATTGCCCCTGCAGGAGATGTATATAATGAAAATTGAAAGCTGCAGGATGAACTTCTTACATACTTGTCCTTTTGGTTTATTCATCAGAAATAATTATCTGTGCTTGCATTCACAGGAGCACATACTTTATGATGTACATGAAAATTTAATGGATTTTTAATAATACTGTTACTACAGCAAAAGCAGGAAAAAAAGGCAGACATTAAACTGTATGTGCCGTGTTGGTGGGTAAACGGTGCTGAGCCAACATCAACAACATGTAACCAGTTTAGCATCAGTGACAGGGAAAAGGAACTGTTACTTCCAGTATCTGAAAATCGCAGCAATCTCTAATCCTGAATGTTTAGCATAAAATCACCCTCAGCAACAGAAACGAGTGTATGCATGAAACGAGCACACGAGAGTTTCTGGGTGTCAGGACCCTGCAGGTGGTACCCTTGGCCTTTGAAAGGTGCCCAAACTCCCCAGCTCAGCTTTTCCACCTCTACAATGGAGGGAAGCCACGTGAGTACACCCCATGGCAGCAGCACAAGAACGCACCTGAATTTCGATTTCCGTGGTGCCAATTAAAGTACTCCCAGCATTTTACAAAGCTATTGATGTGTATTTCTTAAGCATCAGCAGAAATTATTGCTCCAGCAGGAGAGACTGACACTCTAAACACTTGCCTCAGAAGCCACTCTGCAGCTAACGAGTCAATGCAAAGCATCACCATGTCACCAACACTTGGACTGACATCTATTTATAGACTAAGAAATTATATACGTGGTATCCCCACCAACAGTGACACATCTTCATTCAGGCATGAGTCACCTATTCACAAGCACGTTTCCAAAAATAAATCCTATTTACCAGAATTAAATTCTACATGCTCAGGAGAAAATGTCTCCTTAAAAACAAAACAACAACAAAAAGGCATGTTAGAAAACCAAATGACAGCAAACAAGCACTGAAGCCTTCAGCCTGCTGGTCTCCACATCTTGTACAATCACACTGAGGCTGGAAACGTTTAAGATAGAACAATGAAGACGGTCGAACGTTGTCATTACAGACCCTGGCCAAGGTCACCAGAGTGCTATCGTCCAAACAGAAGTATTCAGAACACTCTTGGCAACTCGTGCTTTGCAGAAACAGTAAGTATATCGCAGTTATTAGAGAGAACAGGCACAGTGAGCGCCAAGTAATCCCAGAAAATGTAGTGTTAAATAGAGGGTTCAAACCACAAAGCTGTTGATGGGGAACGTTAAAAACGTCAGCGTGGCTGAAAGACATTCGCCAGTGGTGAATGTCAAGTAGCAAACTACTGTTCAGCAGATGCAATAAAAAAACGTAAGGGTACTTGGGGAATGGGACCGACATTACAGTTGTTGATACAAATTATATCCAGAAAGCAAAGAAATAAACGGATAAATAAATAAATAATGCAAAAATGGAACAAGTTCAAACTTCTTTTATAGTAATAGTCTCCAGTTGAGCATAATCACCAAAGCTATAGTGATAAGATTGCCAAAACTAGACAAACATCTGTGAGATGAATTCATCTCAGAGGGGAAGCCAACAGCTTGTTATCATTAAAGAGGCAATGCTCTCTCTGCGTTTGAACTGCAGGCTGCCTTGTTACTGCGTTTGCTGAGGCAATTGCACCAGATGTTGGCAGCTATCTTCAGATGGATGACAAGCACCTGCTGTTGGGGAAATTAAACGCTCGTCGGCCTCCTATCCTTCAGGGGAGGGTGGGCCGGGAGGGGAAGAGGGGGAGTGGTGACGGTTGACCCTCTGAAATAAACCTATTTATGCAAAATGACAGTAAGTGCTAGTTTGCCAAGCAGGGAAACAGAGTGGAAATTCATTGGATCTCTTCCATTGCCCCCGGTGAAATCTGCTCCCACTCTCCCAGTCCTGACAATTAACATGGCACCAATCTGAACTCGCTAAACCACTCATCGGAGTAACAGAGTCAACAGAGAGACCTTCTCCCAAAAAGTCACCACTCGCACAGCAACTTCCCCAGTAAGGGAGCATCGCCTCAGTGGGCTCTGCTGCGCTCCCTCTTTTCAAATAAACACCACTACAACAAGCCTACAGCCCGGCACCTTCCGGCAACACACACCAAAACACTTCCTAATGCCAGCAGCAAAACAAATAGATGCTCGAAGTGCAATCCTGCACACGCTTGTATTGGTCGAGATTTAAAATCAATGTCCTGGAACAGGGGTGCAAATATAATTTTACTTTTGCTACCAGCTAGTGGTAGGTGAGCGTGCCTTACCGGTGCGCTTCAGACCAGCCTGTCTCAGCACCAGGAGCGGCAATAAGGTCATGATGGGCACTGCAACTCATATTAAAAAAGAACACACATAGCAGCTTCTTCCCTGGCAGACTTGCTGGTGTTTTCAACTTTCTGTGAAAAGAAAAACTGCAAAATGTGAACTCCTTTTATATGAGCAATCATTCCTTTACGATATATCCAATACTCTTACTTCTTCAAACTTACACGGTGATGACATTACAGCAGAGGTATATTCTGCGATATAACCTGCCAGCAGGACCCACTGAGCCCAGATCAGTATTTCAATGACATCTTGCCCTGGACAGTAAGTTGAAAACACTGTTGTTAATTCCTGTTCACCCCAACCCCTTGCGAATGTCCCTGGCAGAGACGACGTTTGTTTCATCTCAACTGGCCACATGCATTTTAGGTATCCTTCAGTGTAAGAGGCGGATAATCCTCATTCTGCTTAGATTATCTTAATTGGCTCTTCATTTGAGCTACTTTGCCCTTGTCCCCATTTCAGAAGTTATATTTATAAATGCATATACTGTACCACTGCACACATCTCCCTCTCAGGGCTGGCAGTCACCAACCTGCTGCACTCGGGTACCACTCCGCTTCTACCAGAACATGCTCTGGCACATTCCCCCCCCACCCCCCCCCCGAAAACAAAATGCTCATTTCATTTAAGAGAGATATACGTGTAAGATGGATGTCAAATGAATTTAATATACTACCTCTGCAGAATTAGCATAAGTTTAATTAAACTAGTCATCCATCAACATTACGTGTGTGCCCCAAACTGGGTTATTTCACCTCTAAGACTGACAGAAACCAGTCCTGTGGATTTTTAGCACCCTGATGGAAAAATCATAGGAATCAATAAAAAGAGAACAAGCACACAAACAAAACAAGAACCCTCAGGCCCTGCACAAAACCTTCCAATTTAAGAACAATTTTTCCATCAGAAAAATTAAAAAAAAAAAAAAAAAAGTCTTTTAAAAAAAACTTTTTAAAAAACCCAGCTGCAGGTCAGGCCAGGCACCTCCTTAACGCTGTACAGCAGGGTGAAAGACAGCATGGCTGGAACCGTCGCTGCAAGGTGGGCTGACAGGCACAGGGCATCACTCCCGGGAGCACAGGGAGCTCTGCTGGCGTGGGGGCCAGGCACGGGGTCACCGACTCCTGGGGACAGAAGGGATGGACGGGCCGGGGCACCTGGCACCCCTCTGCTCAGCAGCACCCTGCCCTGCACACTGCCAGCTTAACGGGCTGAGAGGGACCGAGTATGCCATTCACTTACGCATGGAGAAAACCTTATCACGCCTCCTCCCAGTAATGTCTGCTCTTTTTGCACATTTGGAACAATTCATCTGAAGTTCCTCACGGATACTTTTAAAAGCCCTTTTCTTAAGGGTCCAGACTCAGAGCTGCCCTTAAAAAATCCTCCCATTTCACATCCTATCACTGAATCCTGGTGTATTTGTTACGTAGTATGACAACGATCAAACACTTACTTTCTAAACAACTGTATTTTAACTAGCTCACCTTAGCTGGCAAGTCTACCCCGAATTTGTGAGCAGTACAGTGCAAGCTTCAATTACACCACAAAAAGTTTTAAATAACTGCTATTTCTTCATTAGAGAACCAATGTTAAAACACAAGCTCTCCCAAGGCAAAGCTTTGGCACCCTCAGCTGCAGCTGCTCAAAGAACAGAAGTAACGCTCCAGATACAGATTAGTGCTTCGATGGACGTCAGGAGCAGTGCCTACATTTACAAATTACTTCCCAGGGAGTCCAGGAGGCTGCACTTCGAGACAAGTGCCAATGTGGAATCTGATGCAACTTCGCAGCATGTATTGGAAATACCTATCAGAAAACTTTACCTGACTCCCACTGCTGTGGCTTAACATCACTATCTTTTGCTTTCGATGCAGCTTGCTGGGGCAGAGTTCATCTTGCTGTTGCTTTTCTGCATAGCAGCCAGCCCTGTGGGTCCTGCTCCAAAAGAGGGGCTTCCAAGATGCTACCACAGCACAACAAAACCAAACCATTTCCTTCCAGAGAAGTCTTACATCTACAGCCCCACTCATCCGCACTGGGGCTGAATCCAAGAACACACCAGGGATAATTTAAAGATGTTACCAAACATGATTAACTACATTTGTTAGGTATTTTGTATAGCTTATTGTGTTTGTATAAAATAAAAGCAGGGGTGAAAAACAAAACTGACTTAACTTGGGGTCTCAGGAAAGATAGAGGTAATTTTCACAGGTTTGGCTCAGTTGGAAAACTGACACAAAGAGACTACAAACAACATTCACACACATGTTGGAGGCAGAAACATAAATATTTTCTTACTAATTTTTTCTTCCTAAACACAGCCCTCGATTAATTACTGATTTCATTTGGGCTCTTGGCATGATTCTGGGTCACCAATGGTGACCTACTCTGCAAGCTCAGGATCAACACTTCTCCCCTACTTTTACTAAAGTATGCGAGACAGAATATAGGGCACTAACCGTAACTGTGCCAAAAAAACCCGCAACACCAACAACCACCAAAGGAAAAATCCCAAAAATCTCCCAGCTGTCTTAAAATACATTTTAGGCAAGGGATGCAGGCGCTGCCCTCATGGCTCCGAGGAGCTGGGCAGCTCCAGTCGTACACCCGCAGCAGCCGCAGGCACCCAGAGCAGCCCAGGTGCACACAGGGCTCACTCGCCGTCCCGCTCACGGCTCCAGGGTGATGCCTCCGCTCCATGGCCACGCCACACTAAAGAAGGCTGCAAGTGACATGAGTGTTGGCATATTTACATTTCCCATGCCCTTCAGAGCTTGCTAAGTAAGAAAGGCAAGGAAATGTAAGGCGAGATAAAACAGCTTGCCCAAAGTCAGACAGCAAGTGGGTGGCACAGTGGGAAACAGAAGACAGATGCTCGGGGCCCCGGCTCTCCACCACAATTACCTAATCTCACACAAGTTGCAGCGCTACAGCACAAAAGCTTCCTTACCATTTCATTTAACCAGAGTAGAAAAGGAAATAAAACTGTACTTCAGACTTCTGCTGAGTTCTGATACAGCCTCCTTGCCCACAAATCCTGCCTTAACGTTTCCTCTTTTCATAAAATCCAGGTAGAAACCACCATCTAATTTATAACAAAACCACTTCCACAAAGCATGTGTCTTACTACAGACCACCTGAAAACTGACTTCCTGTGTACAACTTCTCACTGGCAGAATGAAACCCTTGACTTCTTGTGAAGCAACGAGCGAGTTTCTCAGTTTTTTAAAAAAAACTTTTTTTTTTTTTTTTAAAAACAAAGGCATGCTTTGGAGGGGAAAGAAATAATACAAAGTGCTTTAGGCCATGAGGGACTCCTATATCCCAGATCCCTCTGTCACATGCCAAAGCAAAAATTTAAAAGAACATTCATTATCCTTTGGAATATCAGGAACATAACACTGAAATAAGGAAATCCAGACATACTGGAACTTTACAGCACAAGCAAAGGGCAGAGGCAGCAGCAAAGCCGAATGCCACTCCATGTTTTTGTAACCGAACAGCCCCCACAAATATTGTTTATCATCGTCCCAAACTTAGCAGAAGCTGCAAACAATGATGTATTTGTTTATTCTCATTCTCTTTTAAGGCGGTGCAATGATTCAAATTAAGTAACTTCTCCCAAGGTACACCCAGATACCTTAGATAGAAGAAAATAATATAATGAGCTACAAGCTATTTCACACCAGGTCTAGAGCTCAGAATCGCTTGGAAGGGAACAGTTAGGTTAGCAGCAGCTAAAAAAAAAAACGCCACCACATTCTCTATTTTACTGTGTATTACAAATGTTTTAGGAACTCCAGCTACTACGGACCGGAATGTAAATGAGAGTCCAAATCTGTCCCTTCTTTTCATAAAATGTAGCCAGCTCACAAATACTGCATCTGGAAATACATTGCTGAAAAACCTGAAAGCCTAACAATTTGTCAAACCCAAAAATGACTTTTCTGCAAAGCAAATACTTCAAGAATAGACCATCCATGTATTCCATTGACCATTAAATCTACATACCAATGTCCAACAGATGTAACAATACAGTTCAAATTGTATGCCAAGTCCAAATTAACTAAGCTTTCACTTTCATACAAGCAAAATTCCTTGCAGCTCCTGCCTCTGGCCTTAGCCCCAGCTCCACACGGCCTTCCAAATCTCCCCAAAATGAACCCATGGTGAGAAAACCACCTTTTCTCATGCTAACAACTCTATTGTAATAACATCTTCAGAGGCCACACTCAAGGTCTCAGGGAAAAGTAAACCACTGGAGTGCTTAATACTACAACAGCGCATTAACTCGTTCACACCCAGACAGCCTTGCCAAACAAGGAGGAGTCTTCTCTCATGATTTCTTGATTTCTATTTTCACAGCTGTCAGGGAGGAAAGCATGTAGGAAGCAAGTTACGTAAACCACCCGATCGGGCTGAAATCCTCAGTGAGCATCACACCTCCCTCCCTCCCTGCGCACTTACGCAGAGAAAGCACGGGGACTTTATTACAAAAGATTATTTATTCAGAGGTTAAACCCGTTGTTATTTACGCTGCTGTCTGTGTTACAATGCACTGTACAACCAAAGAACGAAATTCTCGTTCTCGCATTTTGCTGCCCTCAGGTTTGCTGCTTTGAGCTCTAGTTCCCTTGCCAGACAGCGCTGTGCCCTGCTAAGGCGTGCCTGCCGCCCCGACAGCCTGGGGAATTACTCCCCTCTTGCTTAACTGCCACCCCACAGTAAGCCATGCCTACGGAAGGAAGAGACGAGAAAATTACAAGCCTTCAAAAGCTCGACAGTTTCACAGGAAAAAAAACAACATCAGAAGCTAGATATTATTATTCCGCTGGTCTGTTTTGCATCTCACAGGAAATAACGAGTGACTGTACAAAACGTTTCAGATCCAGAGAGGTAATTCAGAAATCCTGTCTTGTTTCAACATCTCCAAATCTAAAAAGCCATTCTTGACGAAACAACATATTCCAAGCAAAGTTGAAACATGCCTACGATTTGTCTGAGGGACCTCGTGGCAAGCCAGAACAGAAAACAAAATTAATGCATGCTGGTCTGTTCCAATTTCATCTGAAAATTTAAAATAAAAATCAAATGCCATAGGCCCCCTTCCCCAAAAGTCATTTTAGGATTGCTGTGAAAGGAAAAACACAGCGTCAATGATCCCGCTTCGGGATTTTCATCCCGAACAGCTGGGGCCACCAACACCAGCAGTGCTTTTCTAGCAGTTTGAAATAACAACATGTAAAAATATTGTTTGTCCACAAAACTATTTCACACACCTCCTTTAAAAATCACCATTCTTTTTCAAAAAAGTATACATTCAAAGTGCATTCTCTGCCACACAAGAAAACACGATTTTCCTACAGGAACAGTCTAGACGGGCTGGTCTAATAGCTCCAGACAACTGAAACGTACCTTTAACGTAACTGTGTTCCCACCGTGCTGGAAACGGGGCGGGAAGGACACAGTCGCCTCCTCATTCAAGGGACTGTTCCCATCAAGACTCATTACAGTGTTCCAATAAGAAGAGTTTTACTCAGAATTCTGTTTCCATAATTGGGTCCAGAAGTGTACCTGGAGCCCAACCACATCAACGTATCAATTAACGACCGCACGCAACCCTTTGGGTTGGTAAGCTCATCAGGCGGCTCCACCAGCCCACCTCTCCCACCCCGCACCAAAGCGGCCTCGAGGCCAAGGGGGGGAGCGGCAGCACCGAAGGGGTTAAAATCCCATGTCAAACAGCAAGTCCTGGCTCCAGACCAGAAGGGACATGGGAACCGGGGCAGCTGAGTTATAAAGGCCTTATTGTAGCAGCCCACTGGATTGGAAATGACTTGTAGGCCTAATGAAACAAAACTTTGGCAGTAAAACAGAATGAAAGGAATGAGACAATAAAAGAGAGGAACAAAGGGAGCAGAGTTGTTTCAGCTTAGGAAAATAAGCTCACTTTGTTGTTGGGAAAAGCCAAAGCCGATTAGGATAAACCAATGACTAGGCATAAGTCTTCCAAACTAATTACACAGTTCACCATGTGAAGTATAATTGCAAGTTGCAAAATAAGGACTACACCACTTTCACAGGAGCTCCATAAAGGGAGCATTACCTAGTAAAAAACGAACCCAAAGAAGCCCTTTATCATCAGTCACTTGCAGCTTAAAAGGTGCAGAACATGCCCGTCCTGAGAAGTGTAATTCATTAGCATCTGGGGGCTCTCTCCTGCTGGTCACAGTCTGCCGGGTCAGGCTTTAACAGGCCGTTGCTTCCCCCCCACTTTTTTTAAATGATACCAGAAGCCTTAAACACTCCGACATGTCCTGATCTGGGAGAGCACCGTTTTGTTACACTTCCAGCAACCTACCCAACAGGCAGATCCGCAGCCCCGGCCCCACAGATGGCACAGGGCAGCGGTGTGGCCTCTCCACACTGCTAACACTTTCTCTTTTAAATTCTTTTAAAACTTGGTCTTAACAGCCAGCTTTTCACACGTCAGCACAAGGGCAATGCTGCAGGCCCTGGACGGGTTACCATGGCCGATGAATTTATTTTGTTTGCAAGCATGTTTGAAACATCTTTGACTGAAAAAACAGGACCACAGAAACAACCAAGTTAGACTATCAGGATTAAGTAGTAAGACAATGGCTTTTTCATTTATTTTTTCCTTCTGATCATAAACTGTTACAGCTTGGAGTTTTGTTTCCCTGGCTTAGCCTCCTTCTGTCCTCCTGTGGATCCTGCTCCCTGAAACCCCTGGACAGTGAAGCCTCAACCCCAAACTCTCACCCAGACATGCCTCCTGCCGGCCAGCGGCACTGGGCTGCACCCCGGCCTGCCTGCACCCCTGCCCGCCTGCACCCCCAGCCTGGCCATGCCGCGTCCCACCAGGGCTACGAGCACTGCAGCCAGCCCCTTCCTTGGCACCCACACCCCCCTCGGCACCCAGACCCCACCAAGCCGCTCTGGGGAGCCCCACAACAACTGCATGTGCACAGGTTCAGCATCACCATTCAGCTCTAAGCATTCAGCAATCACAAGGCTGTTAATTACATTGCTTCGCACTGTTCTGTTAAGCCTTTTGACTTCATTCAGGTAATTTTTCCCAGTCTTCCTCCACAGCTTACAGCAGCTAGGGATGCTCACCTTCACAAAATGAAAGCTGGGACTCCTAAAGATCCCGGGCTTTACAGAAGGAAAAAATAATCACTACCAGAAATTTCACAATCAAAGTCTCAGGAGTTTGCATTCCCACGTGCTCCAACAGGCAGGCATTTTCACTGGTGAAGTCAGGAAGAGGGTTTATTAAAGCAGTCTTCTTTTTTTTATTGGAGAAAAAGGCTCTGGCATTTACTTTTCAAAAAGCTGCAGTTTCAAATTCAACACGTTATGCCCTCTCCTGCCAGCTTCAGTTAAATGAGAGAGTCCACCTGGCCCCAAAGCTCATAGCTGTTCTAACCGCGTTGTGTACTTTGAGAGCTACCTCCAGTTACCAAAACAACCTCCCCTGGTTGCAAAGCTCTTCTCTGCAGCAAGTACAAACAGGATTTCAAGAATCACAGCAGTAGGTAAGCCATTTTTTCCACACCAATAAATAAGCTCAGCGTTTCAAAGAGCAAGTCACCTAAGATGCTCTTATCAAATATGGGTGGCTCCTCTGTCCACTAATTATGTAATGCAGTTTTGTTTATTTATTTTAAGAAAGCACTAAGCAAATGCAAACCTTGGCAATTGATCACGATGCACTGTTTGCACTGTAATGGCCTGGCTGGAGAGCAAGGCTTGTGTGCTAAGCAGCGCACAGCCGTATCCCCAGTCCCTGCCGCGAGGAGCTTGCAATCCAGGCAACCAAGTCAAGGAAAGGTGGGGAAGCGGAACGGGGAAGGAAGCAGCTCCTACAGGGTCCCACAGGGCCAGTCCTGGGCCATTATACCAGAATGCAGCATCCCACCCACTGCAGCATATTAATGAGTCCTCTAATTTAGTTGGAACACAAGTCCCCCATTTCCTAGGGTCATTAACTAGCTCTGCATCTTCTCACAACCAGAGCCCTGGGGAGAATCACCTCAAACCACACCACAAACCAAACCGTCCCAGCTGACAAACAGCAAAGCGCAGCAGAGAGAACTTGTACGCCTGCACACAAGGTCAAGTCCCGGTGATACAGCCCAGAAGCGCCTCCTCCAAAACACCGACTTCAAGCTCACCTTCCTTTGCACAAGCTAGGGGAGGGGAGCCTGAACCAGGGATGCAACTGCAGAAGGTCACCTGGTATCACAGGGACCAAGGCCCATAAGCCCGAGTCCTGCCGGAGCAGACCATGCAGCCCCAATAGGACAAACCCCAGTTCTACTGCCAGAGGAATTGGCTCCAGCCTCCATCGCAACTTCTGTAATTATCTTCAGCGCCTTCATTTTTTAGTCTTCAAATCAAGACGCTTGAAAAAAATATTTGGTTTTCCAAAAGCATTGCCTTTGGAAAGCCAGACCTCTTCTAAGCTATCTAAGAAAGGGAGAGCACAAAAGCAGAACTGAAGCGTCCTGAATCACTAGTCACTACTGAAAAACACAGCCTAGCTGTCTGCATTCTCAGGGACTGTAAAATTGCAAGCATGAAACTACCAGATGGTGAAATTAAAAAGACTGTATTAAGACAGCATCCAGACAATATGCAAAGCACTTATATTGAAACTATTATTAACTTCAAAAATACAGGTTAGAGGAGTTCTGCAATCAGCAGTAACTACAGAAGAAACATCCAAAAGCTCATGTAATCCTTTAATAAAAGGCTCAGCAGGCTGTAAACATCCTGTCGGAATCGAAGATTATTATTGAAAATAAAATGAATGGTTTGCAAAACAGCTATCAATCCAGCACGCAAACAATTTATAAACTCCCCTCCTCAGCCCTCAGCAAACTTACTGCCTGCCCAAGACTTTCCAGGGCAGATAAAAGAAATGTAAACTAACTGCAGGGAATAGGAGCTGCTTCACTTTGTGATACCCCGCTGTGTCCTCATGCAATCCTACATCTAAATCATCAACTGCTGCACTCCAAAAGACAGGAATCGAGCTGTACGGAGCCGTGTGGACAGCAGGGCGGACGCGAGTCTCCATGGAAGGTGGTACCCCAAACCACTCTCAAAGCAGACGGCTCTGCAAGCACTTCACTGTGTCGGACTCCTGAGCAAGCTTTCAGAAGGCTTGGGGATCCAGGAAGCTCCATGGAAGTCAGTGGCACTAAGCTCCAGCCAGAGCCTAGACTGGGGGGTTTGAGCCATTCCGTCACAGAAAAGACTATTCTGGCAAGGTTCAGGTTTCCTTCTGTGCATAAACTTATTTAATTTTTGGTTTTGGGGTTGGGTTTTTTTAACTGATGTCAGGATTCCACATCTATTTCCACATGATCCTGCATAATGATTTTTTAATAAAAAATTAAATGGAGATTCTAGTGACTTCCGTATTACTCTTGCTATTCACGTGGTTCCTTCAGGCAGTTTCACAACTTAACAAGCTCTCTCAAGTACATCTATCTGCTCCTTTTGCTACTGGAATCGGAGGGAAACAGAAGGCTGATTTTATGGAGAAGACAACTGTGTAATCATTCAGCTAAGGGTCAGATCCTTCCTGAACATACAAAAAATCACCTCCCAATGATTCTTTTTTCTTTAATGAATGTAAACAGTGTTGGCAGTGTTATACACATGCACATGTAACAAACAGAAAAGGAATTCCAGAAGCAATTCCAGAGACTTCAATAAATTACACTGAAAGGCAAAAAATGTGGCCCTCCTTTGAGCACAGGCCTCATTGCACTTTGGTTTTTCAAAACACACTTTACAAAGAAAGGGGGAGCGGGGGGGGGGGGGGGGGCGGGTCGGGGTTGGGGAGAATTCAAAATATGTAGTGCTCACTTGGGCAGGAACTTACCTTGCCAAACTGTTCAAAGTATTGCTTTACGTCTTCCACTACTGTATTAGCCGATAATCCACCTACAAATATTTTCTTTGTTCTTGTGACCATCTGTAAGAAATTACAAGACAAGCATACGGTTTAACCAGTTTATTTCAAACAATACAGGGAAAAAAGAAATATTCTACACATGCCATCCTTAACCCAGTTAATGAGAATATTTCTTTACAAAAGCAATTCAGATTCTATTTGATTAGATGCTTCTTTTTTTCTTTTTCTTATTTTGTTTTTATTTGAGAAATGGCTGAGTAAAGGCACTCAATAACAGCTCTAGCCCCTGGGTATTTTTTTTTAATAAATGATTTTTATTGTGCTTCTCAATGCAAATATAAGTGAAAAAGGAGTCCAAGTGTTATATCTTCATAGCTACCATCTCAAAATAAGATGTGCCATTCCTGCCCCCCTCCCCTACTTTTTTCCTAAAGACAGAGTGCATGCTCTTTCACAGACAATAGGTACTTAGATCAAATTAAATCCCCCCACCATGGCAGGGGGATTGGAACTAGACGATCTTTAAGGTCCCTTCCAACTCAAACCATTCTATGATTCTCTGAAACCGAAGAAACGTATTAAGTTTCCATCGGTCAGTTTAAAATGAACTTGCACAGTTATTTTAAAAATCATCAAATGACGGAAGACAGCAAGAGATATCCATGCAGTCCTCTACCTGTCACAAACCGCATGTCAGCTGAAATGCCCATGGTATCACCGTCCATCAGGGCTGGATCAGGCCCTTCAGAAACCCCACTGTGTTCCCCAAGACCCCAGCTGAGCACCCAGCTCTTCCTGCTGACCCACACGCGCCAGAGTTCGGTCCATACAAGGTGAAGGGATGATGCTGAACTCGCTACAGAGAAGGTGCTATCAGATAACCCATCATCCATAACCTGTAACCCCTCAAGATGGGCAGGATCCAGCCCAGGGATCCAAACCCCAGTGGTGGCAGGGGATACTGGTGTCTTTGGTGGGCTGCTACTTGACCCTTGTGGGCTACCTTAAATCAGGGCAGATCCAGGACAATGCTGTCAGCGTGCTCTGAAGAGGTGGGCAGCATCCCCGTATGCTTGGATGGAGGGGAAACGGCCCAGCTTACAGCAGGCAGCGACCTTACACCTGGAGATAACTCACTAGCAGCCTACCCCACCGCATGGAGATGTTTTGAAGTCAATATTGCACATTAACTCAAGAAACCAACAAACATGTCCACAAGAAATTCATGCACTAGAACAAATTTGTTTTGTATGACAGAAACTGGCTGAAGCAGCCAACTTAAAGACTGAAGAGAAAATACGCCCCGTAGCTCCAGAACCAGGACTCGCTCAGCTAAGTACCGGCCAGCAAATCCTGAAGCACACACGGAACTGCTGAACCACAGCAAACACTGCAGTTGCACGAGCAGAACAACTGCTGCGGCTGCTCGCTGCACAGCTTGGATCTTTCTCACCATTTTATTTTTTCACTGAAGACAAGATGCATTTTACGACAGCTACTGAAGGGTGCACGGTGCATCCCAGCACCTCCTCCGCACCGAGGCGCTGGGGGCTGCCCCAAGGGTCACCGTGGCTCTGTGGCAGTGCAGCCACCCCAGCACGGCAGGGGCTCCCACGCGGCCCTGCCCCTGTGCCACGAGACCCCATCCCACGCACCGGAGCCACCGAGAGCGACGGTGCTGCCAGCCCAGCTGGGCTGTGCCAGGCGAGCAGGGCCACAGTGACACGCCGTGCTGTGCGGCAGTGGGCAAAGCCTTCACGGAACCCTGGCAGCGAGCAAAAGCCTTGGAGTAGCCCCAAATTCTCCCAGCGCAGAACAAATTAAACATCGCTCCTGTCTCCAGTGCCATTCAAATTAACCAGAGTAGATGTTTCCCTCAATCGGCCCCTAACCATGCTTTTCAGACCTTCGCTTTTTTTTTTTTTTTTTTTTTAAACTTTAGGAAGAAAAGAGAGTGGGGGGAAAAACAGTGTAAAAATTCAATTATTTTTCCCTGGCTGCAATCTAGGACTCCGAAATTGAAGCCCAAGCATATATTTTTCTGTAGAAAATTGTCATTTACAAATAAAGAATTGGCTAAAGCCGACTTGTAACTAAAGGATTTTGCAGGGCTGTCAAGACCCCTCTGCCTGCCAGCATCTGATTTAAGATCAGGCCAAGCTTCTGTTGTCATACAAAAGAGGGAGGAAAGCAATTACTCTAAAGCAGTATTTGAAATTATCATCATTTTTATATTTGACCAAGAAAGAAAAGAAGAGCTACTTCTTTTAGAAGCAAGATTGAAGGTTAAAGGAAAAAAAAAAGAAGACTACTTTGTTTCAATAGCTTCAGTCAAAGAAAATATTGGTAATGACAAGCAAATTCACATTTTAATGCCTAGAGACGTGCTGCGAGCTGGGAAATGGTTTCAGAAATCAGCTCTTTGGTACCAAAGTGAAGCACAAAATTAAGTCTGCCTTTGCAATCTACGTTCTCCTGAAGAGACGGTTCAATTGCTTTGTTATACATATTCCCCTCAGCAACAGAAGTAACGTGTAGCCTTAGCAATTCCTGCTATCCTGATGTGCCTCAAAAGATTCCATTGCCTTCCTTTCACCGGTGGCACGAGGTACCGACATGCCCCAGACCCACCATTGGCTCCACCAGGCGTCCCCTTCTCAGTCCACCTCACCACCATCGACCACCAGCAGCCTCGGCACCGCAGGACATGTGCCAGGCTGGGAATTGCTTTTTTCCCTGTAAAGGTCCAGGCAAGCGCAGTGGAGAGGGCGGATGGAGCTCACTCACTGCGGTGCCATGACAACTTCTCATGGAAGGCCAGGAGGCCAGCACCATGCTCCGCTTGGATTTAGCCCAGGGCACCCAGGAGAGCCCCAGCGGGCAAGAAGAGTTGCTGTTAGTGCTGGAAGCATCCATTTGTCTCTCAAACGTTAATGCCAGGTAAAGTGCTCTGTGCAGCTGACTTGTCTGTGCTGGTGCAGCCGTGCCATCTTTCAATTATTAGGTAACAGCAGCAGGACTCGGACCAACTGGAAACAAAGCCTCCAACTCTTGCTCTAACCTGCAAATCGTCCCTCGTCAGCTAAACAGACGAATTACATGGCAAGGCTTCATTGGGGTGAGAACCGCTGAGCACTGTGGTCCTGCCGTGCACAGGGCTGCCGGGCGGCCACGAGCCCAGCCAAGCATCGCACCGCAGACCCAGAGAGAGCCTGTCAGCCCAACAGCCACGGGTTTGCAACGAGGTTAGCCCCACATGACGAAGCACTCAAAAGACATTAAAATATAAATAAAAGTAATCACTAACTCAGGGATTTTACTACACCAGGGACACCTTTTCTGTGTAGGTCAGCCACTGAATCACCAATAAAAAAGATTATTTAAAGCACATTGAATTGCCAGGACCAGGCACATTCACACACGAGTACTGAGAAAATTGACGTTACCTGAGAAGTCCCAAAATTTCTCCTTGCTAATGGCAGTGAGGGCACAGGAGGAGACTGTGCCTTACTTCTCACCAAGCACCCTCAGCAGATGCAGGGCACCTGCACAAACAGCTCCCGATTCATCCCAGAGTGAATGACGTCCTTACTATCCCATAACGGTATTCTCCACTATCACCTCCCCAGATCTGTGCTTGTTCCAGGGAGGAAAAAACAAAGGGTAAAAAAGAGTATTTAATGAAGACACATAGTGCTGTTTAGTAAATCCTAAAGGTGGCAAATAATCAGAGTCACAGGGAACTGAGCCAAATGAAGAGCTTCTCTTTTAAAAATGTTTTTTAAAATCAAAATTTCTCACACGGCTCTGTAAATAAATCAGCATATCTTTAACAACAACCACAAAAAGATCTACTATTTCATAAAAGCTTTAATGGATATAACTAAGAGAAATATTAATTATAAAAAAATAATTGTTTATTATAACAAAAAAGCCCAAAAACTCTTGAGTCCCCAGCCTGAAGTCCCTCCAATGAAATCACTGAGGATCTTCATCTTTCCCTGTAAGTAAATTTAGAATCTGTTTTCTGGAGGCTGCTTACAATGGGGGCACTCCTGCAACATGGAGTCACCTGCAGTGATTTGGGGTCTGGTCCCTCAGACAGCAGCTCCATCTGCTCTTTGCCTACGGTGGGAACGGCAGCGTTTGGGTACTAGGAAGTGATTTGTGTGAATCAATCACAAACCCACGTTTTATGAATGACTCCAAGTGGTCTAGGTCACTTGGAAACCACAATACTTCCAGCTTCATGTCTTTGTTTCTAATTTGCAGTATAATACATCTATCATGCACTATTGCAGGACTCTGCAAAAAGCAGATATTACGTATTTTTGGAGCTTTCGTATACTGAAGGTGTCTCTCTCGCTGCAGAAAGAATCAACAGGGGAGAGTTAGATCTAACACTGGTTATAGTCCGTTAATTGTAAGTACCAGCAGAATTGCTTTATTTGTATACTGTGTTAGTGTTGCAGTTAATCAAAACACATGTGACTACTACTGTGGAGAGTCATTCAAGGTTACAGTCTCTTTATTGGCTTGGCTTTTGAAAAATACATTTGCCTTTGTGTTCTGAAACTGAGCAAACACTTCAGGTGGTGCAGAAGCAGGAAAAAACCACCCTGCTTTAGCAAGAGTTCCAATTTTATGCCATTTTTGCAAGGTTAAGGTTGTAATTAGATCGCTTTGGGGCATACCGGGTAAATCTCCTCCAAACAACAGGCTGAAGATGCAGTCACTGGAAACAAAAATCCTGCCCCACTCAAACACATCAATACACTACTTGAGTTAAACCCAACTGACTCAGGTAAAATGAAGGAACTGCAGTTTTGCAGCTAAAACCTCCAGTTCATTGTCTGTTAATATCCTTACATACTCATGTACCAACTCCGTTCTTTGTTTTCTTGGTGTTTTTTCTTTCCCAATTGAAAATGTCTTATCATGGCTATTAAAAATGAATAAAGGGGATTTTAAGGTCATGAAATATTTTGCAGAATTCCCAGAATTTCAAAATCTCAAAACAACAAGTATGCACTACTCTCTTCAGATGAGCCAAGGCCCAGGGTAATGGGTTCAAGTGTCATTTCAATGCCGTTCTTTGCACAGCCTTCTTTTGCTGCCCTCCCCCCGCTGCCGCCGCCCCCCCCCCCCAGTTTTAGTGAAGAGATCCGTCTTAGGAGGCACAGATGATGAGGTTGGAAAGGATGAGTGCTTACACCCAGCTAGCACAGAGAGGACACTGAACATGTCACTGGCAGGTCTCATTGCAAAAGTGAAATGCACGTGCTTTGAAACTGGGTCATCCAAAGGTGCAGACGCAGTTAAAAATGACCTGGGCAAATGTAGACGGCAGCAGGTCAGAAATACTGGCATATTCTGCATGCCATCACATCTTTGCTTGAAAAAGGACTACTTTCTAAATGAGTACCCACTCACTAAAAGCAAGGGGCAGAGACAGGCGCTGAAGCAAACCAACACACACAGGGCTCAAAGAACACTCTGGAAACCGGTGCATGAACTCAGCTCTGGTGCACACCTATGTGGAATTCATTAAGGCTTTGCATCCTCAACCTCTCAACATGGTGGAAGTGGACTAGAGTACTAATAGTGAAACTGCATCACAAATTGCTGAAATTAGCATTAATTTCAGATTAAACTAATTATGCATATATAACTGTTTTCCAGAGCACCTTCCTCTCTCTTGTACGATAGCATGTATGAGTGGGTGCATGTGTATTGCAGCTTGCTCACCTAATCTGTAATTTGACATTTCACCATTTCTAATGTATCCGCCTTCTAAATAGGTTTATAATTGGAAAAATCATCTTTGGTATATATGCTGAACTGCATTTTATACCCCATTGTGTTCTACATTCAAACTACAGCATTACCTCTAATTAAAAACAACAATAACTCATGTAATAGGGGAAGCGATCTTGTTAACTAAATTGCTAGGCTTCTTTGGCAAAGCACAAACCATAAGCAAGAATTCTCCAGGTTTTTTTTTTTTGCCTCCGGGATCCTCACAGCAAGTTCCAAAAAGCTATTAAAAAACAAATTGAAACATGATACAAAGCCCACGACGAAAAAGGCAGCATTTGTTGAAAGCTGCCAACCTTTCTGTAAGGTTTCTATAAGCAAGGGAACACTCCAGGAACCAGCCCCTTCCCTGGCGTTACCGTACGGCTGACAAACGATGGACAGCACTGCATACTATCAGCTAGCACATACTAGACACAAGCTCCGCAACAGCAAGAGGAACTCAACCCTGTGCAGAGGCAGCATGGCTTTACATGCACATACAACATGCTTAAGTACTCAAAATAGGATTTCAGCGAGACTTAAACAGTGCAAATACCTTGTGCCTGACCCTCGTGTAGGCTAATGTCATCCTCTGAGAACCAGCTCAAGCTATAGAAAGGTATGCAGGAATGAAAGAGCTCTTTAATCCAAACAAGCAGCACAGATTCTCAGCGGGGTAAATCAGTTCCCTTGATTTCTGTGGAAAATACAGATGGGTTGTATTCTCCCAAACCATTCATAAACAAAACTGTTAACCTAGTCCCTGCTGTATTCCTAGTTCTGGCTGGCTTCGGTTTTGCTGTTAACTTTGGGAGGGTTGTTTTTTGGCTAGTGTTTTATTTTTCTCCCTCGATGACTATGGTATCAGCAGGAGGCAGAACACACAAAGTGATTTTTATATGACAGATTGAATTGGCAGCAACCGTCAGCGCCAGGCTTGGCGTTTCACGAGCAGATCTGGCCTGGGCCCAGCAAAGCCCTTCCTGGTCATCTTCCTGATTACAACCAAATTTAACTCTCTCGTTTGCCTCCCTGGGAGCACCCACCCCTTATTCACTCACAGGTACAGTTAAGCAACAGCAGCCCGTCACAGGCCACGGGCATGTCCCCAGAAGAAAGGTTTGCTGTCCGGGCAGGAGCATCCCATGCCCTCCCCTAAGCCCCCTACAAACCACCCCCTGCTCTCCAGGCACAGCAATGCCTTTACGTGTACCACCACAAAGAGCTCCCTTCATGGCAGATCAAATCTCCTGGAAATTAGCCCCAGCTGTGAGAGCTCAGCATTTTCTTGAGCAAAATCTGGCTTCAAGCTTCATATCAAAAGACACAGTAAAGTTCGCCAGAGCCAGACTTCACACCCTCCAGAGAACAGGAATAGATCACAGCCCCTCAGCCTTGCTATAACCAGTTATATCATGTCCCTTGGGGCTGCTCCCTTCCACTGCGCTCTAGTTAACTCTTTTATGGGTTACAGAAGCAAGATACAGAGGCAGGAAGAGGGGAGCAGAAAGAAAATCTTTTTAAATCCCCCTGGTTGCTTTAGCTTCTCATGCACGCTATGGTAAGGAAAGTAACTCTAAATTTTCGCTGAGTGCAGACAACTTACCTAATATGCCTGCCTGATTACTGTTCAGCAGTGCTTAAAAACTGCATTAATAAGTTTAAATGAAGATAATTATTTTTAAATGAATACATCTCAGGACCACAAATGGAGATCACTGTCCAATGTGACTATGTACTAGGGGTGGGATTTTTTGCAATACCCATGTAATGTAGGGACAAAGGTCCCAGTGGGAAGCAATTAAGACTCTGGTCCTAAATCTACAGGCTACTGGCAAACCTTCACCTTGCACAGGCAAAAAGAAAAAGAGGGAGAGGGAGAGACAGCATTCCACCCAGGGACCTCACGATCAAAGACACTGCAGCAATATCCGATGGAAACACAGCATTAACTGACCATTACCACATTCATCAATTCCTCTTCATATTATACTGTCTTCTGGAAAAAAACATCATGTGCCATATCCAAAATACAACCAAAAAAATTGTGTCCCCCAGCTGGACATACAGTTGTGAAAGGACATGCTTACAAGGGCATGTTCAAGGTCGATTTGGAGTCAAGCTCTACAGGAGAAGCAGGGTGGGCTAAAGTGGGTCAAAGCGGGAAACCAAGCTAAGCAGCTTCCCAAAAACATACCCAAGTCCTTGCTTTTTAATCTGGAACAATACAAGGCAGCAACCGGCTGTGCCTGCCTTCCCAAAGCTGGGGGGGGCTGTGCAGCAAGGCAGAGCCTGCACGGAGGCTGCACACAGCAGCCGGTGGCACTTCCTGCTGCCGCAGCGCGGGCTGCCTCGCCGGGACAGGCTGTGCTCCTGCCCATCTGCTGAAGGCAGAGATCTGTGTGGAGCTTCCACAACTCAGGGCAGCTGAGGGCCTGCCCCAGAGGACAACCGATCACAAAAGCCAACAGCTTCAGAAGCTGTGTGCCTGGAGCTGGATGCCAAAATCCGTACTGAAGAACTTAAGTGGTCTTATTTTTCCAGGTCCTACAGGTCCCATTGACTCAAAAACCTCATCCAAAACTCCTCACAATCTTTTTGTGATTTGAATCATATCAACCCAATTAAAATCTATAAATCCGTTAGAGCAAGAGCAGCAGGCTAAATTAACTACCTTTGGTTATTGCCATGTTTCACACAGCTGCAGTTGCCAGCTCGCCACTGCTGCAGGCACACGGGCAGGTCTGCCACGGGCAGGCCTTGACCATCAAATGGCTCATGGAAGCCCAGGCAAAGCCGTGTTCAACCAAGAGTTGCTGTCTACTGAGCAGATGGGCTGCCCAAGCCCGTGAAGTCACGGTGCCACGTGACGGCTGTCAGCTAGGAGCCAAAATGCAGATCCTGCACAGGCCCTCTCCCATTAGCATACAAACGCTCACAGGGCAAGGCATCAAACCACTTGCAGGGGACGTGCCCTCATCTCATGGGCGAAACCTTTTTTTCTTTGGCTGCTCCACGCTCACCTCTGAAGTTAGGAGAGCACGCACCAGCAGTGACACTGTTCAGCCAGCCATACCTTTTAGCATGCAAGCAGCTTGCTCTGTCAATACACCCAAAATCACGTGGTTCTGCAGCCAGGATGGCTTTTATGGTGCTGTCAATGAACCTTTCTTTAAGCATGCACTTACAAAAAGGAGAAGGAAGACATGTATTTGGAGGTTTAACACAGTGTTTAACAAAAATCCAATAGCGCATTCCAATTCAGAGACTAAGAAAAGTACACATTCTGTAAGAGTTTATAAATTCTTCCAGCTCCAAACACTGAGGTCACTCCAAAAAGAAGTTCATTGCCTCTACACTGCAGAAAGCACGATTTAAGTACTTCTAAGTTAGTATCAACTAATTTTTCATGATAACCCTGTCAAATCAGTGATGAGAGCTCTCTGTTAGACTCTAGATAATGTTCTGCTAAAACAAGAAAAATTCACAGGGAGAAAAGAAATGCGTAAAGCAATTTACCTCCCTCCCAACATATTCCAGATGATTTCTCTGAAAAGAACAAATGGAAAAACTTTAACCCTTAGCCTTGATTAATTCATCTACATAATATAGATGCACATGGCAATCAGTTACTGATGAGCAAGTTTTACTTCATCTGCTGAGTCAAGCTAATGTCTATGCAACGCGCTGCCTGATGTTTTCACAAGGGTGATCCCTTCCTCCGATGCAAGACCACTGGAATCTTGCAAAATGTCCAGATTTGCCTATTACTGCTGTTGAAATACTTCCACAATTTTATGAAACAACGCCTTTTCTTTTATCCTCTTCCCCCCTCCACAAATGGATTGGTGAACTGCATGAATTAAGGTACTCCTACCTTCATCTCACTAAAGAAAGATGTTTCCCTTGCCAGGGAGGGAACCCACCAGCCATTATGAAAGCAACATAGTTGTCGCTCTAAAGCGGATCAAATAACCCTTGACTAGGAATAAAAGGGCCCCTGAGGAGCGGCACTGAGAATGAAGAGTGGAAGCAAGACAAGAGAAAACATTCATACTTTTTCCAAAGGAAGGCAGCACCTCGCAGCTACAAGAGCTTGTCTCCCTTGCGTGATGTTTACTCACTTATTGACCACGGGGCAAGTAATTTTAGTCTCCATAGGGCCGATGTATCAAAGAGTCTTGGGAGAAACTCAGCTGGAGACTGCAGGGCTCAGCATTTAAGCATACATTTAAACTTGCAGCATTTGTGGAAGCCTCATTAGGTTGAGTACGTTGCACAATCGAGTGCTGTGTGCCTTGATTTCCACGAAAAGAACAAAACAAAACAAAAAAAAATTCCCTACAGCTCAACAGAGCCTGTGAGGCTTCACTCATTAAATGTCTAAGCCGCTGAAAGTCTGATTTGAAGATGCTGGAACAGTGAGTGCAAGACATTGTTACTGACATTATTGTTATTAAAGGAAGAATAAAAAAATATTGTTCCTAGCTAGGAAGGTCATACCAAACTACCAAGCAAGAGATAAATCAGCCAAGGTCTCCAAAAAAAGACATTATTTCTCCTTTACTCCAACATCTTAATGTGTGTGACTTTTTTTTGTGCTGGAAATATATTTCTATAAATCCTCCTCTACAGAAAGCTTTGCTTTCAGAAGGGGAAAAGTAGCAGATAAAATACTACCCATCAAAATGAACTCAAGTCCCTAGTAACATAACTAAATGTGTAATGTTACAGATGTTTTATAGCCAGGATGTCGGATCCATTTAGATCATTTTTACAAACACGGCAAGAAATATTTCCCCAGCGCTAGAAACCATGCTAACAGGTCTTGGACCAATTGTTTATCCAAACAAAGACGCCGTCTGGGAACAACAATAACTACCGACCAAAACTTGGAGGGCTCATTTCTCAGCTGTGTACCATCAAAACTGAGAGCCAGGAAAGGATGCCAGGCCGAAAGAGGAGCTAGCATTAAGACACAGGGGCAGGAAAGGGGGTAAAAGTGTGAGAAAAAGTGGCACAGGAGTAGGAAAGGATTACCAGACCAAATAAAAGCAGTAAGGACCAAGGGCAATTGCTGCGCCCCTGAGAGCTCAGGAAAAAGAGCACACATCTGCCGTGAGTCGCTCCCCGCCTCCGCTCGCAGCACAGAGCTCTTTCCTTTTCCAGGCTCCCCAGAGCACCACCGAGCAACTGCTCCTAGTGTCAGAAGACCAAATAGATGGCAACCACCATGCTTTCAGAGTGCTCCTCTTCCAGGGCCGGTGGTTACCAGCTCCCCGTGCAGCAGGGCCAGCAGCCCGAGCTACCCTGCAGTAAGAGCAAGGCTCCAGCTCTTGCAGGACCGGTCAGACACACTTTGTTCCTAAGACCACCCCACAACACTCCTCTAACATGTTCGGGTGCCAACCACACCTCATCTAGTAGCACACACAGTATCACCAGCGTGCTTAAACAGCCTCGTCTGGCACCAGCACTAACTCTGCCTGCGAAGGGCTTTCATTGCCGTAGATTCAGTGGCTCCGGCTGCTCCCCCTCGGCGGGACCCAGACCTCCTCTGCACAGGACAGACCCCACAGCCAGCACACCCCACAGCCTCTGCTAAACTAGATGCAAAAGCAGTCCTTTTCCAGGGGTAAATAAGTAGATCCAACTCCAGCTGCTGCCAAAAAAAGCCAAAGAAAAATGAGGGACAGCTTGACCCACCTCAAACTTTATGTAGTCATTGTTGTACAATGGCAGCAGAATCAAAGGGGCTCCTTTATCCGCAGCACGTTGAACCCTCGAGCTAACGTACTTCTGTTCAGTAGAGTACCGAAACCAGTGACCCACTGCCCTTCTGCCACCCCCACTACAGCAAACAGACCACAGGCTTCTACTTGTGTAAGTCCTGCTGAGACCAAGGCGTGCAGGCACACCGTGAAACCACCGCGTGCAGCACAGCCCGACACGGCGCCAGCACCGGCACCAGAGCAAGGGCGGGCTTCGGCACAGCTGAGAGGGCTCGCACCACAGAGCTGCCCCTTGCCGAACACAAACCCATCATCCACCTCCAATGCACGCCTGGGTACGCAAATGGAAATCATTAGTGCGCTGCGTTAATAGCTATTCCATTACATGCACACATGGCGGCGGCGCACACACTGCCTGCCCGGGCTGAAGGCACGCTTTGACTGACGTATAGTTTTACTTTCTAAACCCATTAGCAAGTGGTACCCAACACTGAAAGATTTATTACCCAGAATGATAACTGCCTCATGCTGCTTTGTTTGTTAATTGTGACTAGCTTTGCCTTCAGAAGGGTAGGAGCCTAATAAATCAGTTATCTCCAGGAAGAATTTACTTAAAGCTGTTAACATTGTAAACCCAAGTACTTGGCAAGAGATTCTGTGAAAACGGATGTGTTTATACATTGGCATTTGTATGACAGAACACACAGCGTGACTCAGCACCCAGGCTTTTAACAAGACCATCTCTAAGACCTTGATGGGTTTCAGGCAGGCTTTTGTTCACCAGAACAGGCCAACTCTCACGCTCCCTTCTCACCTCCCACGTTGGGCCACGCACCGCCGGGCTTGGGCTTGCAGCACACCAACTCCCCACAGCAGCTCAGGGGACTTACAAAAGCAGGAGAGAGCTAAACCTGTCCCAACTTCAGGCACATGTAACTAAGCTCAGGCTCACCCTCAGCCCTCCAGCAGACACGGTCAGGCATGCTGCCAAGCTCTGTGCTGCTAACCGGGTTAACCACGGCACAACTGGTCCTCAGGATGGCCCCATCACAGCTCCCTGTCCAAAGTGAGGATCTGGGGTGAAGAAATGCATGGCATGGAAGTGGAGGCTCCAGGACAGGGGGCAGAGTGCCAGCAAACCACACCAGAGCTCACAAAGACTCCCTGCTCCCCCTGGGCCAAGCGTGCAAAATGATTCGAACATCTCCAGCTCTGAGCCTGCCCGACTCCAGGGGGTCTCACTTCAGAGACATGTTCGCCCACTCGCCAGTAAGATTGGCACAAATTAACTCCCTGCAAATCATGACATCAAAACCACAGGTATTTTTGCACTGCACCGCGCTCTGTTCTCAAACGCAAGGCTCCCCTTGTTCCAGCACTCACAAAATTTGGCACAGATAGTGGATTAAAAGAGAACTGTTGTCATGTTGACAGTCCTGTCATTTCTTTTTCTCCCTAGGGCTGCAAGACCTGCAGAGCTCAAAGAAATCACTGAATTGTGGCAGTTCAGTCACTAGCTTATCCCTCTACCTTCTGGAGGAGAAGAAGAGGTGCTGCTGGTTCCTTCCTTCCCCACCACGGCTCAGAAGCGCAGTGCTGCACAGGTGCCTTACTGGCTTCCAGAGCAACACATGCTACCACAAAGGGCCTCTTCCCTACCCCATCTGTAACACCAACAGGTCTTTAATAATAATGATGTTACTGAAAATAAGTATTTGGCTGGAAATACACTCCTTCTCTGTCTTCCCCAGTGCAAGAACTCTGCCAGTATCATAGATTATCACAGCTCAATACACTTACAGACTTGAAAGTACCTAGATCATTACAACACTGCCAAAAATCTCACATAAAAAGGCCAAGTCACCAAGATGACTGGATTTCCAGGTCTGGCAGGACATGAAAAGCTGGGACAACTTCCATGAACAGCCACTTGTGTAGTTTGACTCAGCCAAATCTGAATGCCATTAACATCTGCCTCCTGCCTGATACATGGGGATTGAGCTGAAGACCTCCGGACTGCGCTCCTGCCATGTAAGCTTCAACTCTCTCGCAGGAGAAGAGATATTCAGAGGATACAGCACAGGGAGGAAAGCAGCAACACCCTTTGCCAGCAGGTCACCTGTCAAGTGGCAGATGTGCTGTTGACACTGGAGATCCTCAGCTTGAATTTCCAATCTGCACACAAACTGACCGCCACTGCCCGGCTATCTGCAGGCTGGTGGAAGATTTCATTCCTCCCAGGGAATCACAAGGTCTGTAACGACACTGGGAATTTTAACGTAAGGCTAGAAGCCCTGTGCCTCAACTTGCATAGCCGGACACAGGGCTAAAGACCGCTCCAGTATTTCTAAGAAATAACCTATGAACAATGCGAGCATCTATAAGCTACACACACGGTGCTGTACATCAAAATAGTTCATACAGGTTAACAACAAAACCTTTCATAGAGTTTTACATGACACCTCTCCAGCCTCATATCTTTAAAGCGGTAGAAAGTATGTAAATGAGCTGTCCAGACCAAATTAACGCATAAAAAGGTTTTCCTCCTTTTACATGAAGGCTAACATCACCAAAATAAGGAGGTCATCACATCTGCGCCCACAGCCACATGAAGACAGCAGTTAAGTCAGGACCAATTCCCTTCTGTCCTCCAAGAGATCTTACAGCCCTAAAGCAACCCCAAGAACTGCACGGCTGCCAGACACCTTTCTTGCCTCTTTTTGATAGGATTTGCTATCCATTTATATGAACTGCAGTCTGCCAGTCTATCCAGCTCCAAAGTTCTGCCCTGAAGGCAAATTCACTGCCAGCTGTGGCAAGGGTTTGATGGATCTTCTCCAGGAAGGAGGGGAGAGGAGAAAATAAAGGGGCTGCAGGTTTGAAAATTTCAGGTTATACATTCAGCTCAAGTTCAGCAATCCTTCATCCATTGTTAAATCACAGACCACATGCTGAGAGTTAAAGACTTATATAGGACTCCAGGGACTAATCGAGGAATGATTTCAGCTTCTAACTGTGCTCTAACCAGGCACTTAGGATGCAAAGCACAAGTTTGTGATACTATTGTACACTGCATCAAAATGACTTTTTGATACATTTTTGCAAATAACTAATAAGGGGTGGGGGGGTGGGGGGGGAGCCACCGCCATCACCCTGACATTTAACATAATTCTTCCCCGCCATCCCCCATCTTTATATTCAAGTTTGTGACAAACAGCCTCTGCCTTCAATTAGGTCTGCTTTATGCATGCATGGAGCCCCCAAAATATGAAAGAGCTTTTATGAAACACCAGATTATCTAATGTGCACATATTTTGCAAAAGAGCACTTTTAAAATACCTAGTCACAGAGAACAGGAGAAAAAAAAAATGCATTCCATTCAGTAAGGGGGGGGGGGGGGGGAGTGCCACATAAAAGCTGCAAAAAAGAAACTGAATGCATTTTTATATTAAGCAATCAAGTGCTGTCACACATTGAAAACACAAAGCACTGGAAGTTTAAGTGGGCATACACTAAGGGCCTTACCATGGGACGCACTTTTTCAGCAATACAGAAAGCACTCCCTTATCAATGTAGCACAGTAAGAAGCAGGATCTCTGCCTATTTAAAAAAAACCCAGAGAAATAACTTCTCTTGACAGCCTGACAGCTGACATTCTTAACTGAAAAAGCTATGTGCCAAGAATTATCAGGCCTGGCTTTTCTCTCCCTGATAGATGACAGAGCAAAAAACAACAACGGCCACACACATCTCATAAATCACAACTTTTATTGAATGCCTCGCCACATAATAGCAACAGTCAAACTGAATAAAGATGCTTTTCAGTGCTCATCTGTAAAATACTGGGGGAGAATAGAGATCATTTCCAGCACTAACAGCCTGTCCCAGATAGAACAGGTATTAATATCAGGTTTGCTATATTTCTTATGGAGTTACCTGAAGAGTTTGGAGGGGGTCTTTTTTCTATCCTTTTTTTTTTTTAAAAAAAAAAAAAAGCATCACAAAAGAAATGAATGCAGAGAAGAAAAACAGAAATGAAGTGCATGAGGGACAGAGATGGAAGGAAAGACCAAAAGCTCTGAACAGGTAAACAGAGGAAGTTCTACTGTTGCCAGTAATGTCTGTACTGAGAAATAAAATCTGGCCTTGAGGATGCAGTCAGTCCACAGAGACACAACCACTTGTTGCAGAAACTGCTACCACGTGCCCGGGTTTTTCTCTCTGAAGCACAAGGAACCTGCCTATTGACTTTTAGGAACTGAAGAGACAGGCGAACAGAGAATATGTGCATGCCAGATTAGCAGAAAGCAAAGGTGGCAGCCCCAATCAAGAAGAATTAGCATGATCTCCCAAGTCAATTAACTGGGAGGAAGACTGAAATGACAGTAGAGTGGGACTGCAGATGAATACTAGATGGACTAGGAAAGGAGAGGGGGAAGCAAAGGATAATTTCCTGGAATAGAAATTTGTATCTGACAGGTCCTGATTTAAGAGAGCAGCCCCCTGACTACAGCACCAGCCTAGAAAAGCAAAGTCCTTCTGACCTGATCTGTCAGGGCACCTCCCCAGGTGGAAAACCCTCCAGAACCAGTGTTGTACCTTATAAAGCATCAACAACAACACATCTCCCGATCCCAAAAGAGAATTTCTGGGCACTCTAGAAGACAAGAAATTTAATTAATGGCTCTTCATAGAAAGATACAGACTACAGCAGGTCAAATTTCCCTCTGGCAAAGCCCTGTGAGCTTGGGGTTGAGTTTTTTGTTTGTTTGGGGTTTTCTTGGTTGGTTGGCTGGTTTTGATGTTTTCTTTTTCCCGAGAAAAAATGCCATTCTTTACAAGAAATTTTGTGGGAAAGGAACAATAAAAGAAAACTCCGTCATGTTTTGAAGAAGGAGGAAGGGAAGAGGTTGACTAAACTTCTGCAACCAGCCGCAGGTTAAAAACATTTCAGCTTTAGGCTCTTCCCTGCAGACGACAGCTGAGCAGCATCTCACCGGGCACCATCTGAGGAAGGACATCTCACCAAACAAGATAAAGGAGACAGTTAAAGCTAGCTCCTCTTAAAAAGCAAGGTACATTGTCTACAGTAGCCCTTTACATCACACAAAAAAATAGTTCTAGGTTTAAAGATATGAAATACCGGTGATGGGGGGTTTTATTATGTTTTAGTATCAGCTGTGCAATGTCTGTTCCTCGAGCAGTTCAAGTTTGCTCTTTGATAACAGTCTGACTTTCAAAGTTTCCACATTTGGTGGTGAAAAGTACCTTATCAGAAACCACAAAGACTAACTTTATTACCCAGTGCACTGTCCCTCTAGGGACGTCAACTGTAAAAGCTGGTACATGTATTGACTAGCAGCAAACCCACCCAGCAACTGCTGGCCACAGCAACACTAGCACAGTCGGATCATTCTGGCTATACCTCAGATGATTCGTTACACGCAGCACAAATACCTACTTTGTTCACTTCTCAGTAGTCACTCTAAACATCACCAGGAGAGCTGTGCTCCTGCTTCAGTCTCAGGCGCGGGGAATGACTGCAACATTAGTGTCAGGCTGCATTTCACAAACAGGATGCTACACCCACGAATTCCTACTGCATGCAGAAGATGAAAACGCTTTATGACCCTCTCTCATAAAACACGTGCTGTAACTTTTATGGCAAGGGGATTGTGCTTTGCAACTGGGTGAACCAAAGAGTATTTAGATTTGTTGAGTTGCCTCCGACTGCATAAATTCCACAACCGCTGACTGGTTCCATTAAGCTAGTAATAATAATATTATCTACTTTTATCTGAAATAGTGAAATATCAATACACCTTTCATATAAATAGTTTAGAAGCACTTAACTTTTTTGATTTCAAGAAAATCCTAAAAAAATAGTTAAATCTCCCTTGTAATAGAAATTTTCTAATACAATCTTTCAAGAACATAAACCAAAGAATGCAGAGGGGCATCGTATACTAAATCAAATACCAGAACTTCCCTTCACCCAAGCTAATTAGAATTTCATGTGATCCATACCAGTAATAGCACAGAGGATCACAGCTGGTATTTTCAAAGTTGAATAACAAAACAGAAATACAAGGGGATCTTGGTCTGCAAGCCTACTGTGCTACAAGACAAAAATAGACACCCAGCTCCTACTGAAATTCAAGTCAGTGCAAGTTTGACACCTAACTCCTTTGAAATGTTAAACTTGAGCATAATTGCAGAGTGCTTTAACGCACTAGACCAGAGTCTACAACTCCCACCATAACAAGGAGCCTCTGACGACCCATGGCCAGGTTTGTGCAACTAATCCGGGCTCCCAGACTATCCAAGTCTTGTTTCATTCTTGTGTCAGCATTTAAGCGGCTGTACCACGCACAAGTACAAAACAATTTCTAGTAAGTCTAAGTCTGACAGAAAAGTCTGCTCAAGGCTTTGCAGGAGCAACAAGAATCAGCTCAGCCAGAAAATCACTGAGGTTTACCTGGCTTCTCCTTGATAGTAAGCCCACAGCGGCACATCCCTGTGACATTTCAAGGGTCTGGCACGCTTGCTGAAACCTGATGACTTGTATTACAGTACCATGAGATCAATCAGGCTTATGAAGAAGTGACAAGGTTACTTCAACAGGAGGAGGAAATGCAAGGTCAGAGGTGGCCATGACAAAGGACCGGTGCTCGCAGGTCAGCAACGGGACAGATGCTGCACCCCCGGTGCTCAGCCTTCACTCCACCACCAGGCAGGTATCCCTCTGATCTATCACGCACCTGGGGAAGGAATACACCGAGGACCGATGGAAGCTGGCAATGCAGTGTCTGTTACCCACAGCTCACCAGCAGCCACCAGTAGGAGAAATCCTTAAGCTTGACAAAGTCAGCTGTTTTCCAGTGTGCATGAAAATGTTTACAAAGAAAGCAACCACAAACCATTCGCCAAGTCCACAGGGTGTGAGGGCATGCAAAAACATGAGCTGAACCTGCAGCAGAGCAGATGCAACTTGGATACGAGGGAAAACTTGTTAAATTCTGAGATTACTTGGAGAGACTGGGAGACCACTTCAGGTCTCTCAGATCAAGCCATACAAATACCTATTGGTTTGATGTTGTTATAACTGATCTTACTTTTTCTGTGACTTCCAAAACAGACCTCCAGCACAAAATGAGACAGAAGATCGTTGCGTTCCCCACCAAGGAGACAGCAGCAGGAGCTATGAGAAGGCTATGCATCCAGTGGGTGCTCTGCAGCTCCAGCCATGGCTTCGGCTCAGGGAAACCTGGTTAGTGCAACGTGGGTCACCTTGGGCTGCACGCCCGCTGCCCTTGCTGGAGCCCCCGCACAGCGCAAGCCCACGGGCAAGCGGGGGCAATCCCTCCCAGGAAATACCAAACCTTCCGCAGACACCACTGACCGCTTGCCCTTACAGCCTGCAAAGCCTTCTTCACAGGATGGCCCAACACATTATTACAGCTCCTCACCACCTGACTGGTAAAACCTGGCAGTAAGCAAACGGCAGACATCTGGCTTCACTCCTCATGGACGTGTCAGGCTTCAACAGGGAGCACAAAGAATGACTTGTTTGGTTTTCTCCTGCACCCCAGCTTGATCTGATGCACATCCATCCCATGGTGACTTCTGCAAACTGCCCAGAGAGTCTTCAACTGGGATGCTGAACCAATTCCGTGTTTTTCAAACCAGAGGCCCCGACCTCAAATTTTATCAAGTGCAAAACCCTTTCTGCATCTGTTTCAAATATTACCTTTTTTGAGAAAACAGACTGAGCATATGTTCCTGAAGCTTTTGCCCACACAGTGGGTGGGTGTTACAATAAACTTCCGTGCAAAATGGCTACCAAATGTGTCTAAATACCCGAGGTGAGGGCTTGCTTGTTTGTTCGTTTTTCTAAGCTCGGGATTAACATAATTAGGCCACTACCAAAGTTAACGAAACAACTTCCAGGCTAAATCTGAGCCCAAATTCCCAAGAAAGCTCATTTTTTCTACATCAGTCCCAAAGTTAGAAAAAGGCACGGCATTCCTCTCCATGCCTTGTTCCAGCACCCTGCCATTACTGAGGCAGTGCTGCCACAAATACGGCGACCACACTGCACCCCAGCATTCGCTGCTTTTCAACCACACAGCAGAAACAATTCATGAAAGTTATGCTGCATACTGTAAGATTTGCAAAGAGAGAGGTTGTGAGAAGGGCTTTTATTTCTTTCGGAAGAAGTGCAAGAAGGCAAAGGGAGGGGGTGGGGATTTTGTTTCCAATATCCATCTGCTCCTGCTGCTGTTCTGCATGTAAAATCACACTTCTGAATTTGTGACATCCTGCCTGGTTGCTGTGGAAATAGCTATGCCGTCACCAGCAAAGGCCAGTTCCTTCAGTTGGGGAAGGAGCAGCAACAACGACAATGTGTTCACTTAAGTGTTGCTCTTAAACAACCAACCAGTGTAGATAAGGGGGGGAAAAAAAAAATCAAGAGAGAAAATGATGACCAAAGCATATCTGCCTCTAAACCAAATGTTTTCTAAGTTTTCCAGAAAAGCATTAGCATTTATTTAATTTCCAGTGCTTTTAGTTTGTTCCATTAAAAACTACAAAATCCACCATTAATGAAAATTCAAAAATGTTTCTGTTCACTAAGCATGTAGCCATAAACGTCAGCATGTATTGTATTATTTCTAATCTGCTTCATGGGAAGGAGACATATATTTGTCTAAAGTGCTGCATCATTCTTTCTATACGAGGGCCCCATTACCAGGCTGTACTTATCTGCAAGTCAAATTATCATGCCACTATTTGAATACGTTTTCAAGCCCCAAAAAACAAGCCAGTAGTTTAGGCTATCCACAGCTAACTCAATCTGACAGCCATAGCACTGATGCCTGCCAGTGCTGATTGACTGGTTGGATATATTTAGGCACAGGAGGGGAGAAAGGGGGGAGTATACTGTTAGTAACCAAAAATAACAAGCACTGATTCAGCTACATCACTCAGAATGGATTCAGCTCTACCATGTACAATCCGGCTAATGGAGAATTTACTACCACAGGGGCAATGCCAAGAGACACACAACACATTCAGAAGAGCAATCAGGGAATCTGCGCTCTGCATTTACAGCGTACACAGCAAAACGGTCATTTCCCTCCTGCATCCAGCTTCTAAAATTGCCTGCATAAAAAAGAAAGTATGAAACTGGAAGGTCAAAATTTCCTTTTCTTAGCAAGGGCCAAATGAATATTGTGTATACAGGTGCGCATATACATAGATACTACGTATATCTATTACGTAGCTCAATGCCCCTTCCCCCTCAACTCCCATCCTTGTTCAAAGCCCTTTTGAGAGGGAAAGTGCCACCAGCTTAGGGAAGACTCTCCAGCATTAAAGGACAACATGCAAAGTGTATTTGAAGAGCTGAATTCAGTCTTATCTGCCCTCTTCTCTGAAGTGCTATGCTAAACCTTGGAAAGTGAACTGTATTTACACATGGAAATCAAAAACACACAGACACAAAGTATCCCTGATGCATCTTCAGTTTAAAACGGGGAGAAAGGGAGCCTGTTTGTTTTATCGAACTCTACAGGCATCCAGAAAGCCACATGAAGCTCTTCTCAGGTCTGCTGCAGGACCCCTGGCGATGCACTCTGGGTTCCCTCACACCAACACAAAGTGGTGGGGAGCTCACAGCAACACCCAAGCAAGGGGGCAGACATAAAACCAGTGCAGAATCCCCTAAAAAAGATATGTTATGTGTGCAAGAGACCACGTCAGCGAGACATTAGTTGCTGTCCTTCCAGGCTTGGTCCCTGAGGCTGACTAGTCTGGTGCTAGAAAGGGCTGCAAAGCAGGGTATCAAGCACTGAAGGATTTGCATTTGCTGCTAATGAGGTCCAAAAGTCAACAGACAGCTTTAAGGTACAGACAAGCAAGCTGAAAAGCTTTTAAAAGCTGTGAGAGATTATATGACTACCTGCCCCAGCACATCGGGGAGGTCCACAGGAGTTGAGCTCTGAATACCCAAGATTCTGGTTAAGTACCCTACCGCCAATATACTGCATCTTTTCCAGAATGAAAGATGGACGAGGAAAACATAAATCCAACACCTTCTCCATGTAACACGAAAAGTGTGCCTTTCTCGATCCATAAAACACAGGCCAGCTTTTTGTGTTTTTCAGAACAGTGATGCAGCCTTGAAATTTTTAAGGGTTTGTTTAAGGGAAGAGAACCTTTAAATGTAAGTGGAATCAGGCACCAGGACCTTAATTTATCAATTAGACGCCATCTGTGGATTGTGTTCCTTGAAATAATTGTTGAATTTGACAATGCACTGCTGCTTTACAAAGTTTCTGCCAGCCTTGCTACCATTTAATTAAATTTCTGCACTTAACTTTGATTGCACTGAAAGCACTGCTGGTTTCTGCCGATTGAGTCCCTTAGCCACCTGCTGTGTTAGAACTAACCATGTTTCCACAGTTATATCAAAAATTATGGTTTTTATTTTTAGTCTTTGTCTTTTTCAGTCTTCACCTAAAGAAGAAATAATAATAATAAAACCCTCAATGATTATACAGTGTCCTAAAGCCATAATACCCAATATGTAAAGCAGCAGCAACTTTCATGTCTCCTAACAAAAGCTAGATGCTTCCCTTTTTGTTTTCCACCACGAAACAAGTGTCAGGGCATGATGGCTTAATGTGCTACGCTTTGCTTAAACAAAACGAGCTTCCTGTGCCTCCTCATTATATTTGTATACATCTCTTGTATTTATATCCAGAGATAAAGGCAAACATACTTGTAATTTACATACATAAATATTGCACACACAAATAAAGATCAAGCTGTCATTCTCTCTAACCCACAGCACAGTTTGGGAAATAGAACTTCAATAATGTCAAATTAGCAGAATGAAGAGCCCTAAAAGCCTACAAATACCATCAAGCATACGACTTGCTGCTGTGAGTAACCCCAGCATAAAAAGGAGCCAGGCTGTCAGATCTACCCTCGCTGAGTAGTAAGTACCTCACCCAACACGGAGGACCAGAGCTCCTAAAGCAATCACAGCTCAGCTCATCACAACATACACTCATTTCTGGACCGGTGCTTGAACACTGTAATAAATAAAGGGCTTCTGCAGCTGCTCTGCTCTAGAGGGTTCAGTCCTACAGACAACCAGAGGGTAAAAGGGGAGTTAGGTGTATTTAATTGGTGTAGGTTCACTTTGTGTGGCAGGGGGTAGAAAATTAATGGTATGCGTCCCCATTTTCTCAGCTATGACGATGGCTGCATCAGCCTCTCTCTCTCTTCCCCTTCTAATTTCTTATTTGTTGTGCCAATGGGAGGAATAAAACACAACACAAGAACTAAGGCAGGTGGAAACATGGGTTCTCCTTCCACTCTTCCAACTGTTAAAATGGGAAAAGTGTCTCCTCAACACTGGTGAAGGAGTTCATGCTAAATTAACCCATGCTAGATATTTTTAAATCCTTTCACCAAGTGTTGTGGAAGTACAAAAATATATGCTACATAGTCATGTTAAAAAAAAATAAATCAGATTTAATGGCAGAAGAAATTAAAACCCAGTAAGAAAAAGTCAGTATTTATGTTGGGTCTACAATTTAGGGCATTCCAATGGCATGCCAAGAGAGGTCACAGGAATGAACCAAAGCCCGCTTCGGGGCTTTGCTGGGGCCAAGGTGAGCTAGTCATTTAGATATTTAAATTATTTTAATAATCCTTCATAGAAGGTTACGAAATATTTATTAGCAACCTGTGGGGCTGACTAGCGCTGCTCCAAGAAAAACACAGATTTAGACAATTTCCTAAAGTGTGCATTCTACAACTGAAGAGGCTGGAATAACTCTTTCAAGCCAATACAAGGCATGAACAGGTTTTATGATGCATTTTATAGAAAATTACAATTGCATAATTAAGTCTCAGTAGCAACCCTCCAGTTGCTACCTCTGATTAAGACCACACAGCTAATTTAGTGCTGAGGGACACAGCTGGCCTGCCTTCTCCACAGCCTTGGCGCCAACGTAGGGACCGCTCGGAGGGGTGGAGGATGCCTGTGACTCTTTCAGCCCAGAGCTTGCAAAAAGACTTTGGAGAGAAGTTCCAGCTAATGCTGCCAGGGGAGGAAGGGAACCATGAGGATTATGGCAAAGCTGTTTTGTCTTCCACAAGGCTGAGACCATCCTGGATCTCTCTGACGTGTATGTTTACACAAACCTATTCTTCTCTCCAGCTTCATGGTATCAAAGGCTTTTATCAATCTCAGCAGTGACAAGAGCTGTCCTAGGGAAAGCCTTGTTTCCATGGCCACAATCTGTATTCATTTGTCATTTTTAATAGTCTGCTATGCCCAAAGTCAGCACAAGACCAAAGTATTCCTGTAAGAGGTGAGGACATAAACCAACTCAGGGCTAAGACTTGGCACCAGCATGAGTTATGCCTTTCAAACCACGCCTCATCCCATGTGGCCAAGGGGAACTGGCATGGGCACAGCAGTTTTTTATAGCTCTCCATAACAAAGAACATTGTTTGCATTCAGGTCCAGGTTCTTCCAGTCCTCACGGCCAGGTACCTGTTTACATCACCTCACTCGCTGTCCAAATCTGGTACCACAAGCTTTGCTTTAGACAGGAACATGCTTTAAAACCCTTGAATATAGCAAGTTTTATTCCAGTTGGGCAAATTCCTTCAGTTGTGTTAGCACTGTGCCCCTGGGCAGTTAGCTTCCATTGCCCAAGTGCCAGATCTTGCAGAGGTATTAAGGGTCAATTACATTACAAGGAGGTATAGGAAAAGAAAAGACACTTTTCTTGGTCTGCAGTTCTGCCCTAAATTAACTTTTAATACGGAACAGAATGTCACATTTGCTTCTCCCCATAATCTAAAAATTTCTCCTTATGCAGCAGCAATAAGGAGGGCTTTTAAAAATTAAAAAGACCTGAAAACCACACAAGGGTATATTTCATGGCTATAAAAAAGCACTTAAAACGTGGAGTTAAAAAGGTGTTTCAAGTGTTTTCATCAAAGGAGGATGAAAATGGAAAGAAAATAGGATTTTAAAAATGCCCATTTTCTTTAAAATCATCTTCATGAGTCAGAGCATGCAGAAACCTTTTTGCTGCTATGAGGATCCTGTATTTAAATCCAGCCAGCATTGCATCCAGTTTGTTTGTTGAGACTAACGTGGCAATTATCAGCAATACACTGCTCCTACGGCACAGCCTTTTCTGCTATATTTGGCTGCTCTCCTCCTCTCGGAGGCAGGCGTTCCCTGCTAAAAGCAAACACGCAGACCTGGTCAAGGCCTTTCCACACTAACAGCAGACAAGACACAGATACAAACCCAAAACCCTAAAAGGAGCTTGAAAGCTCAATCCAATTCTCAGGCACGTGTTCACCTCACTATAAGCACCCTCCTAACCTGAAGTGCTGCGCTTTGGGTACATCACAGCAGTGGATTTGACTGCAAGAGCTGCGCAGAGCCTTGCAATCAACTTGCCACTTCCACATGGAACAAGGTCTGTGGGCAAGAAACTCGCTCCTTGAGTTGTCAGCAGACAGCTCGGCCTCCATGCAGCACCTGCTGGAACTTTTCACTCACCAGCACTGCAAATAGTAGTAGTAATAACAATAAAAACAACTAAGCATTTTGGTAAGGGAACTGCTCCAGAGCTCTCAGGAGGGGAGCATTTACAGCACCCAACATGCTGCTCTGCACCGTCACCATCTGCAGCCCTCACTGCACAGTCAAAATTTAATCTGACATCTCTTTGCAGTCCCATTTTATTTTTGTGTCCATTTCCTAAGAGCACAAATTAAGAGTGCTTCAAAACACAGAGTATTTGCTGTTACCAAAGTTAGAACACAGCCACGCAAAAGCCACCAAGAACACTTGGGAAGGATTCTGCAGGCAGCACCCAGAGCCACTTTAGGATTGTTCAGAGGTTTGCTTTCTTCCAGCGTGAGGTTCTTTTCTGTCATTAAGCCATGCTGTAGCTACAAAATCCATAGAGAACAGCAACCAAGATATCCCACCAGCTCTGGAAGGGAAAGCCCAAATCCAAGAAGAAATCAGGTTTTCAGGTGAGGCTTCAGAATCTTTTGCATCTAAGGCAAGCACAGGTCTGGCTCACCTGGGCAGGTCTCTTATCTGACAAATTCCAAGCATCTTCCAGCAGGTACAAAAAACTAGTGCAAAGCAAAAAAGCTTTATAGTGGTACTGTGCGGACACTGCCTCAGTGGGTTCCTCTGCTCATGTGTGGGTTTTTTAATGCACACTGGCCCACAAAAAGATGCAGTCACATAAATGCGGCTCTACTGCAAAAATGAAAAGATATCCTCCAAGCTTAGACGGGACTCTGCTGTCTGCCAACTAGTAGCTGGGAAAGAACAGACTGGGATTTATTCATCTCCCCTCCCAGTATCTTTCCCCCTCCAATCTTGATTTTGTTAAAAAACACAGAAGACTCATCAGCATGGTTGGATACCTGGAAACTGGTATATTTTCAACAGAACAAACCTCTAGGATCTGATGGCAAACCTTTACAGCTGGCTTTTGCAGGCACTGGCTGCCATTCAGTGGAGTTCTAGAGATATCCTAGTGTTTGCTAAAGGCTAAAACATCAAATGACACATCATGCTACTACTCAACAGTGCCCTGTAGCGTTTCTGCCCTTCCTTTATTATTTTCAGTTCGCGAACCGAAAAGTTTGTTTTCATAAGTTTTTGCAACAACTGTTAAAGTAATACCTTTCAGCTCAGTTTTTTGATCACATCCTTTAAGTGTCTCTGATCTTTACCACCAAACCTCAAACCAAAATTCCAGCTGTAAATCAAGCAGAGCAAACTCCGATTTACCTCTCACCTTAAACCAACAGGATATTACAACAAAATATCCTGGTTTGGTTGCCTGAAGGAAGCAAAGCATCCACATTACAATTAGCTAGTACTAGCAACATATGTAAATCAGCATACGCTACCACATGGACCTTCCCTCCCTTAAACTGAGCAAAGTGCAACTGAGCAGCATTGAAATGCAAATTACCCATAAGAGAGTTTAGGGACATGAAGGAAGCATAAGGACTTGGTGTCTGGATGCATTCCAATTTGGGTAGTTGCAAACTAAAACAACACTCAAGAATGCATATAAAGAAGCTTTTATTAAAAAAAAAGAATCTGCACTCTTTAGTTAGTGGGAATGATGCAATTACTAGAGGGAGCCAGGACACCCTCAGGCCCCAAATTCTATTCTAACTACAGAGAAAGGAGAATGGAGGAAGCAGAGTTGTTCAGATCATTCCTGGAGCACTGTGTGGACCCAGTCCAGACACCACTTGGCCTTCCAGCACAGAGGGAAAGGGCATTAACACACAGCGAAGGTGTGCTGCAAACAGAAAAGCTGTTGTGCTCTTTAATCACAAAGAAACTCCACCAGACAACAGCAATCAGACCCCATAAATCCACGCAGCGCAGCCCAATGCCACATGGATGTTTGGCGCTCAGATGCACTAATGTAATTCCAAATGTTTCCACTACCAGTTAATTGATTAAATGGAGAGTTATCTATGGTTTCAGCAGGTTCCACAGCCCAGATTTCTTCATCAGGAAGTGGCGACCAAACTACCATGTAGGGATGGATTAAGAACATGAGAGACTATGATGAACTCTCTGCTGCTTTTGAAAGAAATCAGATAAAATTTGCAGTAGAAGGGCTGTCCAAGGAAATGGTGAATCAGGAATATTTCATGCATTAAATATAATAGTAATTGTAATTTTTGACCTACACCAAAATGAATTTGCAAATGACTAGTAATGCACAAAATGGAAAGACAGGGTGTCAAATGACTGCTAATCTTCACTAAATAATTACATTTACATATAAATGTAAACATATATACAAATCTACATCAATAAAAAGCTTTTAACAATACAACGCTCTGTCACTCTCAAAAAAAATGAAGTCAAATTCCTTGTTAAAGGAAAGAGAGTACTGCAGCATATGTAATACAAACATGCAAAGTGACTTCAGCACAGGGTATCACTCACTGGAGATCAACACAGACCTTTTCTCCCTTTATAAATCATTTGTGTACTGAGACATGTAGCTAAATCAGTTAAAGCACAGATCTCATTAAAGAACCTGGAAACTGATTACTGAACTATGTAACACATCAAGAGGGTTTTTCTTTTTTTTCTTTTGAGAGAGATCTGGCCTGAAATCTTATCAGTCCCACACATGCCAGAATTAGTCCCTTCCTTTGTGTCAGGTGGAAACTCTATCTACAAATCGTCAAGCAGAACTCATGCTTGAGATGAACAAAATGCAGCTGTCTTAATCTGTTAAGATTATATTCTGTGCTTTCCACTATCAGGAGACAAACTGCAGGTGTAGTGCTCTTCAAAGGCAGACACCAAGAACCAAAATAGAAATACAAGTGGTTAAACTGAAAAAAGTTACGTGCCTGTTTCTCTAAGCCAGGTGTGAAGACGTGGGAGCCTCTCTGATGGCGTGGCAGGAGCACAGAATGAGACCGCGGCTGCGAAGCATCAGAGGCAGCTCACTGCCTCCCGCTCCTCGGGCTCTCCAGGTTTCACAAAGCTGCGGCAGAACAGAGGCCTTTTGCCATGTGCTGCCACGTCAGTAGGTCTACCCTTTGACAGCTCTTACCCTGGGGGAAGCACTAAAAGTTCCATTCACAACTTGCCTCACCTTAAAGAGAAAGGACTTACTATTTTGACCTTAACTGCCCAAACCGCCCAACTTCAAGGACCCCTGATTCCCCACCAAGAGCTGCCTGGGGGCGGATTTCAGCTGTAACCTGCACTGCAAGCAGCAGAAATGAAGATGCAGTTGGACCAATGGCCGGTCTTATGTACGGGGGCCAACGCCAGCAGAGCAGATGCCGGCGGGGGCACAGAGAGAGGAGCTGACACTCAAGAGCTTCGCACTTCTGCCACAACCATCAGCAACTTATTAAAAAGGTAATCAGGAAGGTGATCTAGTGGCAGCAGCCCCTTCACTGCACATCCTCCCTGCAGCGTCACTGCAGATTTCTTTCCACATGCGGCCCTTCCCCTCCAGTTCCCGAGGTGCTCAAACTGGGGCACAGCGCCTCGCTGGAGGGGGGGCAGCAGGAAGTGCACAGACAGGAGCCCACGTCCCGCTTTTACCCACTTTGCAGGGTGAATCACCAAGTGCTGTTAACTTTTCAGCACCTTCACACAGCTCCCGGCTTGTACCGAGACAGGCAATTTTCTGTCTCATTCCTGGGAGCCAAAGAGCATCTCAGCCTCCCGCATGGCACACGAGGAGTGGTGGGATGTGCCTGCAAGAAGTCTCAGCACCTCCCCCCAGCAGCACTGCAGGCTTTGTAATTTCTGTCAGTGTATCCCACAAAGACATGGTGTACCCGGGTACCTGCCACCTGACTCACCTCTCCAGCAAAGGCGCATTCCCAAGGGGAAAATTTATAGAACTGTGGTAGACACTCAAGGCATCATCACCAAGGACTCAAGTGAAAGGGGCTGGGACACGTTTGCTTGAGAGTATTAACTACTGAATAATAAATAATTTGCCATAGCATCAATTTGTTTTGAAGGACTGGAAAATAATATTAAAGAAATGCTTCTTCCATAGCTACATGCAGCCTCTTTGCACTTTCCCTGCGTCTGTACTGGAACCACCCACTGGTGACAGATGACATTTGGCAGCAGCATCTGCAAGCCCAGCACCAGAGATCAACAGGATCCAAAGCCCTGCTGGATAAAACCCCTCCTGCATCCTGCCACTGCTCTCAAGTACAGTACTGGGGTAAAGAACCCGCTCACTTCTGATCAAGGGGAAAAATGAATGGGTTTATGGCACCTCTTTTTCTCAATTACATACTTTTGATTCATGTATTCTAGACTGGCTTAGCACAAAAGCTGATGATGACTGCCATTAGGTCAGACACACTTTAACACCATATATTGCTATCTTAAAACATGTTGATGCTGCTCTGAAATAACATTTTACACTTACACCCTAATCATTGTTATAGCTTCTGACAGGTTTTAAATACAATAGTATTAACTGCAATTAATTCATTTGAAATTAACACGGATATTGCAAGCACTTCAGCAAGATCTCCACTGCAATTCACCATTCATTATTGCACCATTATTTTTTAAGTGTTATCCATAAAGCAGGCTGCCAGTGCATTTGCATTTAGGTGACAGAAGTAGGAATATAGAGGAGCAATAAATTAGCACAAAAATTAAGCAGAAGGAGGCAGCAGAATTACCACAGCCCATTGTCTAAAGTTTTAATATCGCTAATGACTTTATGATTCACAGTATCGCAGCCCTGTGAGGCTGGTGGTGGGCTGCACACCCCTTCCCTCCGCAGCGGGGCACAGACCCCAGGCCCAAAGCCATCGCATGCCCACAGGACTGCCTCGGTGCGCTGCATACTTCACACAGCTCGCTCCAGCTGGCTGGAAGATCAGTCATTAGCAGACAGAAAATAAACAGTTTTTTTCCCAAACACAGCCATTAAAAAAAGCCAGCATATTGAGAAGTAAAGCATATTAGACCATTAAATATGGTCCGCAGGAGCATTCCTCCTTGGAAAAAAGAAAAAAAAAAAAATATGTGTCTTTGGTGCAGTTAACACCCATTTTTAGAGCATTAATCACCTCAGGTGAAAACAAACTGGTTGTTAAAAACACATTCTAAGGGGATTAACTATCATCAGAACATACAAGTTACTTAAACTGAAGTAGTTCCATATGGTTAATTTATAATTTCCAAGGTATTAATCAGCAAACAAATTCTGATGGTTCCTAGATAAAGTGTAAAAGGGGAAGATTCACACAGCTCCTTGGAGCAATCCTAACTGGAAGTAGCACTGGCAGAACAGTTTCTTTTTTCAGTTTGCTGGCTAAACTGAAAACAAAACAGAACCAAAAAAACAGGAGGATAAATTTGTCTATGATTAAACAAACATGTCTTCAGTTTGTTGGCAAAACTTAAAAGAAAAAAAAAAAAGACAATTTTCATTTTGAGTCAATCCACAACATCTTGTTTTAAACTCTGAACGGAAATACACTGTGGGGTTTTGGTTTGGTTTTTTTTTCAGTTTATTTAACCCCTTTTAAACCTTTTGTCTTTTAGGCCCACTTTCAAATAAGGAGACCCTGTAAGAAAAAAACCAGAAGTTTGTTTCAGAAAAAACACCCACATTGTGGACTCCCATTTATGTCGGGTCTTTCAAGTTCCTCTTCCTACCCTTCTCCAAGTTCCATCTTACAAACATGCTATTTATGAAAAAAATCCACCTGGGTGCACCTGCAGGTGTTGCTGGGTGCCCCAGTCCCCAGGAGCAGGATTCCAGTGCCCCTGCAGGTATCCAGACTTCAGCCAGCAAGGAATGTCATGCCCACAAAGCGCACACACTGAGCCACCAGGGCACTGTAAAAATACCAAATCTAAGAGTGTTTACGTACAACACAGCTAAATAAAACAGTCCATCTTGTTTGGGTTAGCACTGAATGCCGCGTATCGGGCACACAACCGCAGCGAATGCCCAGGACCACCGCTGCCTGCAGCTGGCACGGGAAGTACGTCTCAGCCGACTGCGGCTAACTACGTCTCCAGATCCAGTCTCTGCCTGCAGCCTGAGAAGCCCCCGGCTGACGGTCAAGAAGGGAATGATTTACTAACCAAGCAGTGAGGGAGACAAGGAGCTGGGAAGGATCTCAGGCTGACAGCACTTCAGCCCAGACGAGCCTCAGTATCTGCTGCTGCCCAGCTGGCAGATGCCTGACATACTGATGCGCACAGATGGAGGAGAAAACAGAGGTTGGTGTTGCAGAAGCAGTTTGCAGCCAGCATTCATGTGTCTGTGTTAGGAAAATTACACTAATAGATAGCTCCCATCCAGACTGATCCCTGAGCAGAGATTAGCTATACGTACCGACAGAAACACTGAACAGCACAGGTCCAAGGGACACCAGTGAAACACTGTTCTGAGCAGTGCCTTGCGAGGGACCTCATGGGGACACAGATGCAGCCAGGCCTCAGAGGCCATCAGCCTTAACCCAGTATTTTAAGACTTGCACCACAGCTGAGTGTCACCTACTGGTATCTAAAGAGATCTAAGGCATCTAGGTATCTACCACATCTAAAGATAAAGCCTTAAAACACTAAAGGGCATTGAAGTTGTAGTACAATAAAAATACAAATGTTAAAGCAGGATCACAACTTTAATATCGACTCAACATACATTTGTAAGCAGCCAAACAAAAACACTGTGAAAAGGCACACACCTACCCACCACGAGAAGGGAGAAAAAAACATACCTGAAAAGTAAAGAAAAGCAAACTTTTGTTCACTGCAAGACTGAGTCCATTTAAATAGAAACCACAGTGCTAAATACATACTCCCTGAACCTATAGTCATTTAAGACAGTGTTCCTTTTATCACTGAAACCTTGTGGGAAATTTTAGAAGTTCACTTCATCCTCATAAAATACCAACTCCATCACACTGTAACACTTCAAGATGATCATACAGGGCTCTACAGAGAACCAACAACAGATCTGAGACTTCAATTTGTACCACAAAACAAGTGTTATCAAATAACACACACTTAAATCCTCTATAGCTGAATCTCTACTGCTAAGTTTATCTCTCAGTCCAAGAAATGCATCTTCCTTCTCTGAATTTCCTAGTACCTCCAGCCACCATAAATCCATTGTATGCATATGGATTAAAAGCAATCCCATTTCAGAATACAAGGGAAGAATCTACGGAAGGCAAAAAACATCTCCCTAATGTCTCCACCATCAGAGATGGAACTGAAGAAGAACACGAACACCAACGCTGACCAAAGAAAGCCTCCTGCATGTTTCCAGACCTTTTATTCCAGTCACTCAAGAACTAATTTTTTATCTTTTTGTCAAAACAAAAGAAAAAAAACCCAGCTAGCCCAGCAACAGCAACAAAACCTTTCCAAGAATGCAGAAAGGCAGAAATCCAAACCCAGTTTAGCTCAAATCTCTGCTTTACTAAGGTTTGAACTAAGTACTTGGGGAAAGAGGGGCTGATCTGTTCCCAAGGTCATTTCAAGGTTTTCACACTAGCAAGAATAATTATTTACAGGTGACAATGCATCCTGTGTGTTCAGCTGGGAAGGTAAATATGGGTTTAATAAATAAAAAAGATAAATAAAAATACCCAACAAAAACCAAAAGACAAATCCCTGCCTCAAAGTGCCTATTTCTGCAGTTAAATGGGAGTACAGGATGTCCATGTCCCAAGAAGGTGTTGTGCCAACATCCCTTAGAGCTACATCAAATATAATTTTCAAACCAATTAGCTCAAAAAGCATCAACACCAAAGCAATGCCTTCCACATTCTAATTACTAGGCCATCCTATTCAATTCTTAATGAGAGAAGAGACAAAGGCAGTATATGTATTACGGTCTACTTCAAGAATTCTTTTTCTTTTAGCAAACAGATCCTCTTTTGTTCTGGTTAAACACCAATTACTCCGTTCTCTCTAACATGCAAATCAGCCGAAAATAGGGCATGATGTATCTCGATCCTGCACCACTACAAGTTTGAATGAAGGGGGAAAATAAAGCAACCCTCTAGGGGCTTTCAATTCCAAGTACTTTGTACTCTGATAAAGCTCTTTTCAAAGAGCTTTTTGTATTATCTACGGCAGTTCCCATAAGCAGCGATTTTGCCATTACGCCAAAAGAAATAGCACATTTAAGGTGTACAATATAAGCAAGGAAAGTAAAAGTAGCCAACAAAGCTGTTTACATGTAGCTTTTACTTGTTATGTTCCCCACTGCAAACAGCAAAACTCTGAAGCATTATGAGCATTACTACACCTAGGGATAGAGATAGAGCAGAAGGGAAAATAAATGTGAAGAGTTGGAGCCCAGCTTTACAATGCAGTGCTTTGTAAAACTCAGAGCATCATGGAAGATGCCACACAGACAGCCCTGAAAAGGGGGTGGGGGGTCCCTTTTGGTCTGGCTGCGGCTCAACCACAGCCCTCGTTCCGCCAGCTCCTCGCCACAGCACCTGGCCTCGCCAGCGTTAACTGCTCTGACTACGTCCTACCACACAAGTTTTAAGATAAGTCTCTGCGATGTTGGAGTCCGTTCATTTACCCAGGCACTGGCTTCAGCAGCGCCTGTTCACGCCGCAGCGCTGACACCCGACAGCCTCTGCTGGCAGCAGATGGAAGGCTTGGGCCTCTCCGGAGCTGGTGCTTCCCAGCCCAACAGCCATGCCCAGAGGGTCAGCCTGAAGATTTATTGTGGAAACCAAACTGAAAACTGTTTTCACTCTTTTGTCATTGCTCTAGTCATTTTATAATTGATATTTTTGAAGCCCTTTGTAAACACCTTAAGCAGTGTCAATAACAATTTAGCAACTGTTACACAGACACACCAGTGCTGCTACATGGAAAGATACGGTTTTTTAAATGGAATTGTGTAGATCTCTGTAAGATGACCTGAGCGCTAAGCCCGCAGTTGAAGCTAGGAGTGCAAACTGTACCAGACAGCATCACTGAAGTGACCAGGGCATGAGGGCTCATGCTCGCCCCCTGCAAAACTTCAGTCTCCACCTAGGGAGGAAAAAGGGGCAAATGGTATCCATTTGGCGTAACCTACATATCACGGGGCAGCGATCATACCAGGCTCCCAGCCTAGGAGGAAGGGCTGTAGAAACTATTGACTTGAAACCACCTTCCTAGCAGTCCAGAGGGTGACTGCCTTTGCTTAAAACATCAGAGACATCCTAGAAATCAGAGGCAGAAGGCCAAAGCATCAGAGGAGGAAGCAGCGGCTTTAACTGATGATCCCACACCATGTCCTTTGTGGTGTGACTTGGTTACACAGAACACAACCACATAACTAAATTTAAAAACGCATTAAAAGGGGAAGAAATATGTCTTTAAAAAGTTTACTGAAGAGCAAACACACACAAAGCCAACTCGTTCTGATCCACTTGGCCTGACTACTTCCATCCGGCTGCTACGAGAGACACAGCAAGCCTCGGAAACGCGCCCCCCTCACAGGTCCTTGGTGCACCTTCCCAAGTATTAGATGGTGCAGTTCATGGGAAGAAGGCTGAGCACATACATACATGAATGTACTCATTACAAACTGCATCTGTAGATACACGTACCACAGACAAATTCATCTCCATGAAAATTATGTACTGCCAGCCCAGTGGTCAACCAGAGAATACAGACTTTGTTGCCCAAGATCAAGATATCCAGTGGAGTGTTTGCACTATACAATTTTGTAATTGAATATTCTATATAAAATTGTAATTGCATTTATATAATGTAGTATATACAGTTAACATAAATTACACACATACACCATACATACATTCTGTATACCACACACCCCTCATGCTGCTGTTTGAATATATAGGTAGATAAAATACCTAAAAATAGCTCATTTCAAAGAGATGGACCCTAGAGTATTTCACATTTATAAATTCAGCCAAAAACCACAGCACATTAGTCTCTTCTGCCAAACATTATAGACAATCTTCCAAAAAAAGTTTTCATCTCTTTTGTTGGCCTTTAATATAATTTTGATTTATGTCATTTTGAAATAGTCTCCCTTCTGTAGCTTAAAAGAAAAAAACATTCTTCTGATTCCAGATTCAGGATTTCTTTAAGAGAAACCAAAAGTAATAAATCTGAATTGTCATGCTGCTACTGTGTCACACGAGTGAGAAGTATTACAGCATGTGTTGGCTATAGCTTCCAAGCAAAAAATGTATTAAGTAACAGTGTTTTCTTACATTACACGTTCTTTTTCTTGCCTGAAGAGTATATTTCTTCAAGTTTTCACACAGATGTTCTTCATACACCAATATAATACACATGCAGCAAGCCACTAACGCTCTGGCTCTCTCCCATCTCCCTCTTTCCACACAAACAAGCGGTAAAGCTTCGGGGCAAGATGTGGTAACCTTGACTAGGGAAGCACTAACAGCTATGCTCTTATCTGTTTCGTGGTTGCCACAACAAAACGAGCTCCCCGGCATACTGTTCTTTGTATGGCTTCCACCCCAAACTCACTGCAAGTCCAAGACAAAATGTGGGAGAGCAACAGGGTACAACCAGTACCTTTCCAATGGGAAAGAAACTAAACTGGCATTAATGCTTTTACTTCTTAACAAGTGCAAAGAAAACCAGTTTCTTACTGAAAATTATGCCAGTCCAAACCTAAACATGTATGTAGAAATATTACACAGCTACCTTATCTTTCTGAATGATAACAGATTTATAAACAGATTTATTTGTACAGTCTATGAAGTGGGACAACCTCCTCATTGAGGAAAGACTTGGGACATAGTGAGATGAAGCCCTGGTCAAGCATGTGAGCAGCTCCAACAAAGCTAGAAGAACTACCCTGAGCTTAAAACAGGGTATGCACTTAAGACTCAGCAGAATCAGTGAATTCTCCGTGCACCACACCTTACCCCCTCTTCCCCCCCACCCCCACCCCCCCCACCCCAAGAGAACTGGCTCTTAGCCACCGCCAATCCCAGCCGCAGAGTAATACGGTCAAATACTGAGTTGCACAGACCATGTGCAAGTATCAAAACTTAACTGTATCAAAAATCAGCTGCACTAACCGTAATATTCTTCTTTGGGGGTCACTATGAAAGGGGAAGAAGAGTAGCCTGAGAGAAGCCAGAAAATGGAAGAAAAAATGAGCAATAAACCACATAATGCAGTAAAAAAGGCAGTTAGTCTAGCGAGTGCATAGATACCAGGCTTATTTCAGTTTACCACTAAGAACTAAGGATAACTGCAGGGCACTGTAAAACATTTGTTCCTTTGCATTAATTGCTGTTAGAGTCATGGTTTGGTATATTATACCAGCCTCAGCTTGCTCTAATTCCTTATCCCATTTGCTTTGGCCAGGATACTTAAAAGAGGAAAAAAAAGATTTTTTTAAAAAAAAAAAAAAGAAAATGTTTTTAATGATTATTCAAGGGGGTATGTGAAAAGGTATTATGTTCTGCAAGACATAAGGACACTCCTAAAGGCATCCTACTTTCATTCTGTAAGACATACAATCAACCACACAGCTTTCACATGCACACAGCAAAGTTGAGAAGTGCCATCTCCCACACACCACACGTTTCCAGTCGGGCAAAAGATCCGCAAACCAGCTCTCACAGAAACACAAGCAAGCACATGCTCAAAAGCGGTGACAGAAGAACAGAGCAGTGTGCTTGCTTGTGCCCCACAGGACACACTTCTACATCGACAGTTTCCACTACCCTTGAAAATGTGCACAAGCTTGTACACACATACTTACAAACAAGCTAAACGGCCAAGTTCACCCGTCACCCCAGGGGTCGAGCACACCGAAGGCTGCGGAGGGTCTGCCTCCCTGCCAGGAGCAGGGTACGCTGCAGCCCTCTCTATCCCTGCTACTCCCTCGAGGCTCGTGAGACGAGCGCTCCTGCTCTCAGAAACGGCTTTGAAGAGCTACCAGCAAACTCCTTGACACAGATCCAGAATACAGCAGGAAACAATGGCAATCAGGCCCCAAAACCAGTACTTGAATTTAAAAACAACCAAACAAAAAAGCCCACACAACAAACCCCACACACACCCACAAGAAAAAAATAAATAATTACACATGTAGAAAATCAGATATAGACAGAGCTGATCACATCATCCCTGGCTTCATAAGTGATTGACACCAATCAAATCTCCCCATGTTCTTGGAGAGGAAATAGATGACCTCCATGCCTCAGAAGAAAAAAACCTAGAGACACAAATGCTAAGTAACCTGCTTGAAAAAAGAAAAAGCAAGCAGAGGCGAGAGCCAGCTACATTGCAATCATGAGTTATGAATACCCAATGCAATACATAAGAGCTGGCATGGCTGCTTCAGATCTCTGTTGCCAAACTCCAGCAAGATTCTCATTATCGAATAATTGAAAAACAAAGCTTTGCCATCTTCTCCTCTTTCTCTGAGGTTAGCCCCTTGGCACTAGCACACCTGCCTCCCTGGAGGGTACGGTTTGGTGCATGGTTTTATTTACATCATTTTCAGCAGAACAGGAACCCTCTGACCACAGGTCAGGGCACACACATGGAATTGTGCCAGCCCGTAGCAATCCAGTTCAGCATGCTGCCTACTGCGAACTCGTGGAAAGCAAAATAATTGACATTTTCAATACAACTTCATACCTATATTAATGTACATAATTAAACAGATTACTTAATAACTGCATTATAAATTTATTTACCTACACACAAATCATTAAGAAAACACTAAATAAAAAAATAAAGAAAACCACTAAATAAAAAGGTAAGTAAAAGCTTTTACAAAGCCATAAAAGTTGTCAACTCTACACAGAAGTTAGCTACCTCGAGACCAGAACTAGAATGCACATTCATTTTATATATGAATGATATCTCTAAACGCTTTATGATGTTAAATAACACACAGCTGCACAATTTAATGAGCTACAGCTACAGGGAAAAGTTGTATAAGGAGGAAAAAGAAGAGACAGGGAAGCATCTGATTTTCATGTGAAAGTTAGTGAAATGAAACAGCAATGAAGCAAGGATTATACAAGGAAGTTGTTCAAGACGGCAGGGTCTTCTGAGGTAAAAGCTCTGAGAAAACAGAGCAACAAAAAGAAGCAGATTCACTCACTAGGTGGTTAAAACCAAGAGGGTTTTTGAACTTCCAGTAAAGGATGACATCTTGGTTAAAGGTCTGGATTCTGAAAAAACAGTTTCAGACCCCAGCTTCACTGCAGACCTGCGGGGTGACCTCAGGTGAATTTCTTCACCTTTCCCATGATTTTGCCTCTCCCTCTTCTGGGGAAAGATGATCTTGTTGATCCCTTTGCCCAAAACATTTCCTGCCCATTCTATTTATCTTTCAAAATGTCTTCAGCTCTACAAGTAGACATATGGACAGGGAGGTCACATGCCTGACAGCTGATACATACCAGGCAAAAAGGGAGTGAAAAAGGCAACATCTCTTAAGGGCAAAAATAAATCTCAGGTTTCATCTTAGGAAGCTTTTTACGACAAACAGACTTCCAACACAATATTTTACAAATAAATCAACAAGTAAATTGTGCCAGTGCTCAGCAGTATTACTGAACTGAATACTTAGTATCGGTCTCATTTACAGTATATAGCTCCTACACTGCTTATGCCCTGCAAAGAGCTGGAAACTCTAGCATCCACCCTGTAAAGTCATTATTCAACAACAAACGAGTACTATATTTAGAACTTTTTCCATGAAGTAGCAGTATCCAAGGGCCACTGAGCCAAGAGGCATTCAAAGGTTAAACAAGTCTACAGGCTCGCCCCCTACCCCCAGGTTTCTGCCTGCAGGTTACACTTCAGTTCGCTTACACATGCACCTCAGTTTTATAAGGTGTCTTTGATCCAAGGAGCAAGATACTGCACCAGAAGTTACCCTCTCTGGTGCCTGTATCTGGGTAGTGACCTTAAAAATTACAGGAGCACATATACACAATTACTCTGACTTAATTTAAAATGCTTTGCTAACAAAGATTAAACAAACACATTAAACAGTCTAGAAAAAACCCATAAAACCCCCTACTTTTCTCTGAGCTACTTCAGTCAATATTTCAGCTTCTCAAGCTGCTCTGAACAACACACATTCTTCATTCTTTGATTTTGTTCATATTTTAGGAAACAACTGTTAGATCATGTAGAGATTTAGATTTCATTCTCTGCAAGGAAGTGCGGCCTAGCTACAGCAACAAGCAGAGCACAACTCTTCGCTCCACTGGAGTTATATGTAGTCTTCAGGAAATTAAAACTACCTCCAGCACCAGTCACCAGCAGCATCTGAAAACTGGGACTTGCAGCTCCTTAACATAATACCCCACCACTTGAGCTAAAAGAGCAGCATGACTACATCACTGTAGGAGTACACTGCTGTCCATGTACAGAAGCTATGTGGGAGGAAGGGGCATAACGCAACACATTTCACAAGTGTGCTACAAGGACAATTTCTCTGTGCATCATTCCTCTACCTCCCCCTGCCTTCAAAAGGATAAGGCTTTGTTATTTTTCTTCCAGAGATGACACAAGGCTTGAACTGTGTTTGTAAAACTCTTTCACATCTTGCAATAGCCAACACAAAGACATCTAAAAGCTCAAGAGAAGTGCATAGAAGTGCAACAACAGCTGTGTTCTGCGAAACTGAAGTTACAGATAAACCAGTCCAATCACATTAATAAAAACACACCCACCTTGCTAAGTGGACCGAGCTAAAAAAGTAGTCTTGACCAATCAGTAATGTCGGCATCTTAAATTGTTGATTGTGTTTCCTCCCAAGCCCTGAGGAAACACAGCCAGTGGGGCTGGAAGACTCAGCGTCCAAGGACAAAGAATCAGCAGGCATGTAAGCACCAATATTTATGTAATGTATGTCATGTTCACAGCCACAATGAAATCATTGTCTTCCAAGGGGGTTGGTATGTTCGGAGCATTTGTTTGTTATTTCTAAAGATGCAGGAGGCAAAGCAGTTAAAAATAAAGAGGTCACTGCATGCAAAATTAATCTTTAACTGCCTACACTGCTTTAAACGACTTGTAAGGATTACAGTGCACTCCCCAAGCTGAGAGTACCTTTGTTAACAGAAGACTCCTGAAGAGGTGGTAGAGGGTAGACCACTAATAAAAGTCAGCTGGCAAGTTTTACCAGCTTTCCTTATTCCCAGTGGCTACTCTTCCAGTGGTTGCATTTGGTGTGAGCTCCGTCCCCACACGTGCACCCATCCTCATGCTCTCTGCAGCTCTAGGAGACCTTCTAAACACTGGCATGAGCGGTGCTGCCTGAGCAGCAGACAAGGGAAATTCTCACCCAGTCTCACAGCCTTGCCTAAGCCCATGCTTACAATGGAAGGAACAGTTTTTAATTAATCTCATTCCTCCTGTGAGGAGACAGCAGAGGATTCCTTTAAAACGCAACCTGTGGCAACAGAGTTGTTAAATGCTTAACATGATGTTATGCACAACACGACTTCAATGGTACACACATAATCCAGCCCTGAAGAAGAGCAAGAGGCACACAGCAGAGACGTAGTTTCTTTCCCCTGTAGCAAGGGATGGCTGTTTAGTACTTGGCTATCAGAAAGAAGAAACTTCAGCATTAATTACTACGGAGCATCACAAAAAAATCTAACTTAAAAGAAGAATTAAAAAACTGAACCTACACTTGGGCATCTCCAAAGAGGAGTCGCCCAGCTCAGATTCATGACCTGCAGTATAAATCCACAGTGGACAGTCTGGAGAACCCTCTTACAGGAAGGCATTATAAATATATGTTAATATAAACACAGAAGCCTGTTTTTAATCTAAGAGGCAATCCCTGGATGGCCTCTGGCACTTTTGCACAAGTCACAGTGCCACGTTCTCAGTTTACCTATCTGAGAAACAGGAACAGCACCTTCCTATCTCCCAGCACCTTCTGAAGATTCATGCTTCCAAAAGCACTTCTAAATCAGGACAACCCTCTTCATGTCACCTTTTCGAGCAGAAAAAAGACAAAGCAGACAACTGCTGCAAAATTCACCAATTCAAAGCAGCCTCATCACAGATGCAACAGTTGGAAACCGATTTTTCTGAGAGACAAGGACTAAGGACACAGCTACCCATTTTGCTCACTAAAAAGTGTCTAAACCATGTCAGCTGTATGTGAAGTGGCTTGCTGCACTCCAGACAACTGGCAGGGTAACAAACTGTCACCTAGGTGACAAAATAATGACCCTTCTGTGAAGCTCTTGCAGCGTCTCCTGGCCATAATTGGACACTGCTGTTCAAAATGCTAAGTGTGGGAGGGAACGAGATGGTACGATCGTTGATTTGGAAAGGCTGCAAGCTAACCTTTGGCTCAGCAGGCTAAAATGGACTGCTGCATGATGCTGTACTCAAGAGATCATGATGAGGGCGGCGGAGAGTCTTGTCGCACTGGTAGGTCTGCAAAGGGCTGGAGAATCAGACGGCGCAAACAAGGCAGGTCTTGCCTCTACCAAACCTTAATCACCAGCTCAGCCTCCTTCTACACCAAAAGGCAATGCTACCCGTTGACACACCTGCTACAGTTGTCAGTAAAAGACAACAAAAGCATTAAATATGAGACACAAATGTTTTTTCCCACTCTGCAAAATATTCTTTATATACTCGGCATCTTGTAAGTATTAAATCCATCTGGGAATGACCTACACAAGCTCCACAACAACAGGAATGTTGTTCTGCAAGATCTCGGAAGCTATACAGAAATATCTCTAAACGTAACAGCATGAGGAAGGGGGCTAGAGAATTTGAAGAAGGCAACAGAAGCCTTTGAACTCCACAAATGTTTCGTTTTCCAGCATACAGTCCTCTAAAACCAGCACAGCTTTAGCTGGCATAACATTAACTACATTGATTTCCATCTAAAGAGTGACAGGCTTTGCCAGTCCAGCCATAGCCTGAAGCTGCCATTGCAAGGAATAAAGGAATAAGTATTCCCCTAAATGCTCCTGCCTACAGCAAGTAGGGGTGGTATAAGGTATCAGCAGGTTGAACAAAATTAAGAACTTGGAGGAAAAGTAAGAAAAAAGAAAGAGACAGATACAGCGAACATACCCACTCACAAAGGTCAGTGCAGGTGAAATGCCAGTTAAAGCCCACGCTGTGGTGGCAGAGGGTCTCACACCTCTGGCCCCAAAGGCAAGCAATCAACAAGACAGAAGAAAGCTGGCTCAAGTTAATGGATTCTAATTCACAATGAAACAAACTGCAGTAAGACTTCACGGGTTTTGTTACCAAATGAGCCTTACATGCACGCTCAGTTCCCCTCAGGAATAAGCAAGTTCAACCAAGAAATCAAGTGGCATTACTGTCCTCTGAAGGTGAGGCCATGGGCTGCCAAAGCCAAGGAATGAAGTCTTGCACAGGTAACCATTTGCAGATGAAAACCATTTGCATTCCAAACAGGTTCTGGCCTCGAAAGGATTACAAACCACCTCGCTGGTGTTTATGAGGCTGGGCAGAATCACCTTACCAGCTGCCTACCACTTCCCTGATGCAATGGAGGAGGAAAACACAGCATACAACTCATCTCTCTGAAAGAATCAGGTTTAGTTACAGGTTTGCCTTATCTGCAGCCTTGCTGCAACTTCATGTCAAGTATGTCTTCAGGTCAGGTCCGTTAGATTGGTTGCAACATTTTAAAGTCCTGAAATACATCTGCTAAAGCCATATAATACACGTACTTGAACCCCTAATTTCTAAAGAACCAGCTCCTTTCCAGTAGCTGGTGCCTGAACTTGTCAGGCTGTCACACTTCATTAGAGTTAACTTAACAAGATAAGCAACCTGGCTGTAATGACGACAGCTTGGTCAAGTGAGCTAGGCATGCTATCCTCACCCAAGGAAGAGCGAACGCTTTGGAAGAGACACAAAATGAAAGCCTGAGAATAACAAGTTTAGGCTCATTAACCTGGAATGCAGTGGAGCAACCATGGCACTGGACACAACCTGCCTCAGAGAGCGCAGGAAAGCCAAGTTTCCACCTGACCTTGGAGCCCACACTGGCCAGTGGTGGTAAATAGCCAGGTCAGGTAAGGGGGGAAAATGAAAAGTAGTAAAATAATACTAGATGATAAAATAATTCAGAATAAAATGTCACTTTCCATGACTCCACTGAAGTAGCACTTCACAAAAAGCAGGGCCACTGCTTTTCACAACCCTTTGCTGCACATCACAAATGCATAGTAAATTAATTAGACCCGTGAAAAGAAAATGCATTTGCTTAGTGGAAACACACTGCAGTTCAGGCCCAGGAAAGGCCCAGGAGAAGTCTTGACTTAAGAAGAAAAAGTGAACTGAGTACACTCATTTCTGTTCCTCTTGGCTTACTCCCGTATATCAGCTTCCAAACAGCCAGGAATAGTTTCCACTGTATTTCCTCATAAATTCTGCTTTGATCATTCAGATAAACGTTTGTTGCCTTCCCCCTGAAACAAGCATGAACTTTTCCATTCGTGCTCATACCAAACCCAAACATCTGACAAATGAAGGCAAAGAATAGAAAATATTTATATACCCAGGAGTAGGTATTGCTCCTCACAGTCATTGGGGCAATGCAATAATAGGGGTTACATCAGAAGTTTAAGGAGGCAAGCTATAGCTTGAAATGAGCCATGGAAGCCCAACGTAACTCAAGATGAAATGGAAATCACCCTCTGACTAAGAGGTTTAACAAAGATTAAAATGGCAAAATAGGAAAAAAAGCATTGCTCAGCTAATCTTACAACTCTCTTCAAGTCCTATCACATCTGCACTGGCACATTTGCACATACCACTAGACAGGCTGAAACCAGGTGAGCTAAGGCAAGATAAAAGCAGATGCAGGAGAAAAAAAGAAGTCCATCTGCATAAAAGGCTTCCTGTGTTCAGGTCAAGTGAAGATTAGACACACAATGCTGGGAGGACTACACTTCTTTCTGTAAAAAGGATATTTCCATAACTAACATTGGAGAAGAGTGTTGTGCTTGTTAGGAGACGACAAAAGGTTGGCTCCTTTTGATCTTTCCCTTCCTCCTCCTCGACAGATTTTTTTTTTTTTAAAGTCATTTGCTTTAGTGAGCTATAGACCTAGTTATGAATTACATTCCTAGATGTTAGCATACGAACCCACATCAACAGGACACTGTAAGATCCCAGGTGGGTACAGAGGAGAAAGACACTGTATGACGCGCAGCATTTCTAATCACAGTTGTAGGTAAAAATAATAATAGATGCCTTGCGTTTCCCATTTCCTTCAAGTAACGTTTCCTGTGGCTATTGGTAAGTTTAATTGTTTTGTTCTTCTGTGATTACCCAGAAGGTTCTCCTTCCCAAAGCTGGAGACTAATCACCAACACCTAATCCAGCAGCCAATCTAATATGAGATAATGGAAAAAATTAACTAAAAGGCGGCAGGTAAGAGACAACAGCACGGTATTTCTGTCTCCCACAGCATTTTTGTCAGTGTTACTGGCAAAAGAACAGCCTCCAAAGTAATACAGCCTAGTCTCCCATCACTGTCATAGACATTCACACACCTAAAACGTTGCTTTAGCCGAGAGGACAAAAGCAGTACAGCAGCAGGGCACTAACTGCTCACACAAGACCGTCCCACTGGGGTTCTGTGGCATGAGCGGCAGCACGAGTGCTGCTGTCACCCAGCACCATGCAGGAGAGCCGGCATCTCCAAAACATTTGCTCATAAAGCTCCAAAGTAAACTACATACAACATGACGAAATAAGTTATCACTAGGTATGTCTAATGCATGACATGCTACCAAATGAAGGATAAGAGACACGTTTACACAGATTTCCTGCCTACCTCCTGTGACAATTCAGTAAACATTAGAAAATTTACATTTAACAAATTAGGATCTAAATTTTAACCAGAACAGGTGTTCAGTCTGTAAGCACCCTCTTGAAAGCCTTACTGAAGTCTTAATCCTTCATGTTGTGCTCACTTGAGGTGATGAGCCAGAAGTTTGGGGATTTGGTATTTAAAAGGTGTGGTTGCAGACGGCGTTAGTTAAACTGTCCCTGCAAGAGCAGCAGCGATGTGCATGCACATGTACACCACAGTACCGGTGATGTTCTGCACGAGGTTCAGGGTACCTCCTTGCTGCCAGCAATTTATTCACACACCCAAGCTCTTAATTTCTAGAGGCATTCTTCATTAAAAAAATTCAGCAACACCTCAGTTATTCTGAGGCTCCAAAATCACTAAAGCAGATAAGCCTGTTCTGTTTATTTTTAAAAAGCTGTTTTCTTAACCTTGGATTTGAATGGAAGATTTGACTCCTGGAAAGTCTATGAAACAAACCAACTCATGAACACACACACACACCACCACCCTAATGTTACAACCAATAGCTACAACCAGGCCACCTTCAGCTGGAAAGCCACAGCTTCTGAATCACTTGTTCTTGCAAACCCCTGCAGTTAACAACTGAAATACAGACATCACTATTGTCTCTGGATTCCTCACGGCATCAAAGACTTAGCTCTAACAGAGCCCAACTGGCAGAGTTAGCCAAGTCCTCTGAGCCCCAGAAATCTCATTAGATTGACTAAAAATTACAAAAGCCTCAAAATACTCCAGCAAAGGAATTTTAGAAGAACTGCAGTTAAATAAATACTGTATAACCTTTTGAAGCCAAACTGTATATCCAAAACTGGATTTATTTTTTCCTTTCAACAATCACCAATTAGAAAGCCAGCATCCAAGAGTAGGTAGTAGAAAACATTTTCAGCATGCTGCGAGAGTAAAAACTTTTATTGCAAATCTAATTGAGAACCCTCAAATTATGAGGATGCTGATAAAAGTCAGAGGAACCCATCTCTACAAAATCCCATTTAGGTGCAACATTCCCCACAAGCTGCAGATTTGATGAAAAATTCTCCACTCTTTTGCCTTATGGACTAACACTCATGTTCTACAACCACAGAGGCACAATTCTGTCTCCAGTCTTTATCAAGGGCTTGGCGGTGGGAGAGTGAGATTTCCCAGGACCTGTTCCACCAGCCAACCACCCAGCCAAGGTCACCTTGCCACCCAGACACCCCTTGTGAGTTTTTCTTAACTCTGCTGCCCCCAGGTTTTCTGCTCTTGTCCTAGGGAGGGAAGCAGGGGATGAGAATCCCATATGCCTGGGGAAACAGAGCAGAGGGATCGATGTCTGCTTCTACTGCAGGCTGTTTTGCTCTCCCACAGCGACTGCAGAACTGAGCCTTGCCCCAAACCTGGAGCCATTCCTGTCACAAACTATCAAACAGGAGCCACGTCAGGGCTCACCAGTTATGGAAACAAGATGGTGGCAGTGCCTAAAGATACTGGTTTAAAATATTTCATTATCTGGAAACATGAACATTAATTTCTTTGGAGATTCCCACTACCCTCTGTAGGAGCCAGAAAATCATTTTCTACACCTATGACCCATCCATCCGTCATTCATTCACGCAAACGTGGATTTTATCTCCCCTGCATTTTGGAGACGAACCAAGCCAACAGGGTTTTCATGCACTCCCTCTCCACGTGCCAGAACCCCCAAGGCATGCAGAAAAGCCAGCTTGAGCACACAGCAGGGCTGCTTGGAGGTGTCCGGGGTTTGCCTTCGCGGGGGGGGGGGGGGGTATCGCCCATCACAGCTCACATAGGTTTCCTTGCTAGCAAAGGATTGGCTCAGATGTTTGTTACTTCACAGCCAATTAATGAACCAGGATTTACAGGAACATAAAAATTCACAAGGAAACTTAACATATCTCAGATAGTGTGTAAATTTACATCCAATATGTTTGGAACATGTCAATAAAATATTTATCATTACATTGTGACTCTCCCAACTGTTGTGTTTTGCTCTTGGCAGAGGTTAAAATGACTCCCCCTCACCATCCTGTGTGTATGTTATAGATAACACTTTCAAAACTGACTGCCAGTGAAAAAGAGCAAATTTGGTTCAGAAGCATACTCTTTAAAATTAAGCTTTCACAGAACAATTCGGATTAGCAGAGCAAGACTAAGTGTTTAATCTTCCCCTGCAATTCTCGACAACGTTCCTTTAGGGGGAAGAGAAATGCACAGCAAATCATTTTTTCTAGTAAGCGTTTCCTATCACCAAAACCAATTCAGGACATGGAAACCTGACTGCTGAAATCAGAATCCAGTTTAATAGAAATATGTATCAATACAAAGCACCTGCATCTGTGTGCAGCATTCTAGGTTTGACTAGTAACACTCATCCACAACAGCTTGCTACTTAAATGCTAAAAACCACTCAGAAAAGAAAGAGGGCATACACACCAGCATCACACTCCCAACACCAACTTCAATCTGTGAAATGCCCCTTAAAAATACTTTAGATCATCATGTACGTATTGGGGTGTGTGTGTGTGTGTAGATGACACATGACACAGACAACACAACACCCCAGCCAAAAACAACCCCCCCACAACCAAAAATAGACAGACTTAACACACACGAAGTATACACACATACACAAAACCAGACAATCCCCTTAATTCATGCAGAGACTTACAATCCTAAAGGATCCAAGTTGCTTTCCAAAGGGAATAAGTTTATCGACTGCAGCGTGATCAGATTTACACCATCAACTCCATAGCAAAACACAACCACTGCTTTAACGATAAACCAAACACCCAGAAGCAAAGAGAGAAAAGACAAGGAGGAGGAGGAATGTCAGGTAGGCAGATTATTTTATTGAAAAAGTAAAATGAAAGGAGGCCTGAGTTTTAAGTGCCAGGGAGCCCTTACTGGCTGGTAGCTTACATCTTAACCTCGCATTTAAGTAGCACCAAAATTAATATTCCTTACTTATCTCATCTGGCTAATGTCATCAGAAGACGTGCAAAAGGAAAAGGAGGGCAAATATCAGCCTCTTTCACCACCGCATTTCCCAGCGTTGACTGGCTGTGGGAGGAGAAAGATTTCCTGATTTACTTCTCTCTTAAATAAAGTTTATGCCTCTCCTCCTTCCCCACAAGTGCCCCGTTTAAGAAGGAATTCCCCTTACAGGCTTAAAAAAAAGCCAAAACCAAAACACAAAACAAAACAAACCTGCCTGATACAACTTGAACTTAATTTTCTTTGGGCAATTTTCCTGAAAGAAAATAATAATAATATGGGAGTGTCCTGCTGAGGTTAATCACTAATGCAGTAAAATAAGATGGAAGGCAAACGGTGTAAACCTACTTTGAATTCCAATCAGAAGCTGGGGGAGTATTAGCTGTCAAACGGCCCATGGCACTTACATTGCTCCCTCCCTTCTTTAACTGCTACCGTAAGAGAGCTACAAGCTTTTACTATTCTGCATATGGCTTCAAATACATATCTAACAAAGCCTGAAAAATGAGAGGCAGATGAGCTGTCTTAGCCCAGAGGAAGGAGGTTAAAACGACCTCAAATCATAAAGTCTAGTACAGTATTTAATCTTTGAGACTAGAAATGTTTTACAAAAGTCAGTATTGATCAGACCTTCATGCCAGCTGTCCTCCTGCTGCAATGGAGGCACCTTGCTCCAAAGTAAAATCAATGATCAAAGGCTTATCTATGGGAAGAGGAGGAGACCACTGCTTATGGAGACATAAATTGAAAAAGTCAACAGAGAGAAACATCATCCAAGTTTTCATCACAGAAAAGAAAATATTTGTTTTATGGGGTAGGTAAGAAAATTTGCCACAACCTCTTCCGTTTCAGGCTGGTTAGACTTGGATCTCCACTTGGTTGACAAATGTGTACAGCAAGCCGTATTCTGGCAGTGCACAAGCTGTGCTGCTGCGATTTTGGTGCTGTGCAAAGTTGGAGCAAGAAGAGTACAATCACACACCATTAAGGTGACTAAAGATGGGAAGGAACAAGAGGAGACTCTTTGCACTAAGGCCTTAAAAGATGTTCACACTGGTCCTGCCACCAAGCTCTCAAATTTTCATTTAGCTACCCTATCTAAAGAAAGCACTAAACTTGCTCCTCACATTTCATTAAAAGAAGCTCAAGAGATTCTTTCCAGTAAGAACTTCCCTTCAAATTTCATTAGTAAGAGACAGCCTTTATGCTGCAACATGTTTAACAATATTCCCCTCCTCATCCAGGAAGCAAACTTCCTCTTTTGGACTACACAGGTCATGCATCAAGGGATATCCTTAAGTTCAGCAGGATCCTCAAGCTCATGCTACAGAGAGCTCTCACAAGAGCGCCTGCCTACTGCACACTTCGCTATGCACAGTCACAGTCACCACCTCAGCAGAGACCTCGTCCTTTCTGGCTCCTTGAATAAGCGCTCCAAATCCCAAGATCACTGATGTTTATGTTTTGGCAAACATTCAGATCTCCCAGCAAACCAGGATTTCAGTAAACATCCATTCTTAAACCAGGGAAAAGCCATAAAAAACAGCAAGCAGAAGAGAAGTTATTTGCTTAACATCATATCTACAAAACAGCAAACCTCAGCACCGATGCCGGCCTTCCTTCTCCTGAGAGCTCCCCATCCAGCACTGCTGAGCTGAGCTCATGGATCTGGGAGTTGCTTTTTTTTTTTTTAGTATGCTCCAAACCTGAAATTGTCTCTTCAGGTTCACACTGTTATTGGGACAGAATCTCTGAACTTCCCAAACATCAGGGCATGTTTGAAATCTCACAGGTTGAACTTCCAAAATTACAGCCACTTGGAAAAAATCTGCCCACAGTCTTTAGCCTGAAATGTCTTTAAGTCTGAAATGGGGGGCTACAAGCTGCCCCCAGCCCAGGCAACAGCCAGGCGAGTCCACCTGCCCTGCATTACCAGCACTCGGCACGACTCCAGGGAACTCCTCCATGAAATCAAAACAGATCTTCCTCTTCTTGCTCTTTTCCTGGAGATCGCTCTTAATAGTAAGCACTTGCCCCCACTCTTCCCAAGACATAACTCTTACATGAAATTGTTAGGCATGCCAAGAGCACCACACAAATGTAAGCAGAATGGGCCCCATATCCACGATCACCGCCTCACAGGTCCTTGGACATCACCCACAGGGAAAAGAGGAATCCTCAGTGCCTGGAAAAGGGAGTGCATCACATTTTCCAACAGCAGTCATGCTGGCTCAGGAAACAAGTTTTTATCTGTAGGATGGCAGCTGCAAGCAACACTTCAAGATGCACAGGAATGACAGTGATGGCATTAAAGCTGCTTTGCCCCACAAACTTTAAACTCTGTCAGGGAGGAGACTGGAAGGACAGAAAACAACATTAACATGCGCTTCAGATTCATTTTTCAGGGAAAGAAAGCTTCTTCTCCCCTCAGTATCACCCAAATATATCAAAGTGATGGAAATTGTATTATGATAGATAGATCAGTCACTATGATATATATGTTTATCATGCAAGTAGCTAATTGCAAACATTCCCTTCTCTACCCTTAACTTCTACTCCTGGATCAACAATACCCTGCTAAACCTGAAACGGCATCAGCAGGTGACCTAAACAAAACCCCCAAAATAAACAAAAAGTTAAAATTTAAAAAAATGTTAAAAGAGTTGTGAAGAAAACTACATACAAATTCTTTCAATCTCAACATTTCCATACATCAGAAACCAGTGGCTCTTTACTGCAATATTTTTAAAACCCCCTGCCTTTTTCCTGCATTATGGATTAAATTTCCTATGGTATTTTCCTTTGGCATAAGTGGAATTTGAGTTGCATGCGTGTCAAATGGCACTTAAGGACACTTTCATCAGCACTGTTATTTCTCTTCATGTTATGCCAGCACCCGCGGAGGTCCAGAGATCAGGGCCCTACTCTGTTAAGGCACTGCACACAGAGCAAGACTCCCGGCTCCAGAAACCTCACGATGAGAGCAGACAAGATAAACAGAGACAGGAAAGAACTGGAGGCATTGAGAGGACACATGACAAGCCCTAACTCCTGCAGAAGAAGGAGCCGAGCACAGGTTAGACACCCAGTACAGCAGGCTGAACACTGACCCTGGCTGCTTTTTATTGTTTAAGCTCATCTTTTATAGTCCGGTTGTCTTGGTAAAGTCGTCTGAAATTCCCAGAATCGGAGGTGCTGTAAACAGGAAAGGAAAGACTCGAAAGTGAAAAGACGTGACTATTAATACCCACAAAAAACTACAGCAGCTATTCAGTGTGTGAGGGAGAGCGTGCCACATGTTGCTTTCACCATCAGAAAGCTTCAGCACAACCCAAAGCAAGTCAATATACTGTATTACCTCACACGGTTGTCACAGCCACGTTTTCCCAAGGATTTAAAAATACCTACCAAAAATACAGAACTGCACAAACATACTCCCATATCCAATTTTCTCCTACTGCATGGTAACTTGTATACAGATAATATAAAATCTTTAATCTGGACAAGTGAACGTAATGGGCAGCAGAACAGAAGTATATTTTATTGTCTAAAATCCCACTTTGGTCAGTAGAAGCTTAAAATAACTTCTGCCTTCTAGCCTGCTCAGTGTCCTTGCAAATGGAGTCTGAATGACCTAATGTTTTCTCCCAAGGGATGGGTGAGTCTGGCCAGAAACACCAGCTGGAACCTTCAAAGCTACCAAAGACAAAATAGTCTGTAAAACAAAATTTCTGCACCGACTTCAAGGTTCGGCCATTCCCTCAGCTATCAAGCAGCCAGAAAAGTAAGGTCAAACTGGGGATGCCCAAGTTATTCCCATCCTCTCAATAAAATAAACGGTCTTTGGAAAAGGAGACCACCTTTTAGTTCTGGGTGTGCTCCGCCTCTAGCACTGAATCTGTAACAGCGGCTCCTCATCATTACTGCAGTACGAGTAAATGAGAGAAAACTTCCTTCCAGATGCCCACCCTACTGACCAGTGCACTCAACGTTCGTTTCCACGACCATTTTTACAGTGCTTCTTGTGCACAAAGGATCTCAATGTCTTCTTACCCCATAAAAGCATTAAGGGGCAGGGGGAGAGAACTGAAACATTAGGTGTTAGGGAAGCATGCCATTGTTCGTGCAGCTCTCCAACAGGAGACAACGGGAAGAGGGCTACAGCATGCTTAATTAGCATAGTAAGATATCTGATCCATCTACCCCTTAATTTTTTTGCTTTCAGCTCTGACCAAAAGATCATCCCTTCAAAAAAGGCAACTAAAGTTTCATATTATGCACCTATATAATGCCCATTGATCCACCTCTGCAAGAAATTCTTCCTGTTTTCTGCTGTGGCTTAGCACATTTCAGCTTCAACTATCCATGTTGAATTTTTAGGAAATAATGTTACAGAACATGAATTTAAACACGAGGGGGAGGGAGAGAAGGCGGTTTGTTTAAACTTGGCCATAGCGCTGATCTCAAGCTCCCGTGACAAAAATTTCCAGCCTACCATTCTCTGAGCAGAGGTTTGGTTTCAATTTGACTATTCCTGAACTTTAAAGTATTGTCCTACGGTCATATTCAGTTACAGACCTGAAAAGAAAACAAAAGACCCCCGAATAGTTTTCAGCAGGCCCACCATAGTTTTGATTAGCTCCAGTCAGCAGTCACAATGAAGTCTAGTTAACACAACTTGGGTTTCAAGACCAGGCACTCATTTAAACACGGCTCTGGCACCGACTGTCAGGCTCTGTCACCCATCTATCAGCTTCTGTGCCTTAGTTTTCCAATCTGTGGAATGGTCAGTGACATTTCCCCATGGAGGATTAAATGACTGCATGTTGCTTAGGAAATTTAAGACACTAAACATGTACCCACTATCTTTTAATCCAACCCCCTCCGATTATTCTAGGCTTCACAGCATCCCTGCACACAGTGCCCATCTCCACGACAATCACGACTCCGACTTTCCAATCTATGCTGTATCTCCGCAGCAAGGCAGGCACAATCGTTGTCTTGTAAGATAAAGCTTCTGACTCCAAACATTTTTTTTCCTTGTGCTTTTGTAATGACTACAGGAGGGCAAGGCAGGGACCATCAGTGTACCAGCATCCCTGTGTTCCAGGGCACTTATTCTTCAGCAGCTTAATCAACACTGTCATATGTAAATGGCTGCAACTCTGGCCTAGCAACTTCTTGTCAAAGCTGCCTTCCTTCATAGTCCTCAATGAGCAAATGGCTTATCGAGGGAAAAAAATGCAGCAGACACCCTGCATCATGGAGCACCAGCCTCTGAAACTGTAACAGCTATCTAAAGTTAAAACAAATACGCTAGCACACTGCCAATTAATTATTTCCCCTGACTGAGGTCACTTCAGACAGGCTACAGGGACACCAGAAAAACCTGACCACATCTGCCTAGCAGGACATCTCCCAATAGATTAACTTACCAAATCCTCCAGGTGACTCCTTAGAGAGGTCTGAAACCACCCCTCCAGTGAGCATGTTGCTATGGAAAACCACACAGCATCTTTCTTTACCTAGCAATAAGCATTATTCATGCCTTTCCCATAAAAGCTAGTAAGCCCAAAAACGAGACAGTAAGACTACAGCATTCCTCAGACATGAAAGGCAACACTGGAAGCAGGAGTGGCAAGCAAGAGCAAAAGTGCAAGCCTAAAGCAGCTTAAAACTCACTGTAGCAACTTGGTAATACAAAAAAAGGAAAAATCTCATTGAAATATTCACATATATTTTTAGAAGTAGAAGTGGTTCAGTCAAGGTTTAAAGAGGGAAAACAAAAACCCACACAACCAAATCACTGAACCAAAACACATGACCCCACGAGACCAAACCTTTTGTTTCCAAGACCCTAAAAGAAATTCTGCTTTGCAGATAATCAGTCATTACTCAGACTTGTAACAAGTAAACTCCTTTTCAAATGGGAAAAAACAGCAAGAACAAAAAAACTGTGGCTTGTTTGTATAGTTTTCTCCCATTTTTCAGCTACAGTCTTCCTCTCTCATCCCCTATGCTTCCAAATCAGCTGAAAAAAGTTGAAGCCATGGCTTTGCTAACACTGCTCCCTCACTAAGCCATGGCGGCAGCACATCCCTCTGGAGCTTGCAAAGAAAATTCAGGTTCTGAAGAGACCACTGTTCGCTGCGTGTCCCTGCCACACACCCTCCAAAAACCCAAAACCTCTATACACAACGAAAAAGCCCACCCAGCAGGCCAGGCATCCCTACGTCACCAGCCATGAGAGCAGCGCTGGCGCGAGTGAGCGACACCGTGCCCAGCGAACCCGGCGCGATCTCCGAACAGTAGCCCCCACGGCAGGGCTGGCTCCCTGGCTCCCTCCCCCACTAGCCCAGCCTACCTGGCCACCCCACCAGTGACTGATTGGGGAGCGTGGCCAGCGCCAGGGAGGCTGCCCAAACCCACGCAGGAGACCACGGGCTCTTGGCTCCCCATGGAACGGCTCCAAGGAGATGACCGGCATGACGCCAGACGCCAGCCAACTCCACGGAGCCCTCCAGCACAACCCCACACTTTTTTGCTTTTCTTGTTTTAATTCTTATTTTAAGAGGAAACATTTATGGTAAGTATATTGGTCTCAATCACAATGGGAAAAGACTCCAGCTGGCAGGAAAGCAAGAGCTGTGACGTTGAAAAACACCATGGCCATGAGTTTTGGCAGCTAAGTACAGCCACATCATGGCCCAGAGCACGAGAACGTTTGAGCGGGACTCAGGACCCCTCCCTCAGCCCACGGGCTACAGCAGCCTTGGGAAAGCTGCTTTGCTCTCCGTGCCCTCAACCTGCAGCGTGGCAGAACAGGCGCCGCAGGCCAGGCTGTCGCTGCACGCAGGGATGGCGAGAGCCCCCGCACCCCCACTCGCTGCAGGCACATGCGCTGTGCACTGGGGCCTCAGCACCCTGGGCCGACCCACCGCCAGAAAAAATGCCCGGCCACCACCACGCACGTGAAACACCACTGCCTGCTTCACAGCCCTGCACGGCTCGCAGCTGAAAAGCCACCCCTTCTCTAGACAACGCTCTGACACAAACTAAGATTAATTGAACAGCTGTCCAACAAAGTCTGCTTTAAATAATCCAGATGGAAGCTTGTGCAGATGATAAATTAAGAATAATAATCTATCCCTCTGTGGCGTGCACAGAAGACACACACACAACTTTCCTTCACAACCCTCTGCGCGTCTGTGCACACACTCGCAGCCCAGTTCCCAGCGACAGGCAAGCATTAAAATCTTGAGTCCTGATAGCCAGGATTCAATAGATAGCCTTGAAAGCAAGCCATGTTATTCAGGTGGCTCTGCCCCAAATGGGCATTTTTAAGCCGTGGAAATAAAGAGACATCTAAAAGCGCTGGTAATTGTCCCCAGAACTCAAAACATCACTACAGTTGAAAGAAATTCAACCACTGCAACAGAATAATCACCAGCCCCAAGTCAAATTGTTATTCTCCTCCCCCACAACACGCATGCTAACTGCCCCCACAAGAGCATTTACCAGAGGCTTGTATTTGGCAAGACAGCAAGCAGCCTCACCACAGTACGCTAGCTTTCCTCTCCAGACGTGTTTGGAAAAGTTCTCTTACTCATTCTGTCACATGTGACCATCCTGTCCAAACCCAGATCTTCAGCAAAAGAAGTCCTCTCTTTCATGGTACGCTTCACTACCTTAACTTCATCATCACATCGTCTTGAAAAATAATTTGCAGAATTTGCAAACAGCCATTTTGCAAGTTGTTTTCTCCTTGGGAGGAAAAGCAAGAATTGGAAAGGGTGGGAAGAGAGCAAATCCTCATTCCAAATTGCTGTAATTCTGTTCCAAACCCTGCCATCACCTCCCCCTGGGACATACAAACATGTCTATACTGCACTTGAGGTTTCATCCCGAGGAGGGGTGTGCACACCTCACACCTGCCCCGGTAAGGCTTGCACCTCACCTCCTGAAAACCGTCGTCCATTTCAGGTCACAAGCAGCATGGCTGAGGATGTCACAATCCAGGCAGGAGTCGAATGAACTTTTGCCACGGATGACTTTGAACAAAAGACAGACAAACACAGCCGAAAGTGCCTGTGACCAAGGTCCCAATCCATCAAAGCAACAGAAGTTTAAGCACATGGTTGGACCGACTTCACTGGAACAGCTCGAGCACTTGACTTCGGCATACACAAACCTTGGCAAAAATGGGAATTGTTTTATATTTGGGGGGTGGGCGGGTGTTAACAGGAGCTCCGGTCTGGCTTCGAACAGAAGTTTTGTTATTTCTGCCAGTGTCATCAGAATTGCATCAAATATCCAAAGGCATATTTACATGAAATTAATGGACTGAAAGAAGAATAACTCAAATGCTACTTTAAATAAGCTTGAGAAGTACCTATGTAAAGATTTCATAACTCCATCACGACACTATCCAACAGAGACAAGGGAACAAACGCTAATCTAACACAAGATGAATGCACAGCATAAATCTCCACATTCATTGTGCACAGACAATAACATCTTCCCACAGCTTATAGCTGTATTTAAAATTCATTTATGTAAATTACAATAGCACACATGATAAAATTGTTAAAGCAGAATGTGCCCTTTGCTCAAAACAAAAGGACTGACAAAAAAAGATATTTTTAATAGTAATAAAAAAAATCTATTTCTAGTTCAACTTATTTTAAAGTATATGCTCTCAATCATGCACTATTAATTTGCCCAATTTATTACAAAGCCAAAGGCAACAAACTGCTGTTATGGAAGCAATGACAAAAATCACCGTGTCAAGGAAAAAAAAATTAAAAAACAAAAACAAAACCAAAAAAAGACAGTCAAGTTTGATGAACGAGAATGAAAGAAAAGCCTGTGATTACGTGAACCGGGAAGTGAGAGTTAGAGCACTAAAGATAGCTAGCAAAAAAAGTGTTTAAAGCCTTCCCGTAAGAACAGGTATTGTAAGAGAGTGCCTGGGCTTAGAAAAAAAGATAATTTTAAAACTAACTTATTGCCCACCTTGTGGTTAGAGCACAGGAAAGCAGAACCCCTGCATGAACCCGAGAGGGAAAAATGGACTTTATTGTGGGAGTTTTCATTCAACTGTGTTTACAAATGAAAATGCACAAAGCTCTGGAAATAATGCCAAGTTGTATCTGGTTCCAATGAATCTCTGACTCTGAACTCTAAAGCAAGATATTAACTTACAACACACTCACCCACAATATCAAAAATAGAAGCATTACATAATTAGAAGATGGTTGCATTGGGTAACGACGTCCGAACGCAGGCAGGACACTGATTCCAGCCACTTTAGCAATTAAACTCTTCCTTTAGAGCCATGAAAGCTGGCTTGTAACTGAGCAGAGCCACTCATGGATATATGCGTTTACCACCATGCAGTGGCTCTGTAAGAGAGACTGACAGGCTCACACCAAAACTAAGCAGCTTTTAGGCAATCCCAGTGGGATCCAGTAACCCTCCCTGCAGTTTCTGAAGAGAGAGCATGCACATGCAACTGCTCACAGCAAAATTTTCCCGTATCAGTCCAAATCCGCAAGAGTAGCAGCATACATCAAAAACCAACTCCTACAACATTTCATTCACATGGAGCTGCTTCCCTTCCAGACTCTTATTTCAATTATTCTGCATACAGTCATGCCCTAAATGCAATTTAAAAACATCAAATCAACAATGTCTATCAAGCACTAACTGCTTATTTCTGACGGTACCAGAGGCAGCGACAGGAAGTGAAATAACATCAGCAAAGCCCAGGCTTCTTGCTAACCTCTTCTCAAAAGTCACATCTCTCTGTAGAACAAGGGATGGGGATGTACACCCAGTCATGCAACACCTTCCCTTCCTCCCAACGCTACTCTGAAGACAGATTGGCATGGGGCAGATTAACAATGACAATTACGCTCACCAGATGCTAAGGAGATGCGTCTCTGAGTCACCAGACATGCTCAAAGACAAACACGTTTCCTCAAGCACCAGCTGAGGGAACATAATCAGAACTACAAGTACAAGAAGAATTAGTAGTACAGCACAGAAAGACAAACACTGGACCTAGTTAGAACACAGCGTTCATTTTTCCTTGGGAAATTAAAGTTAGTACTTTCACTCTCAGGGAAATTTTCAGGCAATCCTCCCCCCTCTGCCCAAACCATAAAAGTAACAGTACAGGTTTCAGCAAATGCTCCAGTTTTGGCTCCAAGTTCTCAGCTCCCTTCCACATCCTAACACAAAAAGTGAGCACACAGAACAGAAACAGAAAGAGGGAAGCAATACATTTTGCGATACTTTATCATCAAACATAATTTGGATTAAAAGTAGTTTCTATGGAAGCTCTCAAGCAGCCTTATCAAACATGACATTTCAGCCCAGATTTCTCAAAAGCACTTCACAACAGAATCCTTGAGAAGTGAGATTAATTGTTACTCTATTAAACAGATAAGAAACTGAGGCACAGAGATCCTCGTTCAGAAAATACACAGGAAGACAGGACTACACAGAAAGAAAATTTAATAAAAAAAATTTTTACAAAGCCATACATTTTCTTTTTGATGGGACCACCACACCAACCAACAAAGCAATAGTTTACATACAGCCAGGTTGTTGGACTTGGTACTTGCCATCAGCTGATGCTAAAGATTTCACAACCCTGTGAAAATACATAATCACTAGCCTTTTACAATTAAAAAAAAATAAATACATTTGCATTTATCTTTCCCCATGCAAGCACTATGCACATACCAGCAGAGACACAAGACTAGGGGGATTTTCTGTGACACATCCTGGAAAACACAGGAGATAGTTTTAGTTTCCTTTTGCTTAGAACAGTATTTATTTTGTTGAAGTATTTAAAATAGCACATTTTGCCAATTTGCAAAAGAGGTATCTCTGGGGCTTTTCTTCCTCCTACACCTTAATTCACGCTACCTGGGTCACCTCCACTACTCGACTCTGGAAGCACAGCCGCCCAAAACTCGCTCTCTACCTCTGCTGAGTGCTGCCACAGCTCTCCCCTCTGCTGGGTGGCTGCAGGTACTCAGGGTTACGTGGAGCCACGTCCCATTCCTCTCTCAACCTCAGCACACATGCTGTGACCCTACATCCCTCCGCACTTCCTCCACCAGCCCCTAACAACAAATATCTGTTTAAACCTAAAACCGGAAGCCTTAACTGCACCTAACTGAAGTGCTGGACCAAAGCAAACGGACTGGAAAGATTTATGACAAAGAGTCATTGGACTTCTTCCCAGTGGTGAGGGATAAAAAGGTCAAGTAGATATTTGATTTGTGCTAGGAGATACCAAGCCTTGCATGCACCTCCCTCCAGTCATGCCCACAGACACTCCTCATACTCCCCGAGTAGCTGGAACAGCAACAGCAACTGCTGCAGGACAGAGAAACCATAGTACTGAAGAAGAAAACTACACCAAACTCAATCATCTGTCTCCAGCAAGCACTGGAAGAGATTTGTTTAGCACAGCGTGCATCAGGATACATGTGCCCACATGAATGCCTGAATTAGAAAAAATTAAGCATTCATATGCATACCCATCTATTCTTAATACATTTTCCTTCACTAATTACATATTCCAAATGAAGGCAACAGAGGGAAGAAAAACTTCGAGAAAAATTAATCAATCAGCTACTTGAACCTTTTACGCTCTCACAAATAATCAAGTAATGGTGGCAAAGTATCATAGAGAATCTTCCCCATTATATGCAGGGAAAAGTATTCAACTCCGCATCATGATGAGCTGAGAAAGGTTGCATTGCAGGGCAAGCTCACCATCCCCTGCTCATGTGAAAATTACAACAGCAGGGAGCAGAGGGAACAGCTTAAAGCCAGGCTAAAGTTGTATTTTTTATGCACACACACATACATATACACCCACCTCAACTTTACTTTTTTCATTTGAAAAAAAAAAAAAAAAGCAGAAAGGGATTTCAAATAAAAATTAAAAAAGACCCAACAGAAAAAGCAAGCATGCAGACAAGCTAACCCAGAGCGCTGCCTGTGCACACCTATGTACAGGCTCTTCTATGAGAGATCCTTCTCTCAGTCCCCTTTTTCAGTCTCAGATGAGGGATGAATAGAAGACAACCCACTAGCAAGTGGAGAGGCTCCAGGGAACTATGACTTCTTGTTTGTTATTTGTTCGCATCCCCAGGGTGAGATCCCACACCATCAGAGCTCCAACCCTCCTCCCCTGCAAGCCAAACCATCCCCTGCACAGCACTGTTAAGTTCGCCAAGAAAATAACAAGGTACATATGCTGTTTTATGGAAGCTGCTGTTACATGATGAAGCAGAGATGGGATAACTTGCATCAGTATATTAAATTGGACTTTGTTACAGCCTAACTTGACTTAAAGTGGCATTAATGGTTATGGAAAAATACTCCCTCCCCCAAATACATGAGAGGCTGAGAACACCAACTGGAGCTCTGCTTGTAATGCTGCTTATTTCACTTAAAGCCTTATTACAGTACCACAGTGCTGTTTCACTTTTAGAGAGGGATGTCTTTACAGCATTATAAAGGTCTTGTGTTTAATTAAATTAGCTGCACCTGTATATATTATGTGCAATAAATCAACTATAATTTGCTACCATAGGCAGCTATTAATCTTCCCTGTGTTATTTATTGCTCAGCATCATTAGCACGAAGGCTCTTCCAGGATACAGCAAGAAATAGCAGTTTAGGGACCAAAAGCTATAACTCATTTTGCTTTCCCTTCTCCCTTTCTCAGTGGTGTCAATCACATTTCTTGTACACTTGAACAAACACAAATATGTAAGAGATTTTGGCATCCATTATGTCTGTGTGTTCATACATTTATTTATATGTAAAATAAAATTAATGTTCCCCACACATACTGGTCTTGACTTCTATTTGCACATATCTACTAGCAAAATGAAATGACACAGCCCAAAACATAAAGCCTATAAATTAAAAAAAAAAAAAAAACACAACAAAAAAACCCCAAAATAAAACAACAGTCCTGGATTCTTGCTCCTTCATGTTATGCAGCAAAATACCGTTGTCGCACTCCAACTATGCCATATACTATTTCTGAATACAATTTAGAGACTTACTCACCTAGGGATCAGAGACTGCAATCCACCACTTTAGGAAATAGCAGCAGCCGATGGTATTACCAGCACTTTGTGATTTATTTTGGGGGTTTTAGACATACAAACGCACTACTGGATTTTTCACAATTGGGCTCACAGTCAAGATAATGATCATTATCAGTTTTGCTTCATAATTTATTCACAGTACAAGTTCAGGAAGTACTAGCTACTGGCGTACAAGGTGGCAAGGGCAACACTTATGTTTGCAAAAGACACTACACACATCTGTCCTGCCCATCTCCATACCTTCCCCTGCCCCTCACCTAGCTCCTGCCTCCTCCCCCGCCTAGCTAAGCCATCATTTAAAGTAGCAAAAATAAATGAAGGACCCAGGACATTAAAATACACCAAGAGCTCAGAATCCTCTAACTTGGTTCCCCATGCTACCAATATGTTTGCAGAAAGCACTCTCCATATTGCTCTCTGCTCTTGATGCTTCTATTTTACTTTTTTTAAAACAGCTGCTACAATGCACTGATGTTCACAATGCATTAAATACTTGCTGTGCAATATTTTTCAACTGCTTAACTGACACGAGAATGTTATGCAACAGCTAACGTAAGAGAAGCTGTCTCAGTAAATGCAAAAGTATTTTGAGCACTTGAGGTTGCTGCTAATCACAAGTCTGCTCTAAACACACATACTTTGAGGCTTCTATTTGATTCCTAGACTTAGATCTGAAATAACATCTCAGTTCCTTCTCCCCTCTGCAAATGTATGGATATATGCATGCGTGTGGTTTTTTTTTTTAATTATGTTGTTCTTTTAAAAAAAAAAAATAATGGCTGACATTGACATAATCAGTGCTAGGGCTTTCAGAAAAATGCCAGCCATGAGGACACATGCAAGTGACAATCCCAGCAGCAGTGGATAATAACTGCAAAGGCACCTACTTACGGAGTTAGGAATGAGGGAAAGAGCACTGGCCCCCTGAAACACATAACCCTTTAGCGTCCAAAACCACCACTGGCTGCTCTGTCTTCACAGAATTGTTGGTCTTTACTACATCCAACCAGTGACAGAAACACAGTGAAGAGCCTGAACTTTATTTACAACAATTAAAAACTCAATACAGAAGCAAGACAGCCCTTTCAGAAATGAGCAAGCTAAACTAAAAAAAAAAAAAAAAATAAAAATTAGTCCAGTCCAGCTGATAGATCTGTGTGGAACCAAAGCTGGCCAGCTGTGGTCTCTCCTATCTCACCTCCACCATCAGCTTCCTCACTTTACCACCACTGCGCTGGTCTTCTCTAACCATTCCCATACACAGCCTCAGGAGCTCCACTCATGAATGAAAAGAGCCAACTCAATGTGCAAGCTCCATCCCTGGTCAGCCCTCCCACTTCCCTTGCCACAACATCTTTTTTCAAAACTAGCAAAGAAAACACATGTGAAAAGCTTGGGGCTGGTGGAGGAGCAGGAAGCACCAGCAGTGGGAGACCTTGGAGAGCAAAGGAATGAACTCTGAGGCACGCATACCACACAAAGCCAGGGAGAGAGCACACTACAGTAAGAGAACTATTAATAAAGAGAAAAATTAAAAGGACATTCAGGAGTATTACGAGCCAGATTGGAAGCTGGCACTGGATGGGGTTCAGGGAGGCCTGACATTAAACCCAAAAGAGATTATGTAACCTAAGCTGTCCGGTGATCATCTGTTCCTCTGGTTTGGCTTTAAAGCGGCAGCGTGGCCAACAACTGGCTCCGGCAGGGACCCAGGCTGGGGACGACTCACTCAGCATCCCTGGGCACTCCTGCAACTCACACAACTGTCATCCTCTCCGCGCACCACAAACACATGCCGCATTATTCCCCTCTCCACTGCAAGTTCTGCGAACGTGCATTCTATGTGGCGGGCGACGGCAGAGCACGAGTGCAGGGCTGAAGTTGGTTCTGCTAGGCCATTTCAACACTGTCTCCTGCTTGTAAATCCCTGCAGTAAGCACTGGGAAAAGCAGACCTGTTTCTTCACCTCTGAGGCATGCACCGCCCCGCACACAGCATCAGCTCCCATCCAGATGGGCAAAATGAAAAACCCTCATTATTTTTTAAAAATGCTTCTGCCAAGGCAATATGCTCAGTTTCTCCACCTGCAAAGCAAAGCTTGCTTTGGGGAGTTTAAGGGGATTGGCCCTGCTCTCCTTGACACAGATGACCCACACCTTCAACAGGAAGGAGTGCCCGCTGCTGATGGGGCTTCCTCAGAAAGGCTCTGATTTCCTTCTGTTTTTTCACAGCCTGGGATCAGCTGCCATTCTACACCAAGTCATTTGGCAAGGCCTGCAGCCGTTCTCACCCCTGGCCCCTCTCCCCACACCACCCGGTGAGACCCCGGGCAGCTGGGGCAGGCAGAAAGGCCTGATGCATCTAGGGTGGTTTGCAGACGCAGACGCGCTGGGAGCACACGGAGCGCAGCGCTGGCACACAGCCTGCTGTGCCCACGCAACGGGGCACTTCGGGGAAGCCCCCGCAGACGCCTGTCCTCACCTCACTGCAGGACGCAGACATTTTCATCAGCCCCTGCTTCATTTTAAGCATAATCTGCAAAACCTACAGCACACGCACACCCTCCTAAACTGAACCCAGAAGTGGAAAGATGCACATCTTAAAAAAATAAAGTAAGACGCAACTACCGCATGTGTTCAGAATAATTTCCACAGGTTTCGCAGCCAGACAAGTGCCATGGCCTGCACTAACTTCAGGCAGGTGCTGCAAAAGTCTGCGCTGCCACACCTCCCCAGACACCCCCTTCTCCCCAAGCCACCTCGCAAGCCCTGCCCTTCGCATCCCCTCCTGGCAGGAAAGGTCAGTGGTATAATAGCTTCTTGTTTATCAAGCCTGAATACCAATAACTTCATCACCTCTGAGAATTAGCAACATGAGAGCTCAAAACCCACTTCATTGGTTACGTCAAAGGCTGGAAGACACTGCCCGAATCCTGGCGGAATGGCAGAAAACAAAAGTGGTCTCAGCGTGAGCAGGGAGCAGGGCCTTGATTATCTGCAATTAGCAAATTGATGATTCTCCAAGACACTGATTTAGGCCAGCACTTCTTATTAGCAACAGCCAAGGAAAGCACAAGGGCAAATTGCATCAGAGCCGAGCCCAGCTCCCAAATACTGCCTTGTTCAAAAATTAATGTGTAATCTTGCAAGAACTCAAATACATATGCACAACAGCATTGCTTAGACCAGCCTGCCCAGTACAAGCTGAACCACATAGAAGGCCCGAGTCACTACCACAATGGAAACGCATTATTTTCTTTCTCCAAATACATCAGCATCACGGGTAGTCAGACATTAGCAGCCCACTCCTGAGGGCATGTGCACTTTTAAGGAACTTTGCTGGTGCTATAGGTCCACACCCTCACTGCAGGGTGGAAGAGGCAGAACACGACGCCCCCGTGAAGTCCCTGGGAAGACACCCGCTGGTTTTGGATGAGGCCCTTCTGTTATTTAAATACTTGATCTAATTTTGTCTTGTAACATTACACAAGAACACAGCTGTATATTTCATCTCAGAGTTAAACCATTAATTTGCAAATTACAATTTAGTAGTAGTCCCTATTAATAATGCCATTACATGGGTTATGTTCACTTTCTATCTGGAACTTTAAACACAACAGGTCTCGCTCAAACAGCTTAAAATTAAACCATTACGTCCATTTGAGATCAGGCACAGAGACAGGTATGGTGTAAAATACACAACAGCAGACAGCTTGAATATACATTTTACTTTCATTCGTCCAAGATGTTTGAGCCAAGAATGCACTTGAGTCTGCTCTTCACTCAATTAGGGAGAAAAATTTGTTTTTAAAATGATTAAAAGCATAACACTGCCCAGTGTCATGTACCCTCCAATAATCTTCCATTTGTGTGACTGTCTTTGAAACTGTATCAGAGCAGTTTTATCACTCACAGTATGTATTTTTGGTTTACTAATCCCTATACTTCCACAGGGGTTGCCAAACAAAAGGAAAAAAACTTTAACCCATTTTTCCTAAAATAAAAAATACAAATACAAATTAAAAAAGCCCCAACATTTAGATATTTTAAGGAAGAATCAGACAGACTTGAACCCTGCTGCAGAGCAGCGAGAGAAGTTTTGATTTATACACTAACATATAAAATTAAAAAGGATGAGTTGGATTTCAACACCGTTACTTAACCAGCTTTCTGCATAAACACCTCAAGAACAATGCAGCGATGTACAGGCTGCTCCTAACAGCTCCGGTGCAGAACCAACAGGCCACGCTGCACAGAAAGTTGCTTAGTTATGCTTTTACCAAGACAAAAGGATGGGCGCCTTCGTTCTTTCCCTTCACAAGCCCAGATAAATTCCAGCCGTGAAGTACAGGAAATTAAAACAGAATAATAAACTAAGAAGAAATGCTTCCACCAGGAAAGGAAATCCCAATCCAGTGCTCGTACCCTGCAAAGAGTTAAAGCCTGCAGCCCCAGCCATGCCTCCCTGCCCTGCTGATTTTAGTACAGCTGCTACCTGCAGCCACGTCCCCTCAGTAGCAACACACAAGGGGAAAGTGCAATTTTGAGCTTCTCTTTTCATCTCTATGGTGACAAAAAGCTCCACAGAGGGAAATCAGGGTGCCTTCCACTCAAAAGGTTTCTCATTTTCAATGACTGCCTTTCACAATATTTTAATTAAATCCCTGGTGGGGAAGCTTTAAAGAAAAAAATTTTTTTTGCAGATTGTGGGGCTCATATACAACAACAGTTATAGTAAAAAGCAGGGAGGGGAAAAAAAGGTACTTCAAGCATTTTTAAGATGGAAAGATTCTCTGGTTGAAGACATAAGAATAAATCTACCAGCTGCAAAGTTTTACAAAACCAGAACGTCAAGGGTCCAGAAAGTCTTTCGATAACAAAAACGTTCTGTTGCATGTAACACATCTCTGGAATTTTAGCAGAAGCTGAAGGACCACACAGGAAAGTGCCCTTTTCCCAGGGGGGCCGAGCACAGGCTAGGCACAGGGGAGGCATCAACAGGAGGGCAGGGTCTGGAGAAGCCCCTTTGTTCCCCTGAAGCAGTACCACCACTGCCCGGTGCTTGGCAAGTCAGAAGACGGACTAGCACATTGAACCGATGGTGTTTGAAGACTGCAGTATAAAAGCAAGGTCACGGCATTCATCTTTGTTTTAAAAGTCCCAGGCCACTGCTACCAACAAAACACAGAGACACCCACAACCTCAAAGGAAGAGGCAAGCCTGTGTCTCGAAGGAAGCACAAACCTGTGTGCACCACCACCCAAAGACAGCATGTACAAAGTGCTTTCAGTTTTTTCCAAAAAAAATACGTTTATCATCAGTATCTTCTCCCAGAAGGACACCCTAGAGGAAGCAGTATGCCAGCTGGCCCTCAGCTCAGCACCATCCCTCCTGCAGCTGCCCCACTCTCTGCTCTGTCCCGTGGCACGCAGCCTCAGCCCCCACACGCTGGACACCAGAAAAGCCCAGTCCCGCCGGACCTCCCGGGTGATGGCAGGGCTAGCACAGGCCCTGTGACAGGCCAGCAGCCCTTCCTCCCTCCTGGCACCAAGATGCATGCAAGACACACACCACTGCTGCCAGGGCATGGAGCAGACCGGCAGCCCCTGCCACGAGGAGCCCGCACTCAACATACAAGCCAGTGGGTGCTCCTCAGGTCTAGAGTAACAGCCTTCTGACACAGCCCATGGAAAAGCCCATCCGATGCAAAAGGGATGGAACTGCTGAAGAGATGCTAGAAAGTTTGGATTTAAAAACCCTGAACACACCTGGAAAATCAGAAAGTGGTAGAACACCGGAAGATTGGGAGACTGTGGTTCTGGAGGACAGTCCTAACAAGGGTCACTAAAAGCCTCATGGACCAAAATACTTTTCCTAAGATGCCCGTTTCAATAGCAAGGCAGAAGCAGTTCAGCATGCTAAAGAGGCACAGTGTAGAAAAACGGATGACTCTGCAATTAAAGCCTAGAAACGGCGCCAAGAGATTCAAGTGTGTTAATAAACGTAAAGCTCTGGACAAAGCAATTCAACTTCCATCCAAGCTCTCTTGTATAACGTGGCAATAATACCACCTCTTTATCTAATATAATTGCTAAAAGAACATATTCATATTGCAAGGTACAGTGAACTCCTTAGAAAGCAGGCTTTGTGATAGTGCAAACTTTTCAAGACACCAAACCAGGGCAAGCATGTCACTGATTGATTTTTTTTTCCTTTCTTTGTAAAGTTTAACAGTTTACTGAAGTAAAAAGCAAAGTCTAACCAGACATGGGAAAAGAAATATTCCCATCCTCATTATAAAATAAAAAATTAGGCGCAGGGAGATGTAGTGACACAACAGCCTGTAAGAGACCAGCCCAGACCCCCTGAATCCCAGACCAGTGCCTTTGTCACCATGCTCAATAGAAAATACAAGTTATTCAGCCAGGCTGGCCACTTATCCAGCATTCCTGCTTGTTCACTGGAAATTGCTATTCTAGGAGCTATCCAGTCTTTTAACGACTTCTGGACTAGTCTGCATTTGATTTCAGGGCAAAGGCCATGCCAAGAGGGAGACCCTGCAAGGAACTCCCCCCTCCAGCTCTCAGTTCATTTTTAAGGCCGTCTCAAAGATGAAAACAAAATGTTTTAGTGCTCACAGGGGCTAAATATCTAGAGCTCTAAAATGAAATACAACCTCCTTTCAAAGCCACTGATAGGCAAAAAGTATGTTCTTTAAAATAAAACACTGGGGCAGGGGTGGGAGTCATTCAGGACCAAAGGTTTCTTCTAAACTGACGCAAACAGAGCTGCCTATTTTTCAAGTTTTGGTGGTTTTTTTTTTTAAATCATAATCACTGCTGCAAGTCCAGCTACCCCTGTATGCAAAACCCTTTCCACATACATATTTTCCTGGGGGAAAAAAGGCTTATCCCCACAAAGGAGTATGAAATAAATTGCTTTACTGAAGGTTAATAATATCCTGTCGCCGTGGTAAAAGACTCAATTACAAAACCTTCAGAAGAGCTCCCAAGGAACTCATCTGCCTGCAGTGACAGAGGCTTAAATAGCCAAAATACACAGAAAGGCTAAACACTTCCCAAAAGAGAGGAAAAGGGGAAAAAGATGGGGGGGGTTAAGTCAAAAACCTGGAAATTGGACACTCAAGGTTATAAAAAAAAAAAAAAAACAACAAACCCAAACACACACACACAACCACAATTCCTCTCTGCACACACAATTCTCTATAATCTCAGCAAGAATTATGGCCTAGGGAGACCAGCACTAATTTTAGTATCAGATTTATTATGCAGCAGGGAGCAGAAATCAGTCAGGCCCGTCTCTCACTCCTAATGGGCAGAACTAGATCACGCTCCAGGAAGGCTCTACTGAAGAATGGCTCAGGCCTGGTGAAAAACAAAGCCCCTGGGGCTCCCCAAAGCACAAACACACTGCGTTCTTATAAGCCACAATAAAACACAATGATACTCCTCATTTCTACAGCGCTGCCTGCCAGAGGATCCCAAAGCACATGAATTAAAGCTTCCAGCACGCCTGGCAGAGGAGCCTGCAGCAGTGAGGGAGCACAGCAAGGTCTTCAGGGTATTCAGCTTGGGACCCAGAAGCCTGGGCTGTGATTTTTTCCTCCTCTACAGAGCTGCTACACAGGGAGGTCCTCTGCGTGCAGAAGGGAAAGCGCTGTTCCCCGGACAGGGAGGTGCTGAGCGCGTGCAGGGTGCTCAGAGCTACAGCAGCAGCGGCAGCCGTAAAAGCAGCATTTCACAGCGATGGAAGCAAACAGAGAGGTTAAGTGCTGCTCAGAAACAAGGACGCAGCGCTGACTCCCAGCGGCTCCAGCTGCCTCCCGCACAACCTCCCCTTGCCACACAGACAGCAAACTCCTCGGCACCCAAGTTCACCAGCACACCTCTGTGCACAGAGCCCTGGGTTTCAGCACTGCTTTGTGCTGCTGCATGTTCACACACACAGCTTCCACCAGAAATTAATCAAACCCTGGCAGAGAGCAGCTCCGTATAATTTGCTTCCCTTTCTTGCCCCGTACTACAGTAGCCAACCACTGGTTTTGAAGCACCAGGCAGACATCAGATAGGCACGCTGCATTCAGCCGGTTCTTCTGGGCACTCACCCCTCCACCATCTTAAGCATTTTATAGCCTACCCCTGGCTCAGGCTTTGAGCACCACTAGCATCATTCTTAAGATGCTTCAAATGCCCAGTGAAACCAGGCCTATTCTCAACAACTGTTTCTAATAAGCCAGTATTAGCACAAAAGCCTTTTGTAGAGGGTTTTCACGACTGACTCACACCCATCTCCAATGATGCAACACTAAGGCAATCTTCACACACAGCATCATCACCTTGTGGGGACTAAAGAAAATGTGGAGTTACTCACACAGCACTGATCATGGCGCACTTGGGACGTCAGCTTCTCAAACCCTGCACCTCCTCCCTTCACCAACACCTGGAAACACACGGTGCGGCAGGTGCAGCTCCAGTACCACATCAGGTTCAGAATAACCCTCTCCCAAGGCACCAACAATTCCCAGTTTCGAGTATTGCAGAACACATGAGCAGCACTTCTGTTTTCTACATCCATAAAACAAGGGTGATGACAATCACTTACCTCATCCCCATACGATAAGAACAAGGGTCAGATTTAAACTAGTTTAAACCATTTCAGCACATAAGTCTTTGGTGAAAGTAGGATGCTGATGTCTCCAGGAACGTACAATCCACAGACTTTCACTTCATTTTGAATAGAACTTTTGCAAGAACCAGTTTTGCACTGGCAGCTCACTAAAGCTAAAGACCATAAACTCCCAAAACATCACTACCTCATTTTGATTTCAAATACAGGACAGGCAGGCACGTGTCTCCAAAATCTGCATTACCTACTTCTTTATGTATCTAGGCACTTCACTAGCATATTTCTGGTTTTGTTTTTAAAATGGCCTTGAGTGTACCAGGCAATTGAGGAGCTTTGCTTTGACCTGCTCTAACAGAAATTAGTGGTTAACTCATGCTAACTTCAATGAAAGCAAAGACAATCCTCACTAAGAAATTCAGAAAGTCCACCAAAAAACATACATCATCAGTTGTGGTTTTTACCTGGTCCTAATTCAGTCTAGAGTAGATAAAAACAGATTTAGAAGTTTTGGATTTCTCTATTGCCTATTTTCCTCCTTCAAAATAACTGTCTTTTTGGCTCCAAATTTCAGATAAAAAGGAAAAAAAGTATAATCCATCTCCTGCCCAACAAGTGCCTCCCCTACCCAAAAATCATCCACAAAACAGTTACCTTCTTAAGGCCCAAACTTAGCCCTGGACCACTCATGTACTGTTCCTTAAGAGATCACAGGACTTCTGCCTTCTATCTCATTTCTTCCACTGACTCCCTGCCTCAGCCTGAGCAGGTGACTGCAATAAGAATCATGAGACTGAGAAATTGATTTCAGGCAATGAACACACCTGCCTGAAAAGCACGGACAGCAGGACAGCCAGGGCAGAAAAGGCAGCAAGAAGACCCTAGTAACACTGGCCTGAATCAAATAAATTCAAACTATAAGCCTGTGCCTACCTTGGGATTACTAACCTCAATGCAAAATGCCAGAGCTCTGCATATACTGCCCCTTCTTATCGCTCCGGCTGCCAAGCAGCAGAGAGTCTCTCACTGAACATTTCTTAGGGTAGCAGAGACATAAAAGTCTCTTTACAAAATGGGCACCAGATAACGGTTCAGGAATGCCATGATAGATTTAGTCACTCGATCATACCAGCAGTGCAAGCTCCCCTTCTGCAGGCCAGCACCGTATTGTGTACGCAGTCCTCTGAAGCGCCCAGCGAGTTCACCCAAAATAACCAGGTAGTTAATACTGAGAATTTCAGATCTTTAGGCTTGCCAAGCAGCAGGAAAAGAATCTTGCATACAACCACCAAATTACCTCTTCCTCCCTCTGTCTCTTTACAGCCCAGAGCACATTTTCACCTGCATAACCAGCACCAATAATCAGGCCAAGCAATTCAGGACTTGCTCTCTGATCTCTGTTCCACCTCAAGAAGCACTTGGCAGCATCCATTTGTCTGCCTTGATCCAACGATCTCCAGTTCTCAGGAACACAAGACAAACAGGTGCTGTTGTCCTTCTCTCAGCTGGAGGAAATTCAGAACATTTCAAGGAAACAAAGGGAGGCAACCTCCAAAGATGAAGGACTGCACCTGCCAAAGACCTCTAAGAGCATTAAGAACCAGTAAAATGTCTTTTGACCACATCCATGTAAGATGCTTACCCTGTCAGCTGCATTCCTTTGGCTGCAAGCTGGATGAAATAAGGTTATGTTTTCTGCAAGGACACTCGTCCTCTCCCACCTTTTTCTTTCTCCATCATTTTCAAATGAATTGACACTTCATTTTACTTTCCACATACTGCAAGAGATCAGGATTACACAGCATCAGCTGAATAACATTCTGCACACACTCCCATCAGCTTCGTGTGTTCAGATGACAGTGATGGGGACTATAAAAGCACGAAGACAGATAATCACCGCTTATGTCTGCAATTATAGTTCCAATAAAGTTTCTTCACGGCTCTTTAGCATTAAAGCCTTTGGACTGGTAACTAAATTGCTTTAATTTTTTTCCTATTCTATATTTTGTTCTTTTCCTATTGTAAACACATATTTAATTGAGAAAGGAGAGAAATGCCGCTACTAAAATATCCACTGGAGATACCTACAAAACAGAGGTCCAGAAATCTAAACTGACTTCTAATAACTACAACAAAATCAAAGCCATGCTCACAAAACTTTGGGGGAATCATAACTATGGAGGACTTTCAACTATCATCTTATTTGATCTGGAAGATTAATGACACAAAGGATGTGACCAGATGAAAAAGCTGGGGGGGGAATCACACAAGATGATCACAATTCCCTCTTCACACATAAATTGCCGGGCACATCGCTTGCATAACCTGCTGCTTTGATCACAGTTCACGGGATTAGGTGAGTCAGGGATTTAAAGCACAAAGGTACTGTGACAGGAAACTCTCCAGGTGCTTTTCACCATCCACACACTGCCGGGGATCCTAGGCAGGCTAGGGCAGGAAAACCCCACTCGGCAGGCAGAAAGGGAACAGAGGCACACAATTACGGGGCAGCCCGCTACCAGTGCTGAGCATTGCAGCGGAAGCACGTCAGGACACACTCCTCATCTGTGTAAGATGGAGAAACCACCACAGCCATCCCTCCCAGCTCCAACAGGGAGGAACAACAGGCCACACAGAGAGAAATGGGTATGGTCCTGCAGCACAAAGGAAAGACCCAGCTTCCAGGAGCTGGACCACGGGGGCGGAGGAGCGTCCGGCATGGCTGAGCGCCCAGATCTGCAGGGAAGAGAGGAGCCAACGCTTATCTGGAAGCAGAGAGACTCCAGGACACCTGCAGCTTAGCATGCTTCTTCCTCTTCTCTCGTTACTGAGGGCACCAGGATCGACCCTGCATTGCAACCCGCTGCTGAGCCCATCTCAATCCACAGCCTGCCTCCCCTCTTCCCTCCCAGTGCACAAGCACTGCACCCCAGCCCCCACACTCATTTGTAACCACCATGTGACAGGCATTAGCCATAATTCATACCACAAACTACCTTTCACATGCTGTGGCCTAGCGTCCTTATCTCTCTTCCCCCTCCCCAAAGCCTTGCCACTGCTGTTCGGAAACCTCAGGACTCAACAGTTACAACCTCCGCTGTGTACCAAAGCACCAGCACTCCAGTCAGGGCCTCCCTTATGCATTTTCCAATCAAAAGTCATTAAAAACACACACACACAATAAAACCACACAAAAAAAAAAACCCTCAGTTTAACCCCTCAAAGACAAGTCACATAAAGAGCTGGCAGCTCACAATACTGCTCCTGCTTCACATGCTTCCTTCCCAACGTCCAGGGATGCTGCCAACGACTCTCAGAGGCAGCCGTTCAGCGTGTGGTACCAAACCTGGGCATCAGGAAAAGGTGGTGCTCTCTGCCACGCTGCAATGCTTTGGGTAATCCCGTATTGCCCTTTTTTCCTCCAACCCTTTCCCCTCCGGGCTCAACAGCAGCATCAGCACCAGGACCATTTGGGTTCCCACATGCTACACCAAGAAAGACCAAACTCTTAGTGACAGCAACTCTGTGCTGCCTCAGGGGTCAAACCCAGCTAACAGTGGTCCTGGGACATTATCACAGCAGGTTTTACAAGGGGCTTTTGCACCAAGTAATATTTGAACAGGATAAAGTGCAAATGTTAGGTAGGCTGCAGATTCAGCAGGCCACCCACCCAGGGCTGGAGCTATAGAGCTGACCTACAAAGAGCAACTGGGGAGAAGGTGAGCTGTCTAGTACAAATACATTAAAAAAAAAAAAACACCACACCACACATCGAACACCTTCTACTAGAGACTTTGAGAAGAGGGAGCCCTAGCCACAAGAAACCAACATATTTCACCATAGCTCAGCAGGGCTCGTTGTGACTCACACAAGGGCTCTCCCAGGGATGCTCAGGACATGGCAGAGAGCAACAACCTGACACCACCCAACACAATGGTCAGTAGCAGCCCCGGAACAGAAGATGGGGCAATACCCCCGCATCCTCAGAAAGTTCCTATCATATTCTACATCTCAGCACTGACTTCAGATTTCTTTTCAATGTTTTCTGTTCCCTTCCACAATTCACTGAGCACACAGCACTGCTATAGGCTCCGTAGGTCTGTCAAATACAACAACACATGTAGGCAACATTCACCAGCAAGTAAACATCTTTATACTCATTTACAGCACTTTGCAAACTTTTGGCAAAAGGATAAATGCTCAGTGTACATATCAGGCTCTGTGCACAGCTCAGGCTCAGAGAAGGGAATAGCACCGACGCATCTCCAAACAGAAATGATTGACAACGTGGCCAAATGGAAAACTATACAGAAGTTTCACTTTTTCAGCAAGCACCTCAGAAAAATCACCAGCAACGTCCCCTTCACCAACACCTTTTTCCAGCAGTGCAATGAACAGCAAGCCTTCTGCCAGTGCTTAGGGTTTGCAGCTGATGAGCTTCTGCCACAAAACAAGCCTCCGCCTCAAGCGATACCTCTCAGTCCAGTGGGATTTACACAGACTTCGGATAAACGCTCAGCTCATTGCAACCTCTTTACACATCACACCAAAACACCCTTCAGGAAGATTCCTGAACAATGTTCATTCAGCAATTGTTATAAAAACCTCTACTGATTCTCAATCTAGCAGGCATTCTGTTTGCACTGGCATTCAAGAAGCTGAAAGTCTTACCGGACCTTCACAGTCCCTATTTTCAATAAATCAAGTTTTCAAAACACTTCCTCACCCTGTGTTCCTCACCTTCTCTTTGATGCAAAACTAACCCACAGGACAGCATAAAGATGGGCTCAGAGTCAGAAATACTGAAACACAAAACAGCACAGCACAGGTCTGGGGACACTACAGAAGAATTTCATATCCTCTGGGCAACACCAGCACTCCCTGCAACCCAGCCCACTGGAGCTACGACAGGATCCTGCCTGCATTCTCAGCCAAGGAGGCCTTGCTCCAGCCATATCTCATAGTTGTATGGCGCATACAGAGGAAAATAAAACCAACAGGACTTAAAAACTTCAAACCCTGGGAACTACTTAATTCACTAGATACTAGTTTCTTTCCCCCACCCTACCATTTTCCCTCCCACCTGCCAGGCCACCTCATTACTGTCACTCTGCATCAGCTCTTGCTACAGTAGTTTTCTTGGACCTTTGCCCCCTCAGTCAGCTTGAAACCTCTTCCCTATTGTACATCAGAGTCAATGGGAAATTAATGCAAGTCTTTGCTGGGGGGAGGGAAGGGCAGAGGGAACGACGCTTTCTGCTGCTGTCAATACTTCTTTTCCTTCACCCTTCTCACCACATACGCTTCACCAACATATTCAGAAGCCTTCAGTTGCACTTGCTGAGGTGTCTGGAACTGTTCCTCATGTGTAGAGCTGCTTAAGTCCTAGCAGGGCAGGGTCCTTCTTTATAATACAAAGTTCCCAGCAGAGTACAATCTTAATACTTCATTTAAGCCTACTCAGTCACAACAATACACCCTGCTGCAGACGTCCCGGCACAAGCAATGACCAAGCAGGGGAGAAGAGCTTCCTAACATTCTTTAGATGTTCTCTGCACTCAAAACATAAAGGAAGTATTTTCAACAGGAGAGCAGCAAAATGCCAAAGTTTAGAAGTAACTTATTAACACCGCATGCTGATCTGACTACAGAGATTCACATTAACTTTCAAATTACTCAGCAAACCACAATTTCTACAGCACTAATATCTTAAACCTTAAGCCACATTGAACACTACTCACGTCGTTCACAGAATTATTCCAGTGACTAAGGCAAACAGAATGTGTGATTGCAGGCCTAGAGACTAAATTAAGCTTAGACATTTATTTATTTATTTATTTAAGCCTGATGCTACACTGACCTTGCAATCACTTCTTTAAGGAAACAGCAGATTAATACCTTCTTGTGAATAAGAACCTCTGCTGGAGGGGGGGGAAATGAGAGAGAGATGAAACTGGCTATCTCTGAAAAAGAAGTGCTAGGACTGACCATATACAAAGTACTGTCAAATACACAAAGTAATCTTTTAATCTTTTTCTGCTACATGCTCCACAGTTCGACAAAGCATTTAATAATGTGCTTTTAGTTCGTCCTGATTCAGCAAAGCACTTACCCACATGCTTATGCCAACTTAAGTATATGCTTAAGTTCTCTCCCACAATAGGGACACAGAAGATCCAGGCCCTGCAGATGAATCATTTTCTGATACAAGCCATTTTTTCATAAGATGACTGGCTCTATTTACAGCTTCTCCTCCCTTTATAGCATGACCCAAAATGCGTTTAAAGAGAACACTAAAATGCAATTGAAAAGTCAAATAACTATTAGGAACAGCAAAGACATCTATGCATGGCTTCACAAAAGAGAGGAGTTTGTACTTCTCAGCATAACATATACCTTGATCTACACACACCCTGTTACCCTGTTTCAATAGCGCTCCTCTAAAAATAAGTTACAAGTTGCCTTAATGCTCTGGATTTCACAACATTTATGAGACTATCACCAGTCAACAGACTAAAAAAAGAATCCATTAGCATTAACTGGCCTGTCACTGGCAGTGACAAATAAATGAATTTGATGGTTTTAGATCAGTCATTAGTAGACCTACCCCCAGGCTGATAAAGGCTCAGCACTTTGCAGACGACATGTACTCAATCTGGAAGCAGAGAGGAACGCACAAGGGTGTTAGCATGCTGCTCTTCCATTTCCCTAACCTCTCTCATTCTGGACCCTCTCCTGGCATATCCAAGCAGCACGGTCTCGCTGCAGAAAAGTTACCTGATAGACGTCTTTAAAAAGAATCCAACAACACAGAAAAGCACAGAGAATGTAGAATCCCCTTTACAAACAAAAACAAAAAATCCCAAGTTAGACAATGTCCAATTTTGATTTTTAGTCAGCAGTATGTCAAAGAGAAAGAAAGTACGTTAGGACTACTCTTACCATGAAAGACGACCTTAAGCAACGACAATGGAAATACACACATTTTACACAAGTACAAGAGAGTCTATGAGGATTAAGGACAACTCGAGCAATCTACCTCAGTGGTTGGGAAGAAGAAATGAATGTTTACATCTCCAAAACCAGCAAAATTACAAAAATCCAGTGCAGCTCTTGCTTCTGACGAAACTCACTGCACTCCACAGAACACTGCACAGCCACTTTTTCCCCCGGCTGCCAGCATCCGAGAAGAGAGATCATGTTCTGCCTCAAACAGATCGCAGAGAGCAAGAATCTGAGCCCAAGAATGATGGGTTTCAAAACCCTGAACCTCTACTGCCTGAGAAGACCTTGGTTGATTAGCCGAGACTCAAGACACATCAACTTTTCCAACGGACCACCCAATGCTACAGGGAGACAGATTCTTGGGGCAGCTTACCCTGGACAAGGGGCCTACTTCAAGGTTGGCTGAGCAAGATGCCCAAGCACTGGCCATCAATCACAAAACAAGATCACTCAATACCATCTGGTAAGGACTCTGTATGCAGAAGATACAGCAATATTATCAAGGTACGCATCTATACCCAATGCCAAAAGTAGGAAATACTTCCTCTCTTACTCCATCCAGACCTGCAAATGCAGGGGAATTTAAAAAGGAGGAAAAAAAAAAAAACAACAGGGGAAAAGGTCTGACCTTGCTACTCTTTACAGCCTGGTGGGTAAGGAAGGGTAGCAGGAAAGGAAGAACCCTGAGTTCTGCTAGCATGTTCAGTTCACATTCTTCTGAAAAAGACTTCAAAGTCCACCCAATACTTAAAATAAGATGGGCAGTAGTGGAACTAACCTGGAGGAGGTTACGGGCAGAAGCAGGGGAGGAAACAACTGTACTTTTGATTTTCAAGGCCCATCACTTGCTTTGGAATAAAATCCTTGCTATTCTGGCTCACGCTTATCAGGCAGCCATGGGATGCAGACACCCTACTCACAGTTAACTTAATTGGAATCAGACATCCAAATCCCCTGGTTAGCTTTAAAAAAAAAGATCCCAGGTTAGCCTGGGTGTTATTCCAAAAGGGCATGCCCTCCATTTACTGCTCTGGAACAGCCAGCTTCACATGGGTTTAACCAGTAGCAACTCAAATGAGAGTTGTTGACACTCTGGTTTTGCCCACGACAAAGGAACAGCTGTGCACATGCACACCTCTTACAGCCCCTGTGCCCAGGCAGACAGGAAACTAGCTACCCCACCGCCACGGGACGCCACACAGATACGCTGACTGACTGGAGCGCCGAGACACCAGAACTGGTTATCAGCTCTGCACCGTCCTCTGTTAGAACAGAATACATCTAACAACAACATCGGTATTCAGCATCACCAACTGATTATCAGAGAAAAGGCTTCCTGCGCCAAACAAAGCCGTTTTGTGACCAAATGGTCACCAGAATGCCATACCCAACCCACACAGCCTGGATCCCATACTAAAACACGCAGTCCTGACAACAGCCACCTCTACTCTAGGTCACCAGCAGACAGGGCACCGGACATCCAGTGCACAGCCCACGCCAGCGAGCCACAGGAGCAGCTCCAGCAGCTAGCAGCAGCAGTTGGCTTGCTCTTTTTAAGAGCTGCTGAAGGGAAAGGATACAGACTGTAGTCAGCAGGTCACATACACAATACAATGCTAATGAATGCCGCCAAATGCTGCTACAAGTAGCTCCAGCTCGTTGACTTGAGGAGCAATTCCCAACTATACACATTATGCCCCTGTAGTAAGCACCAGGAAGAACAGACACCTTGGTCCTATCCTGAAGGAATCTGAGCACAAAATACAATTCAGTGGTAGCCCCACTAACTCTCAACTTTGGCTGAAGCTTCATCTGCCTCTGTTTCATACACGGCTTTGCACCACAAAGCACCCAAATTTCTACACCAGTAAGCAACACAAAGGTATTTTCATGGCCAAGGGGCTTCTTCACGGACTGAGGCTGTGTCCTTTTGCTCTTCAGGTTTGTTTTGCTTTGTTCTTTAAATAAATCCCTACGGTGGAAGGTTGAGGGAGGAAATTGCTTACATCTGAAAATATCTAATGAACACGCTAAATTTGATAAGGCTTCTCCAACCTAATATAGCAGGTAATGTCAGAACTGACAGGCTATGTATATTAAAAAGTCAAATTATTGTAGTCTTCAATATTCAAAAGGGGGTACAAAATTACTACACATACACACCCCCGTCAATGCTGCTTTTTAAGGATTTTTTAAGTCAGCAGAGTTATAAATGATCAACTGTTACAGAGCGCCTTCCAGCACTTGGAAGCAAGACAGATTTTTATCAAGAAACAGCAGCCGCGAGAAAGCATACATAGATTCCTTTCATCTTGCTGTTAGCCATATACTAGAACCTCAACAAGTTAAACCCCTGCAGCAAATTTCTTAAAACAATGGCTTCAAGTCCTCCTAGACTTCACAAGGAGAGCAGGATTACACATCATGGTGTAATCCACTGGAGGCAATCACCAATGATTTTCCGTGAGGGTCACTCTAAGAAAATCAGGGAAGAATGCTCGGCTGTTACAACCTGCCACTTCTTGCTCAGCAACCAATTTGCATCACCAGAGAGGTGTCAAATCATGGAGATGTAGTTTAAAAAGCCCAAAAGAAAGCATTTTACTGGGCTGTGGTTTGAAAGGGGAAAGCTGGCCAATTAAAGTGAATCAGAAGGGGGGAAGGAACGAGTGCAAATTACTGTGCACACACAAGTAAGCGAGTGTGACCCTGCAGACCTCAGCGAGCATGTGATCTGGCAAAGGAGGCGAACACAGTCCCAGAGCCAGCGCAGCCGCTGCCCACTGAAGAGTTAATCGTGCTGAGGCAGGTCAAAAGGGCTCCCGAAGGAAGGGGATGGATGGAGGGAAGCAAGCCATGCCAGAAGATCTGCCTGCACAAGAAGGAAGAACGAGCAGCAGCCTTGCTTCCACCCCAGCACCCAGTCACTGCCAGTATGATCACAGAAAAAAGCCCAATCCCCATTTTGCTGAACATTTCAAGAAGGAAACCTACAGGGAGGGCGAGAAAAAAAAAAAAAAAATCTCCCCTCACACCTAGAGAGAGACAGAGACATTTCATTAAATGCCATTAATATCCACAGACCCAAGCATTAGCTAGTTAATTAGACTAAAGTACAGTCACATTTTAACGCTGAGCATTCGTTACTCAACTGGGATAAATGAACAACTGAAGTCCAAAACCTTAATTCAGTATCTAATTAAAAACCAGAAAACAAAAAATCCGGATTGTGAAATGCTGTCCAGAATAATACGTCATAATTGATGTAAAATCTGTTCTTTATTGCATCTGATTTTCTCCCATTTCCTAATAAGGCTCCTTTCAATCTTAAGTTTTTTTCATGTGCCCTGTAGAAATCCCAACACTTTAGAAAGGACAAGTGTATAAAAGCAGAAACAGACACTGCTGACCTCTCCAGAGAGAGTGAGTTCCTGCTAAGAGTGGAATCCAGCATACGTTCCATGATTTGTCCCACACTTGAAAGATGTCTGTACCAAAAAATAAAATACTAAAAAAAACCCCACCACCCTGCGTGGAGAAAAACAAAATCCCCTTTGTAAAAATGACCTGATTTTGCATTCTTTAACAGGAAAAGTTAACTCGCTAATATCCTCAGCCTAAGACATGCCCTGTTTTTTTTAACTATTACAGAAGAAATCACATGGGACAGCTTAACAACTCTGTAGTAAACATTGTAAACTTTTAGAAATAACACTGTAGAAACAGATAACTGGTAACTGAAGACAGTTTAAAATGTAAATAAACCTTTAAAAGGTATTGGGAAGGGGGAAAGAAATATCAGTCACAGCACAAGATCATCTTCATACTTTTAATTATGAAAACCCTTCAAAATTCTGGTAACTTCAAATTCTATCTTAAAGACACCATTAATGAAACAACATAATCGAGAAGCCGCAGACCCTACAAACCATAAACTCCTTACTTAGCGCAGAAGCACACCAGGCAGATACCAGATATATCCTACGAAGAAAAGAACCTCTAAATATTTGACATTAGTTTGGTTTAAAATTCTGCAAGTAGGCTATTGGGTTTTGTTCACCACCACCACCTTTTTTTCTTCTTCTTACAAAAACAAACAAAAAAATCACTAGCACCTCTTCTGCTACATGCCTAGGGTTCTTAAATTTGTTTTTCCTAAATGCATGTTTTGTACAATATTTAACATTATGGTTCCACACACTATTATACCGCTTGTTTTCATGAGGAGCTATATGCAATAAAATTTTGAGGCTTAACTTGCTCAGGTGGTCTCCTGCCACCAACTTTAAAGCACTTTTTCCTTATCCACTTGCCTCCACAATTTTGCAGCCTTGTCCTTCCATTTTTTAACAGAATACTGAAGTAACCCAAGATGATTAGAGCATACAGAAGTGACACACACCAGCTTAATTAAGCTCTTCCAACAGACTCTCAAAAACAAGAGAAGAAAAAAGTCAATTACAAAAGTTTTCTTTCAGCCTCCAGCTTTCAAAATTCAAATACAACTGACTGCACATTTGGATTTGAACTGATCTGTTGTTGGTCTTTAGGCTGTGCCTAATGAAAACAACCACTTCTATTCCATAAGCAACTCCTCCAGAAGAAATGGCACCCGGCAGCGTTTCAGAGCAAGCGTGCAGACACAAGTGCCTCTGCACATCGCCACACCGCCTTTGTCCCAACATGGAAACTGGCCATGCTATCACAAGAGTGCCCTGGAAGAAGAAGGTCACTTCTCCAGCCAGCCTGATCGGCTAAAAGACTTAAAGCTCATTGTTTCACTGTTCTTGCAAAAGAATACTCCATGGCCTGACGAGTTCAGAGCTTCATCAGAAACTTGCTATCCAAGGCTTACTGGTCTCCAAACACATCTCTCAAGTTATACAAAAGGAAATTTGCAAACAATGAAGGCAGAGATATATTCCCATCCATCACAACCACAGAACTGAAAGCTCAGTTCAAAACAAGCCTGAAGTCTGCACTTAATCCAAATGCTCTTCATAAACACCATGCAAAACATATTGCGTAAAATAGCATAACAAACGCAAGTAACGCAGCGACAGTCTCCCACCAGAACTAGAGAAGTCTCTCTGCTTTTCAGCCAGCTGCCACCGATTGGGTCTCTGCAAGGAGGCGGTTAAAACTGGAGACACGTAATATCACACAAAGCAGCTCTCCTGTAGTTTCACAGCCATACGCTGATACCCTTAAGACGCCATGCACTCTGGCTTTAAAAGCTTTCATTGCCAATTCCCTGTTTGAAACCTGAACTGCCTGGCAACAATGATTCTCTGTGTGCCTAAAATCCTATTATCGATCCTCCTACTTACCTTAGGCTGTGCTCGTCGGGGAAATGCAACTTTAGGGTCAATCTGAGGAAAAAGAAAGGGGAAATCAACAAGATTGCTTTTGTTGTCAATTTATATTATTCTGGTTTTAAGTCACTGAATTATTAATCCCTCATTTCTCAGGCTTATAATACAGCACACCAGGTCATCTAGAACTACTCTAGAATGGACGGATCGTAGCCTGGGTTTGTCTGGGGGGTTCTGGCAAGGGGAAGGAGATGGGAAGGGAGGAAAAAAAACATCTCTTCTGTACACCACCTACATCATCTTCTGGGCAACAACCCCCGCTGGTGCTCAGGGAGCTCTGTATTAGTCTCTGGGTGCTGCCTCTGACCCAAACTGCGCATTAAACACCATCTGCATGCTCTGGAGGTTGCACAGAAAGACAGCCAGCACCCCTGATCAGGATCTTAACCTGTTGGTTTTGACATCTGCACCTTCCTTCAGTTACATCTGGGGTTACCTTTTCTTTCATTTTTCTGCTTTGTTTTGTCAACTGACTAGCAACACCACACAAACAAAGAGATGCAAAACGCAAAGTCAAATTATTCACGTTTCAATTATTGTAACTAAAACATTAGAATGACTACAAGGTTATACTTCCTGACAATATGCCAACTGGATCTGTTTGCTCACCCTCAAAGAATATATCCCGGCAATGAAAGACTATGAAGGGGCGCTTATGGGAAGAAGTGGCAAGAGAGGAGAGCAAGGAACAAACAAAACATACAGGCATCTTAAACCAAAAGAAACCAAGTTCTTCAAAAAGATTTTTCCATGAAGGAGTTGCCTGAAGTATTCTTGAACGAAGCCCGCCACCAGAGACAAAAAGGAAGAAAAAAACCTCTGTTTGACCCCATGCTCCCATTTTATGATGCAGCATTGATGCCCATTGCTCTGCATAAATTAAAAAGCGTGTCCACTCTGCAATTCCAAAATGCTAATTCTGCAATTTTGAAAACAACTTCCACATGGGTCATCTTTAAAAAGTGACTCTTCTCTGTCATTCAAAAATCACTTTAAAAAAAAAAAAAACACAAAAACAAAAACAAAAAACACACCGCTGCAGATGTACAGCTGAATGCAAATAAAAATCATACCTTTTAAACAAGTGCCCAGCTTACATTATCGTCTTTAAAAGTGATTGCAATAAAATGCCTACAAGCTGTCACCTCTGTTTTTTAGCAGCATCTGCACACAGGCATGTTCTAAATAAAGAGTCTGGAAAAGGATGTTTTAAAGGACTAAATTCCACCTGAACCGCGCAGCCTGCGACTGCTTTCAGTGCCGTCTGTGGCTATGTAATAAATTGATGAAACTAATCCTGACTGTGCTCAGGTGTATTCAGAAATAGAGGCCTCCTGCAATAGTTCGCGATTGGGTTTTGTTCAGTCTTTTCCCTCCCTGCCGCAAGCTAACCCTGATTAGGAAAATGAGGTGTTTCCATTTGGTATTGTTATTCCTATGGTGATAAATATTCCCGTCACCGATCAATAGCCACGGGCCTCTCCTAAAAAGCAGTTTTACTCAATTAATTTTTCCCATTTGGACAAATCACAAACATCTGATGTGGAACCGATAAACTGATTTGTCTACATCAGACATAAACATGGTACCTTTTTTAGGACATACCTGAGAAATGAGCGATTACATGCCACTTTATTGTTCAAAAAGCATAAAAAGTAAAATTATTTATCTAGAAAGCTAACCTTTTCATAGAGATTAACATTATCTACAAACATATTCAGCACCGACTAGGCATTTGTCTACTAGGGAAATACAACAGGTACGGATTTTCCACAGCGATAACCAAAGGCAGAGGCAAGTATGCATGCTTCTACACTTGCTTCAGAAGTGAAAGTTCTCTCAAAGAACATGATTCCCACCAGAAGAACATTACTGAAAAGTCCCACTGGTAAAAAGTTGGAAGAGCCATGAAAACTCCAAAGCAACATATTAATTTCTGAAGGTCAGTTCAAAGAGCATGGAGTTCTTTGCATCACGGCGACAGCCCTTCTTAAATAACTCAAATTTCCTTCACAAAACCTTTTGGATAAACACCAGCAGTAGTTGAAGAGGAATGCTAGCAATCAATATGGCAAATCCGTACCTTTTGCATACCCCTGTCAACTATTTAAACAACAATAACAAACAAAAAAAAAAAAAGAAAAATCAAACTTCTAGCAAAAAAAAATTAGTTAGTTAGGTACAATTCTACTTACTGTATCTACAAGTCCTCTAGGAAATGACTATAATACTATTTCTGATATGAATGGCCATTACCTAAACAAAGCTTTTAACGTAACTGTAAACAAGAGCGACGTTTCCATGCCAATACCCAACCGATCTGCCTCCTGTGCTGAACGTTGAAACAGAGTCAAATGCTATGTTATACTAAAGAACAGTTACTATAATAAGTCTACAAATAAACGGCTGAAAGGGAACCTGGCTAGTTTTATGTCTTACTTTTAAGCTGCATTACTGATTTTAAGGTCAATTTCTTACTTAGATTGATTCAATCATTATCACACAATCAAAACTGAAGGCAAAATTTGTCCTGGTGAAGCTTTTCACCCCTCCCCCAGAGAAGAGCAAATTAATACATTGCAGGGACTAGACTGTGATACAGGAAAAAAGCTGGGGGAGGACCTAATTATAGTCAGAAATATGACAGGGTGTCCTCCCATGTTTTGCTTTTTGGGTTTGTTTTTCGGGGTTTTTTTTTAACCCTCGTTCATTCAAGACACTGTTTGCCTTTGTTCTTCTTATCTAAATTTATCTTTAAAAACACATAAAGAATATAGCTGGACATGAAAAGTCTGGTGAGTTTAATCTCAGGAGCAGAGTTGAATCAGTTATCTTAACATATCTGATTAAACCTAAAATCAAATTATTAAGGCATGTGAAAGCATAGGCTACATGTTCAGACAAACCCAGCAGAATTTTTAGGTCGAATTGAAATACTAGATTCCACCTGCTTCTACAAGAGCTTTGGGCTTTTTGTTTTCATGTAAATTAAACATGTAAATTAAAAAAAAAAAAAACATACACTCGTGCTCGCCCCCTGCTTCTAATTCTTCATTTAACTATAATCTCATACACACAGGCACATGCAAGTTATTCCAGCACCGAGACAGGCTTCCTCCTAACACCATGCTCATGTTAAAACAACCTTTAAGATCCAGAATATGTACTATAAAAGACAGTTACAGCAACAAACACATTCGATATGTCCAGCAAAAACTGTCTGCCAGACAGTTAAGCCAACACAATCTTTCCCTTCCCAAAACAAAACCCCCTTCGCATTGATCAGTACCAAAGCGATAATGACCTCTACCAGTGTCCTTCCCCCCCTCCCCTTCCAGGTTTGCTGAGGCTTAAAACTGCAACAAATTGGGAGGCACAAAACTTCATCCTTTTGCATGGCCTTGATAATGGGGGAAAAAACAGGGCCTAAAGCTACACACACTCGGTACCTTTTGTTTGACCCAATACTGAAAATTCCGTATCAGGTCAAGGGACAAACTCACTTGCAGATTTTTTATTTAAAAATAATTTTAAAAGGCAAATGTAACGTTTATTTAAAAAAAAAAAACAAACCATAAACAGATCAGCTGAATCTCACGAGCATTTTCCTTACATTATCCACTGGAGACTGAGTGTAGCAAAAAGCTCTGGAGAAACAACAAACTGGGACTTGTGCTTCTCGACCACATCTACTCCCAAGCTCTCGCATAACTTTCCATAAATTAGTGTGTGCGTTTCATAAGGGCCCTGACATCGCAGGTGAGGGGGATCACTCCAAAAAATGACTTTGGGAAATGACACTTGAAGCAGATTTTATGATAACAACAGCAAGTCAATCCCCCCCATGAAACACGCACACCAATAAATAACTAATCAAAAGAAGTAGAAAGTGCCCCGCAGAAAGCATTCTGCAGCGCAACACGAAAAAAAAGTTGGATTTTTACTCTACAGTTTTTTCAATGTCACCGCTCAATAAAATATAACGCTGGGGGAGGAGCCATCGGTCGGTATGGGTAAATTTGGATTTAAAAAAAAAAAAAAAAAGTGACCGCTTTTTGCAAGCTGAAGGCAAACTCTAGGGCGAAAAATGAAAAAAAAATAAAAAGAGGAAAACCCCAGCCCCGCAGAACCCCGGCTCAATGACAGCTTGACACCGCCCCGCAGAGCCCCGGCCGTGGCGGCTGCGGGCACGGTCCCTGTCGGGTGCCTGTCGCGGCCCCCATTGGGGTCCCTTGTCGCGGTCCCTGTCGGGTCCCTGTCGCGGTCCCTGCCGGGGTCCCTGTCGCGACCCGGCAGCCCCACGCGGGACCTACCGTCTTGGAGTCCAGCTCGTGGTGGGGCTGAGCCAGGACTTTGTCTACACTCGCCGGATCCGCGAACGTAACGAACCCGAAGCCTCTGCGAGAGACAAAGAGCGAGAGGGGCGGGGGGGGGGGGGGGGGGGGGGGGGGGGAGGTGATGAGAACTAGCGACAAGGACAGAAGTCATAAAAATAAATCGCAGCTCCCCCCCCTCCTTGCCCGACGCCCCCGGCCCCGCGGGAGGCCCCGGCCCGCCGCCCCGCACCTCTCCGCCTCCCGCTTTGTTTCCTCCTCCCGGCTGGCGGGGATGCGGCGCGGACAGACCCCCCCGCGGAGCGCCCCCGGGCCGCGCTGAGGTGAGGGGGGCCACGGCTGAGGGGGGCCGGGGCTGAGGGCTGAGGGCTGAGGGGGGGAAACCGCCCGCCTGGGCGGCAACTCGCGAAGTTTGTCATCCCGACTCGGGTGGGCGGCGGTTTTACCTGGAGCGCTTGGTGGTGGGGTCCCGCATGACCATACACTCTCTAATTTCTCCGAATTTGCTAAAATAGTCTCTAAGGCTGTCTGCGGAGAGAGAGAGAAGCGGAGAGGCAGCGGAGGGAAGGGGGGGGGGGGGGGGTGCGGGCAGGCCCCGGCGCGGCGGGACGCGGCCCACGCGGGGCGGGACGCGGGGGGGGGCGGTGAGGAGAGGTGGGGGGGCGGCTGTCCGTACCTGGTGAGGTTTGCCAGCTGAGGCCGCCGATGAACATCTTGCTGGAGGGAGAGAAGAGAGCGGAGTTGAACGCCGGTGCGGGATCGGCCATTTTGACGGGGCACCTCACGGCGGCGCGGAGGGGCGCGGAGCGGAGCGGTGAGGAGCGGGGCGGGGGGGGACGACCGGCCGGCCGGTCGTCCCCCCCCGCCCCGCTCCTCACCGCTCCGCTCCGCGCCCCGCCGCCCGCCGACTTACCCGGGGTCGTGCTGCGCCTCGCCGGGGCTCCCCGAGGTAGCCTGGCTCCCGTCCGCCTCCATGGCCGCGCGGAGCCCGCAGCGATCCGCGCCGCGCCGAGAGCGAGAGCCCCTGAGAGAACCCCCCCCGCCCGCCCAGCCCGCCCCCCCCCGGCCCGGCTCGACGGCTCGGTTCAGCTCCGGTTCGTCTTTCCCCTTTCCCTTCCCCCCTCCTCCTCCCTCCGCTACCGGAGGATCTCACTGGAGAGGCGCTGGGGAAGCAGCCAGATCCGTCACACGTGGGATCGGCTTAGCTCAGCGCCGCGCCGCGCCGTCCCTCCCTCCCCCCGCCGCCGCCACCGCCACCACCATCCTCTCCTCCCTCCATCCCGCCCCCCCCTCCCCGCCCCCGCGCCACGGGGCGGGGCCCGCCGCCGTCGCGTGGCCCTGGCGTGACGTCACCGCCGCGCGCGCGCGCCCACTCCCCCCCCCCTCCAGGCCAACACAACCCCAGACACATCTTGGGGAGGGGGGCGAGCAGCGCCGGGCACACACGCACTCGGTCCCCCGTCCCCTCCCCCCCGCCATGCGAACAGCGGGGACCACCCCCACCCCACCCCGGCCAACGGGTCCGCTGGGCTCTCACGCGTGTCCGTGGGCCCGGCCGCAGCGGCAGGGCAGTCCCCTGTAGGGGGGGGAGGTGCTGGGTGTTGAGGTGAGTCGCGGTGAGGGGGGCGCGGGCTGTGGGCTCCCCTCATCACCCCTGCCCTGCCGCCCCCTCTTACAGAGAATTCCAGGGTCCGGGAAGAGCCTGTTGGAAGGGAACAGTGGGTGTCCCGTAGAGCAAACTAGATGTTAAGTTTGGGGGATTAATGGAAAATGAGTTAGCTAATGAAAATTACTAATGAAAATACCATCACTGTGAGGTGTCACGTACCCCGGCACCAAGCCTGGGGCGCTGCAAAGCCCCCACCTGGCACGCCCCCTGGACCCACAGAGAGCAGCCGGTCCCCCGCATCCCAGGGCTCCTGCATCGTGGTACCCCAGTGTCCCAGAACTCCTGCATCCCTGTGACCCCATGTCCTACGGCTCCTACATCCCAGTATCCCCACAACCCAGGGCTCCTGCATTCCCACGTCCCTGTGTCCCGGGGCTCCTGCATCCCGGTGTCTCCAATTTGCAGGGCTGCTGCATCCCAGTGTTCCTGTATCCCAGGGCTCCTGCATCCTGCTGCCCCCACATCCCAGCATCCCTGTGTCCTGGTGCCCCACATCCCAGCACTTCTGCATTCTGGTGTCCCCGCATCCTGGGGCTCCTGCATCCCAGTGCCTCCACATCCTAGCACTGCTGCAGCACAGTGCCCCCACATCCCGGTGTCCCCGCGTCCTGGTGCCCGGGGCAGGGTGGCCGCAGCACGAGTGACAGCTTGGCTCCTACATTTCACACTAGGCACTGCAACAGCACTTAGCAGCATCGGACAGAAGCAGCTGCCAAGTATTGTCGTAATTATATCAGGTAAAAGCAATCAGTTTCACCTAAATGAAGACGCGCAGCGGCGAGGCTGCGCCACCTTGCCCTACATTTTCAGAAACAGCCATCGATTCTGAGCACCTCAGCGTGCCGAGGACAAGCCCCTGCTAACAAAGCCCTCCCGGCTCGGCAGCTGTGCTGCAAGAGCTGCCTGGGGGTCGCCAGCCACTTCAGGCTCGGGGGATTATAATTTTTTTCGTTTGGGGGGGGCAGTGTCTAAATGTGCTTTCCGGTAATGACTAACGAACAAGGCGTCAATTGGAGGACATGTGCAGGTCTGCTCGCTCAGGCCTGTGTTGTCTTCACATTTTGATGGTGACCACTGTAAAAATCGGATAAAATTCCCATCAACAGGTTTGTTTTGTCAGGACGTGCTGAATTGTGGCGCAGCTGCCAGGGTCCCCGTGGCCCCGCAGAGGGGCCGCAGCAGTGGGCAGGGGGGAGCCCGGCTGCTCCGGCTGGGACGGGGCTGCCCCGGCGGGCGAGCAGCACCGATGTGCTGAGGGAATGGAAGGGAGGTTAAAGAACAGGTTTTTTCTCCCACTCTGAGCCTCCTTTAGATCTTAGCTGTTTCTCGTAATAATCGCCGGGAAGCTACCAGTCAGGAGTGTGGTTCCCAGGGTTATGTCACCCCTTTAATCTCTCCAACCGCAGTGCAGAATTTTAAAGGGTTCAGGAGGAACAAACACAAGGCAGGTTTCACTGATGGACGGGGGAACCTCTAGTCAAGCTGCTTACAGCTCAAGAGAGAAATTTGGATTTCTGTACATTCACTGTTACCCCAGAAACCAGCAAACTGTACAGGTCAAACGGCTCCTGAAAGATTTCATCGGCGCTTTCTCTCCCACCTTTACCAGCACCTTTCCCGCGTGCAGGCAGGTGACCGGTTTCGAGCTGTTCAGTCACATTTTGCTCTTTCCCCTGCGCATGCTGCTGAGATTTACAAATTCAGCTCGTTTTCAGCCAGCCTACCATTACTGTGTGTGTTTTCGCCCTCGGTGAGCTTTACAAACCCGAGCATTGAATGTACATACGTGAAGCTGGACCCCCCCCCCCAAGCCCTTACTCCGGGTGTTTTGGCAATGGCCGTTTGGTGGCACTTGCAGGGGGGAAATCCCACTAATGACCGGGTTTGAGAAAGCCCAGGGCAGTGCAGCCAGATCAGTGGGTACAGGGCTTTCCCCTCTCTTGGAGGCCGCCCTCACACCTCTCCACTTGCCCAGAAACCAGCTCTGAGCTTCCAGAGCAGAGCCCGCCCCCCAGAATGTGATGTGCCCGAGGGAAGTGGTGGGTGCTGCAGTGCTGGGGAACAGCCCGATGCAAACCGCTGCCCAGCTGTGCTGCAGGGCAGACCCAGTAGCCGCCTGCCAGCCTCCCATCGCCAAAAACCAGCAAACCCACGGAACCTACCTGCCGCCTCCAGCGCAGCGCACACCCGTGGCAAGTAATGACAGCACAGCTTCCTGAGGGGCAAATTATTTAAGGTTAACTAAGGCAGAATTGGCCCAGGGAGCGAGCAAAATCAGTAAAATCTGTGGGCTGTGTCTGGAGGAAAAAAGCTTCCCTGCTGTCTGGTCCGAGCGCAGAGGATGCACTTCGCTGCCCTGGATGCAGGCATCAAGAGAGCAGCAAGGCTCGGGAGAGGGGTCAGCACTGCCCTGTTCCTGTCCCCAGACCCTCCGGGGTCAGCATAGCCCTAGAAAAGGGACTGACCGCTTCACTGCCCCGCATCCCAGCGAACAAAAGCCATAAGCACTTCACCAGGGATGCTCTGGGGCACGTTGCCTGCCCACGGGTGACAAACTGGGACCCGCTGTCCTCCGTGGCAGGCAGCACCGTCTTGGGGGGGCTGTGCCAACCTGGTCCCCAGCTTGCTCCCCCGGCCGGGGGGCGGCCACAGCCCTGCCCTTTGCTCTCCTTCTCTCCGACCTCTGATGCTCACGCTCAAAATCTGACCTCCCAGCAGACTTTTGGAAGTAGCTAATGAACTGCGAAGCTGACATCTGTAACTGCTGGTCAATTGTAACATTCTCCCTAGCTGCATAATTAAAAGTTGGAGCATTTATTCCAGTAACGAGAAAAGTTACTGCTACTGGTACAAACCAACCCAAATTCTAGGCGGTCGCTCTGTGGACAGCCCAGTTCACGAAGACCACATCTGTCCATGTGCTCGTGCAGCACCTGCTTCTCATTAACAGGTTTTAGCCTCACTGATTTCCTTTCAATATGTGTCAGCTCTGTCTCAGATCAGAGATTGAGACGCAGAGTTTAAGATGAGCATTTATAAGGCCCAAGTGACACATGACTCCAAATCTTGCTGAAGACGTGTTGATCCCGGGAGCCTGATTTCTGAAATAAATATGTCTTGGGCTCCTAAGGCAGCTGGGGGCTGTGGCGATGCTCTGCCAGGTGAGGAAGCTGGCAGCTGAGCTAGGTGCTGGCCCTGATCGCCCACGTTGCAGCCATGTGCCCCAGCCACTTGGACACCTTGTCTGCACTGTGCAGTGATGCTGAATGGCTGCATCTCACTCACGCTGCCTGGAGAATGAGTTCATCTATCTGGTGCTGGAGAAATCTGCATTTATGTTTTGTATGCTCTATAAATTCAGTGTCATAATAAAAAGGATCTAAATCTTTACTGAATAATTCATTTTCATGCATAGGGAAGAAATAATGACCTATATTATATTCCATCTATCATTTAGTAAGTTCTTGAGATTGATCGGCCAGTGGGTTTCGGAAATCCCCAGTGACTAACATCCGCGCTGCAGCCGGGCTGCCCGTTACCCAGATGTGGCTTCACCTGACAAGCATTATTTAGGCAGCATTGGTGACATGCTGGGGAGCTGCCAGGAAATCAAAGATCATTTAAAATGCAGAATACGTCTTTGCAAACAATTGGCCTTCTTGTCGCCTCCCTGCCTTTGGCGTTACCCCAGTGCCTACAGAAAGGCACCAGGAGGTGAGCCTGGCCGGCCCGGCTCAGAGAAGATGTGGCTTGGGGGAAGGAAGCAATGCCTTCCAGGGCTGTGGTTTCAGACTGGTCGGGCTGGGGGGGTCAGGGAGGGCTGGCCAGATACAGGCCACATCTCCAAAGAGCTGGGAGAAGGCTTTCAGCGCATCCCCAGCATTCCTAACGGCGGACAGGCTTCCAAGAGCACAGCACCCAGCAGCTTTGTGGTGATACTTCAACATTTCAACAGAGTGCAAACTTAGTGGGCGAGATATTTTTTATTCTGTTTTATTTCAGTCTGTCCATCCTTTAACATCCACCTGCATCTCCTAGCGGTGAGCTCTGCACCCTTCCCAGCCTGCCAGCCCCTCTCTTTGTTACCAGCTGCTGAACCACGTGAAATTAAACCACAAAACGCAGCACCCGAAGAAAGCCTGTCAGTCTGTGGGGCTTGCAGGCACCCACGGCCAGGCACTGCCCCAGCTCCCGCCGCTGCTGGGGGAAAGCAAACCAAAGCCACTTGGGTTGGGCTGCCCACAGAGGATTACTCCAAAGCTCAGTGGGCCATCCCTGAATTGAAACAGCTTACCCAGAACCGGGTACCTGAGGGAAGTGATGTGGGCGCACGCCTGGTGCAGCCGGGGCTCTGGGCTTGCGGGGTGGGCACTGAAGTTCTTCCCAGTGGAAGTACCAGATCCACATCTAGTTATTGCACCACCTTGCTAATGAAGACATTACCCTGACCTTATCAAAAATAGGGGGATTTTCATCTTAATTGAGAAAACGACGTTTTTCAACTGTTTCAAAAGAAGAATAAAACCCAAATATTATCAGGCCCATCTTTGAGATAAGGGAGTGGGGGGAAGGCTCTGTGAGGAAAGATTTCAAAGCCTGCTTTGTTTTCATCAGCTTTGAAATCAACAGACAGCTCCGACAATTTTTGTTTTCAGAAGTACAGTGCTTAATTCTATTTACTACTTCCAGGCAATTCTATATATATACACACACTGAAAAACCCAACCAGACCACTTTAAACAAATCCTCCTGCTTTTTTCAGATGTGTCATTTCTCCTGTGGGTAGGATTGTAGGATACAGATCAATTAATTTAAAAACAAAAACAAAGCAGGGAAGCGAGGCAGGGGAAGGAGAGGTGCAGCTCTCCCCGCTTGATCTGGCTCAGGTGAGCATCCTGCGGACACCTTTGCTTCATCTCAAGGAGGGGTTTAGTGTGGGCTTTTTTCAAGGACTTTTCCTCATCTGCCTCGCCTGACAGTAGCTGGAAAACCAGCCCCACGTCTCCATCCTCGGAAATACTGGAGCACCCCGAGTTACGCTCACGATGCCTCTTGCCGCAGGGCTGGCTGGCAGCAGCTTCCAGCAGACGTGCGCTCGCTCCGCTCTGCCGTCTGGGACTGTGCCAGGGTGGTGGTGGGCTGGGGGCTCCGGTGGGCTGGGTGCTCCAGCGCCAGGCCAGCATGCTGCAAGCACTGTGCCCCATGCGAGCATCCTGCTGCTGCTTCTATGGCCCTGGCACAAGAACGCACCCGAGAGCCTGGGCAGCGCCACCGCCTCTTGCCAGTGCTGCGCCATGGGGACACAGGCCAGGGATCCCACTGCCTTCCCTCTCCAAAGGTGAGGCTGTCCACCTTATTTTTCTACCTGATTGATCGTTACCAGAGGCCTTTAAGATCTGATAATATTAGTTTGGACTTTGGGAACAGTTTATTAACTATGAATCTTCTCCTATAAATAAATCCCAGAAGTAGATCAATGCTACAACTGAGTCAATGGATTCACTGGAATCATTTCTTCCTGTTACTCCTGGATTATTTTTTTTTCCTGTCGCCACTAATCAATTATGATGATAAAACTACCCTGGAACACCCCCAAAATAAAGATAAACAGTGTGTATTATCAGAGGCTGGGGATGTGCACAGCATTGAAGATACGTTACCTTCTCTGTGGCACATTTGTTTTCACCTACAGATAGTTAAGGGAAAAAAAAAAAAAGGAGGAGGCACAGTAAATGAATGGTCTGGATGTAACACAGCATTAATTCCCTGACCTTCTGCATAGAGTGACTAAGAATCTCAATCTCAATTATTCCTTTCATGATGGAATCTAAAATAGACACAGCAAGTCCTCACATTCTTGCTCAAAACCAGGAGAGGTGGAATGAGACGAGCCAGCCCGATCATTTGGTACTGAAACCACATTCATTATCAGTTCCATGTCATTCAAAAAAATTGACTGCAGGAGAAAGCAAGAGCATCCAAGGAGAATTACTGCAAAATGCTCACTGGCAGTATCTGTATAAATACAGACACATATTTATATATGCATATGCACTTAAAATTCTCATGTCTGAAGCTGAATCAGGGGTAGGAAAAACAAGTCACTCCCTAGAGGCATGATCGCTAAAAATTTCCAGCAGGCAGATCAAAATTGATGAAAACACCCTGAAAGGCTGATAAACAAAGCTTGCGCTCTGTATGGCGGGGATCCCCAGAGCTCTGCGCGTTCACCCCCACTGACGGGGGCAGGCTGGGGAGCCCGTTACGAGCCCTGGACACACCACGCAACCTGGCAAGGCTTGAGGGTGGGAGACAGTACGTGACAAGGCCCAAGGAGAAGGTAAAGGGAGCCGTTCGTTCTGCAGGGTTAATTGCTCTGCAGATCATCGCTGTTGCGCAGTTAAGTCCCAAAGCATCTGCATTCGGTGGCTGATCTGATGATGAGAACAAAGAGTTTTTCAGATGGCTGTCAGGGGTGCGGGGAGGACAGGTCCCACCTTGTCCCCTCCCCAGGGGACAGGTGCCACCATGGCCACTGCTCTCCACTGGGGGTACTTCATCCCTTTGGCTGCCTCAGCCACATGCTCCACTGGCTGACGGCCGTGTTTTGCAGTTTCAGCATCCTTGCACCTCCAGCATGCTGGCAATGGCAAACCCACCGAGTCCTGGTGTTGCCTGCATGACTTTAGAGGGTTAAATAGTTTTATCTACTTCTCTCCAGTTAATCCAATAATTCTTATTGCTGAGACAGCAAATTCCACGTCCATTAAGTTCGCATCAAAGGAGACACGAGCAAGAAAGTTTCCATGAAGCTTTAGACTATCTCAGCACAGATCTTCAACGGGTATAAAATTGTCGCAGTTACGCCAGCAACACATATTGGCTAAAGATGAACTGCGCTCACATGTGCACCTTTGAAGGTGCTTTCCTGCAGCTGAAAAGCAGGGATGAAAGGGCCCCAGAGCCACATGCGACCCGCTCTGTGCAAGGGGCTGTGCTGGTGGCGGCGCTTGGCCCTGGCACAGCAGCGGGCGGGCACCTCGCTCACCAAACACAGTGGCTGTCACGGAGGCTCCTTGGTCTCCCTATCCTGGATTTACCTTTCACATAATTCACTGGCTTTTCCAGACACAAATTGGACTCCTAGGTTTGTCTTCCTGGCCGGGGCCTTACGCAGCACGTGGGAAGGCTGTGGCAAGCCTGGGAGACAAGAAGTCATATGCAGCCTCTGGCCATATCTTAAATTCCAGCATTGTACGTCAGGAAGAAATGTGCCTGGTAAATGTAGCCGTAACTACATTAAAACACCATAATTTAATTCTAACCACATCATTACGGAGGCACAGATCAGATAAGCACGAAGAGCTCAGGAGAGACAAAGCTGGCGTTTGCCTGCCGGGCTGGCGGAGCGGTGCCCCACCGGGACCCTGCTGACCCTGCACGCCGCGGCCGGCCGGGGGGCTGGGGGAGCACCGCGCCTGCTCCTCCTGGAGTGCATTTCAACTGCCACCCCACCTCTGCAGGAGGCATCCTCTGCTCCCTTCCTCCGCTCCAACCTGCCATCTGGTGAAACTGCTGCACCCAGACTGGCCGGGTCGCTGCCCCCCTCACCAGGGACGTTATCTTGGTCCGTGTGGACCCTTACCAACCACACACAGTCCTTCTCGCATCCAAGAGGCTTCGGCAGCACACACATGCCCAGGGTGGGCGACAGCGGTACTTGCTGAGCAGGAGCAGCACGGGCGGTTCACACACCAGCCACTGCCCTGACACCCCACCATGCTCTCCAGCCCTCCACCACGCTGCCCAGGGGTCCCCAGCATCCCAGCCTGGAGCGTGGCGAGGGGGTGCAGATGAGCACGGCAGCCTAGCCTGGGCTCATCCCTCCGCATTCGCTGTGCCCGAATGCCACCCTCCCTCAGGGCACTGGAGCCTTGACCAATATCATGCCAGACCACCAGGTCTGGCCATGGAACAGAAGACAGTCTTTGAGTTATTTATTACAGAGAAATGTCCTCACACCAGTGAACATTCTTTCCCCATATTTAAGAAATTCCTCATCTTTAAGCATCCTCTACCCTTAGATTTAAAACGTGGGTGTGATGACTATCAAGGTCCTGGATTCCTGGTCTGACTTTTGGGCAGCCATGAGAGTAACTCTTGTGTTCCAAATCATCTTAAGCAGAGGTTAATGCTCAACTTGTGCTCGTGCCTTTGCTGAATCAGGGCTTTGCTGACTTCCTGCTTTATTTATTTGGCTTTCTGTGATTGCTGAGCCGAAATGGCATGGATCCTACCTTGAACCTCCCCCGGGACTTGTGATAAAAAGCAAAGGCTGCAAACACTGTGGAGCCTCTGCTGCATTAGGAGAGTAGTTTCATGAAGATTCATGTCTTTCATATTGTCCTATGAAATTAAAGAGCAGAGGAAAATCACTTTCAAGGAAGTAAAGATCTACTGCAGCAATTCAGATGTAAACATAATTAAGCGACTGGTCCTGACATACCTGCCCCTTCTCGACCAAAGTTCAGCTGGAGTTTTCATCAATGTTAAGATCAAGCTGTGCAAATAATTTGAACAGGCTGCATCAGGAAAGTAAGATCCAAAAGAGATTTTGCATGATGAGAGCTACAGTAACACTCCCCTCAGCCCTTCTGAGCCAGACCCAGACCTTTGGGTCCTTCATTTCTCTTCCTGCATCATCCACCTGCCACACTGCAGCTTAATAGTCACACTTAAGCATGTATAAAAGCCTGCACAAGCCACAGCAGCTGGTAACAGCAAACCCGGTTTTCAGGCTCCAGATACCGAATCAAGAAGTGCTGCGATCACATGTGGAGCGCTACCCTGTAATAAAGCCACTCTGCCACTTTGTACTTATTCAAATTACCTTGATGGGTTAATTTCCTACCGAAGGCTCTCGGCTGGATCAGGCATCATCTCTCTCCCCTCTAACTTAATGCCAGATTAGATATATTGTGTCCTTCTGGAGGTGGCACACGGCCAGACTAAACTGGCGTTGATGCCCTGCTGTGTGTTCTGGCTGGAGGCGACAGCCCCCAGATTATGTCCCTCCATCCCACCCGGAGTGGCTCGCGCTACGACATGGCACTGGGCTGGTGCAGAGCCCACAGCCGGGGTCAAGCCGGGACCCCAGCTACTGCACCCCAGGACAGGGGGATTTTTAATACCTACCTGAAACCAGTTCAGCTACAATTGTGGGGTCCTGGGGTTGGATCAGAAACGCTACAGCCCCATGCCTCAGAAACCCCAACCAGTACAAAATCCACTCTGCCCAGTTGAGGTTAGTTCAAAGCTCTACATGCGTCACTGTGTCTCAGCAGATGTTGTGCCAGATTGGGTGCGACTTTTTTTTTTCCACAGCCTGGGCATGATTAACACACACCCTAATTCAACCAAAACAGGGCTGTGCACTTACCCGCGCTGCAGATCGCGCCTGTCCTGCCCGCCCGCCCAGCCGGAGCGTCGGCGCTGGGCCAGGCCTGCAGGGCTGCACCCACTGAAGCAGAAGTGATGCAAACCCAGGTCAGCCGTGGGATATTCTGTGCAAGCTCTTCAGAATTGGTTTAAACCTGGCTGGCACAGGGTCAGCTGTACCTCTAACTGACTGAAATAAGAACCGGGGATTTAATGCTTGGTTTTGGTAACTTGTTTTTGAACAGGCACAACCACAAATGCACAATCCGTAAGTGTAAATACATCTATGAGCTGGTTATAGCTAAGCAAAACCAAGCTGCCCTTAAGCTGAACTGGGTGCATTGAACTTTGGCAGTGATATTTCAAGCTTTCCCAAGTCCCTGGGTGTGGAGCAGTTTTCTAAAACTGCTGGGGTTTTTCTTTTCTTTTTGCTTAAAGTAGATGTATAGTCTTTGAAACTCCAAGGGAAGAACTTGAAAAACATGACCTCTACAGCTTTGATACCTGATGACAAATAAAAAGAATCCAAAGGACAATCCCTTTAAAACTGTATGTGGCTGTTACTTAGCGAGCAGAGAAAGGCAATAAGGATGTCATTTTTGCTTGGAGACCAAGATTGACGGCAGCCTCTCACATATCTTCTAAATATTGGTGGCATGACATGGTATTGCCAAACACCTCCCATATGCAATGTTTCTTGCCTGATTTTGCAGGGCCAGGTGCTGCCCGAGTTCAGGGCTCGCTGGGCTGAGCCACCAGCTGTGCACAGACCCGAGGCGTCGGTATTTCCAGCAGAGCTGGGGCGAAGTTGCTTGAGGAGGCTGAGGCTAAACAGGCAGTGGCACTCCAGAAGGTGACATTTGCTTAGCTGGCACTTGAGAACATTTCAGCTTCACCATTGCAAATCAAAATCCCCACATCATTTGGGAACCACACCTGGAGGCTCACCAGGATCCTCAGCAGCTCCTCTTCATGCTATTTCTTATCAGGATGCTCTTCGAAGGAAAAGAAAAACCTTGGAAAAATTGCACAATACTTAGCTGGGGTGGACAGAGTCTCCTGGACATGTTCTTCCTGACTGAGGCCATTTTGGAGTAATACATCATTGAAGCTCTGTCGCTTTTGTGATGTATTAGTGTAATGCATCATCAGAGCAGCATTGCTCCAGTGATGCATCACGCGTCACGTAACGTTAGCCTCTCACCACCCAAACATCCACCAGCAAGAACACGTTCAGGACAGCCAGTACATTTTAATTTATTATTTTCAAAAACTTTTTGAAACTTGCACTGTTTATTTTGAAACTCTGTTTTATTTCCCCCGGGATACCCAGCTGGGACCAGTGGGTACCGTTCTCAGATCTCTGGAGAACAGCTGCCATTCCTGGAGAGTACCACACTAGTTTTACCATGCCACGCTGCTCGAAAGGTGAAAACCATTTTAGGAACAAACTGAAGCCAATGGAAACCCACCTGAGTTTCTTCACATTTTACATCGCATACGCTGGCAGCCCAGATGTGTTATGCCTGCGGTTTATCCAAAGCACAAGCATTGCAGGGATTGCAGCCCCACGAACATCCTCAGCCACCCCAGCTGCCAAGAGTAGGTTGAAGACAAGTTTTACAAAATCTTACAAGCCTAGGGTTAACTTATACCTGGATTCCGTACCTAGACACCAAACTCGTTGTGCTGTGTTTCCCATGGAGTTCTCAAAGCCTTCGGTGGTACTTCGCTGGTGGGAAATGAGGAGGAACTCCATTTGCATCACCCAAGCCCACACACCGTGGGTTCCCTGTGTGAGCCAGCAGGCTCTTGCTCAAGGTTCCCAGTGCTGTTAGCTGGAATAACCCAGCAACCCGAGCTCGGATACAGAGGGATGTTTAAGCTCATGACTGCCTGTGCATATAGGACAGAGGAAGGAGAGACCCCAGTGTCACATCTGACTTTCACCTTCTCCACACCGGCACGTCTGCCACACCGTGGGAGCCCCCCCGTGACACCTGCCCAGCCTGAGCTTCCCTCTGCCGGCAGCACGGGCAGAGGGGACGCTGCAGCTGGTAGGGGTAAGCATCACCCAAACGCCTCCTCCCTGGCCAGGGCTTTGCTCCTCTCCCCTCTTCCCCCGCTGCAAAGACACGGCTGGAGCTCGCTCAGAGGGGCTGCTCCAGGACAGGCACTGCTCCGCACCTGCTTCGAAAGGCATCGGATGAACACCAACTGCATGGTACAGACCCCGCTCTTCCTGCTGCTGCTCCCTCTTTGGAAGCAAACCCCAGCATGACTCTGTCTCGCTGGAAGCATCTTCCTCACCTGTATGGAAGAAGCACCGCAACCACCGAGGGCTCTGCGCAGGTCTCCAGGCGTCCGTGGGGTTTCTCATAAAACTATCATCCAGGTAAACAGGCAACAACAAAGCTACTCAGCAGACCACGTTAAATACAATCTGATGAAGAAATCCAGCTTGAAAGTTCAGTCACAGCAGCCCATCACACTATTTTGGAGATACATTTCTGAACCTTTCCCTTCAAGTGCAGTCCTCCTGCGATGTGCACTGCTGTCAGTGCAGCCATCAGATCAGCAAGGCACACAACGCTTTTGCTGTGCAAGGGGCAACTTACTGCATTTGAGTCACCTCCGTGGTGGCCAGAGGGATAAATACAGCAAGGCTAAATGCCTCCAAAAGCTAAAGAGAGAGTTGTTTCCCCAAGTTCTTTGACTTTTTAATCCATTTTGCTTTCATTTTAGTACAGTGCATCTGTAAGACCCATTGCAGGCTGTGCCCCCCGTCACACAGGGGGATGGACCAGAGGGAAATGCAGGAACTGCCACCGCAGGTGGGGACACAGATCCACGCCGCTCACTGTCCGGTGTCGGGGAGGTTCAGCAGGCAGCAGTGGAGTGACACTGTCCATAGAGGCACAAAATTCCTTATCTTAGGGGAGAAAGTCCTGAATGAAGCCTTAGTGTTTGCATCCCTTTCAGATCTCTGCCTTTATTTCTTAACCCTGGTTGCAACTGTCCAAATATCCCATGTTTCCCCTGAGAGTTTCTCATCCTCCTCTGAATTTCCAGCCCAGTACAGGGAGTTACTGAAGACAGAAAAAGAGTTGGGAATTTGGTATGTCTGTACCAATCCGTTTCCCTTCACATGGATTTTCCCATGGCTGGAGCACAGCATACACACACAGCTACAGCACCGCAGGGATGGATGCTACCCAGCCTGATGTAAAATGGAAAGCCATCTCATACACAAATGGACTTTTTGAAATATTTTGAATACATGGTGGACCTGAGTACTTTCCATCCAGATTTACTGTATTGTCACGTTGAGGCTGGAGAAAAAGTCCTGGAAGTACCACATCGAAAGAGAGGAACCACAGCCTAGAGGCTGAAGTCCTCAATTCTGTTTCAGGTGCTGCCTTTTAAATGTTGAGAGGCATCAGGGAAATCACATTTTACTTTGCTGACTCCCTCCCTCGAGCTTTATTCCTCTGGTTCCCTGCACCCTACCCCTCAGCACGCGGCCAAGCAGCTCTGGGCAGCAAAGGGCTCCTGCATGGCATGGGGACCACGGCGTGTCCCTTCCCTGTCTGGCAGCCCCATGCATCTAACACAAGCATGGATACAATCCCACTGTTAACACAAGTCACTCAAAGGAGCAGGTGACAATTATCAAAGTTCTACCTCTTTCAAGAGTTTGATTTTTTAAAGTGCATGGAAGTTTTTAGAAATCTTTACAGTCCCTCCCCTTTTTTGCTTGCCTCCTTGTATTGCTGTGGTTTACCACAGATATAACACTGCTGGTTTGAATCGACACAGGGACAGCATTTAGCTGTTCCATATCAACAACAACATTAAAACCAACACAAACTTAGCTAAAAAGTAATACAAAGGCAAACTCAATTATTTTTTCATCTGGCATTATCGTAGCTTTGCTGCTCTTTGTCAGGGACTTCTTCCAGGCACAACTGGAGAGATTAACTTGTCTGGATGTTATGAAGTAACTAATCCCTTCCACAAGTGGAGGAGAGCCAAATGCTTCACATTGGGCCAGCAGATGTGTAAATATGGTGACAAAGTGCTGCCACAGCCCCCCTGGCTCCAAAGGCAGCGGTTTACCCGGGCTTTGCGCACCTTTGCAAGACACCAAGATTTCTCCAGGATCCCCCAGGAGATTCCTCGTTCCCGGCGCTGAAGCCAGTCGGAGCTGGCAGCTCCCCCTGCCCGGCAGACGAGCCCCGGGTGCAGCCGGCAGCCCGGAGCGCACCAGCCCTGCTCACACCAACAATTAACTGGTTTAACAAGACCAGCGTAACCAGCATTAAACCAGCAGCCGGCATCGCCACGTGCCGGGGCCAGCGGCAAGGCGGAGGAGCCCGCCCAGCCCTGAAAAGGCAGCCGGGGGCGAGGGGCGCCGGGCCGGAGGCACTCACGTGTCCCCGCGCTGTCACCC